>NC_073270.2:74306000-74924500 GCF_029289425.2 Pan paniscus
CAGTTAGCGGTGTAGATATTTCCATGTTTATACAGATAGCGGTGTAGTTATTTCCATGTTGATAGAGATAGCGGTGTAGGTATTTCCATGTTTATAGACATAGCGGTGTAGATATTTCCATGTTTATATAGATGGCGTTGTAGATATTTCCATGTTTATACCGATAGATGTGTTGGTATTTCCACGTTTATACAGATCGCGGTGTAGATATTTCCATGTTTACACAGATAGCGGTGTAGATATTTCCATGTTTTTACAGATATCGGTGTAGATATTTCCATGTTTACACAGATTGCGGTGTAGATGTTTCCATCTTTCTACAGATGGCATTGTAGATATTTCCATGTTTATCTAGATGGCGGTGTATATATTTCCATGTCTATATAGATGGTGGTGTAGATATTACCATGTTTATACAGATAGCGGTGTAGATATTTCCATGTTTATACAGATCATGGTGAAGATATTTCCATGTTTATACTGATCGCGGTGTAGATATTTCCATGTTTATAAAGATCGCTGTGTAGATATTTCCATGTTTATACAGATAGCGGCGTAGATATTTCCATGTTTTTACAGATATCGGTGTAGATATTTCCATGTTTACACAGATTGTGGTGTAGATGTTTCCATCTTTCTACAGATGGCATTGTAGATGTTTCCATGTTTATGCAGATGGCGGTGTATATGTTTCCATGTTTATATAGATGGTGGTGTAGATATTACCATGTTTATACAGATAGCGGTGTAGATATTTCCATGTTTATACAGATCGTGGTGAATATATTTCAATGTTTATACAGATCGCGGTGTAGATATTTCCATGTTTATGCAGATTGCGGTGTAGATATTTCCATGTTTATACAGATAGCGGTGTAGATATTTCCATGTTTATACAGATAGCGGTGTAGATATTTCCATATTTATACAGATAGCGGTGTAGATATTTCCATGTTTATAGAGATAGCGGTGTAGGTATTTCCATGTTTATAGACATAGCGGTGTAGATATTTCCATGTTTATATAGATTGCGTTGTAGATATTTCTATGTTAATACCGATAGATGTGTTGGTATTTCCACGTTTATTCAGATAGCGATGTAGATATTTCCATGTTTATACAGCTCGCGGCGCATATATTTATATCTTTATACAGATGGCATTGTAGATATTTCCTTATTCACACAGATGGCGGTGTAGATGTTTCCATGTTTATAGAGATGGCGGAGTAGTTAGTTCCAAGTTTATGGAGATGGCAGTGTAGATATTTTCATGTTTATAGAGATGGCGGTGTAGGTATTTCCATGTTTATTGAGATATCAGTGTAGATATTTTCATGTTTATACAGATGGCTGGGTAGATATTTCCAAGTGTAAACAGATGGCATTGTAGATATTTCCATGTTTATACAGATGACTGTAGAGGTATTTCCATGTTTTACAGATGGCTGTGCAGATATTTCCATGTTTATAGAGACAGCGGTGTAGATATTTCCATGTTTGTACAGATGGCATTGTTGATATTTCCATCTATACACAGATGGCGGTGTAGATATTTCCATGTTTATACAGATGGCAGCGTAGATATTTCCATGGACATGCAGATGGCGGTGTAGGTATTTCCATGTTTATACAGATAGCGGTGTAGATATTTCCATGTTTTCACAGATGGTGGTGTAGATATTTCCGTGTTTATACACATGGCGGAGTAGATACTTCCATCTTTATGGAGATGGCAGTGTAGATATTTTCATGTTTATAGAGATGCCGGTGTAGATATTTCCATATTTATAGAGATAGCGGTGTAGATATTTCCATCTTTCTACAGATGTCAGTGTAGATATTTCCATGTTTATACAGATGGCGGTGTAGATATTTCCATACTTATACAGATATCTGTGTAGATATTTCCATGTGTATACAGATGGCATTGTAGGTATTTCCATGTTTATACAGATGGTGGTGTAGATATTTCCATGTTTATTCAGATGACTGTGTAGATATTTCCATGTTTTTACAGATGGCAGTGTAGATATTTCAATGTTTATAGAGATGGCGCTGTAGATATTTCCATGTTTATACAGAACACGGTGTAGATATTTCCATGTTTATACAGATAGCGGTATAGATATTTCCATCTTTATACAGATAGCGGTGTAGTTATTTCCATGTTTATAGAGATAGCGGTGTAGGTATTTCCATGTTTATAGACATAGCGGTGTAGATATTTCCATGTTTATATAGATGGCGTTGTAGATATTTCCATGTTTATACCGATAGATGTGTTGGTATTTCCACGTTTATACAGATAGCGATGTAGATATTTCCATGTTTATACAGCTCACGGTGCAGATATTTATACCTTTATACAGATGGCATTGTAGATATTTCCTTATTCACACAGATGGCGGTGTAGATGTTTCCATGTTTATACAAGTGGCGGAGTAGTTAGTTTCATGTTTATGGTGAAAGTAGTGTAGATATTTTCATGGTTATAGAGATGGCGGTGTAGATATTTCCATGTTTATAGAGATAGCAGTGTAGATATTTACATGTTTATACAGATGGCTCTGTAGATATTTCCATGTGTATACAGATGGCATTGTAGATATTTCCATGTTTATACAGATGACTGTAGAGGTATTTCCATGTTTTACAGATGGCTGTGCAGATATTTCCATGTTTATAGAGATAGCGGTGTAGATAGTTCCATGTTTGTTCAGATGGCGTTGTTGATATTTCCATCTATACACAGATGGCGGTGTAGATATTTCCATGTTTATACAGATGGCAGCGTAGATATTTCCATGGACATGCAGATGGCGGTGTAGGTATTTCCATGTTTATACAGATAGCGGTGTAGATATTTCCATGTTTTCACAGATGGTGGTGTAGATATTTCCGTGTTTATACACATGGCGGAGTAGATACTTCCATCTTTATGGAGATGGCAGTGTAGATATTTTCATGTTTATAGAGATGCCGGTGTAGATATTTCCATATTTATAGAGATAGCGGTGTAGATATTTCCATCTTTCTACAGATGTCAGTGTAGATATTTCCATGTTTATACAGATGGCGGTGTAGATATTTCCATACTTATACAGATATCTGTGTAGATATTTCCATGTGTATACAGATGGCATTGTAGGTATTTCCATGTTTATACAGATGGTGGTGTAGATATTTCCATGTTTATTCAGATGACTGTGTAGATATTTCCATGTTTTTACAGATGGCAGTGTAGATATTTCAATGTTTATAGAGATGGCGCTGTAGATATTTCCATGTTTATACAGATCACGGTGTAGATATTTCCATGTTTATACAGATAGCGGTGTAGATATTTCCATCTTTATACAGATAGCGGTGTAGTTATTTCCATGTTTATAGAGATAGCGGTGTAGGTATTTCCATGTTTATAGACATAGCGGTGTAGATATTTCCATGTTTATATAGATGGCGTTGTAGATATTTCCATGTTTATACCGATAGATGTGTTGGTATTTCCACGTTTATACAGATAGCGATGTAGATATTTCCATGTTTATACAGCTCGCGGTGCAGATATTTATATCTTTATACAGATGGCATTGTAGATATTTCCTTATTCACACAGATGGCGGTGTAGATGTTTCCATGTTTATACAAGTGGCGGAGTAGTTAGTTTCATGTTTATGGAGAAAGTAGTGTAGATATTTTCATGGTTATAGAGATGGCGGTGTAGATATTTCCATGTTTATAGAGATACCAGTGTAGATATTTACATGTTTATACAGATGGCTCTGTAGATATTTCCATGTGTATACAGATGGCATTGTAGATATTTCCATGTTTATACAGATGACTGTAGAGGTATTTCCATGTTTTACAGATGGCTGTGCAGATATTTCCATGTTTATAGAGATAGCGGTGTAGATAGTTCCATGTTTGTTCAGATGGCGTTGCTGATATTTCCATCTATACACAGATGGCGGTGTAGATATTTCCATGTTTATACAGATGGCAGCGTAGATATTTCCATGGACATGCAGATGGCGGTGTAGATATTTCCATGTTTATACAGATAGCGGTGTAGGTATATCCATGTTTTCAGAGATGGTGGTGTAGATATTTCCGTGTTTATACACATGGCGGAGTAGATACTTCCATCTTTATAGAGATCCCAGTGTAGATATTTTCATGTTTATAGAGATGGCGGTGTAGATATTTCCATATTTATACAGATAGCGTTGTAGATATTTCCATCTTTCTACAGATGGCAGTGTAGATATTTCCATGTTTATACAGATGGCGGTGTAGATATTTCCATACTTATACAGATATCTGTGTAGATATTTCCTTGTGTACACAGATGGTATTGTAGGTATTTCCATGTTTATAGAGATGGTGGTGTAGATATTTCCATGTTTATTCAGATGACTGTGTAGATATTTCCATGTTTTACAGATGGCAGTGTAGATATTTCAATGTTTATAGAGATGGCGCTGTAGATATTTCCATGTTTATACAGATCGCGGTGTAGATATTTCCATGTTTATACAGATAGCGGTGTAGATATTTCCAAGTTTTTACAGATATCAGTGTAGATATTTCCATGTTTACACAGATTGCGGTGTAGATGTTTCCATCTTTCTACAGATGGCATTGTAGTTATTTCCATGTTTATGCAGATGGCGGTGTATATGTTTCCAAGTTTATATAGATGGTGGTGTAGATATTACCATGTTTATACAGATAGCGGTGTAGATATTTCCATGTTTATACAGATCGTGGTGAAGATATTTCAATGTTTATACAGATCGCGGTGTAGATATTTCCATGTTTATGCAGATTGCGGTGTAGATATTTCCATGTTTATACAGATAGCGGTGTAGATATTTCCATGTTTATACAGATCGCGGTGTAGATATTTCCATATTTATACAGATAGCGGTGTAGATATTTCCATGTTTATAGAGATAGCGGCGTAGGTATTTCCATGTTTATAGACATAGCGGTGTAGATATTTCCATGTTTATATAGATGGCGTTGTAGATATTTCTATGTTAATACCGATAGATGTGTTGGTATTTCCACGTTTATTCAGATAGCGATGTAGATATTTCCATGTTTATACAGCTCGCGGCGCAGGTATTTATGTCTTTATACAGATGGCATTGTAGATATTTCCTTATTCACACAGATGGCGGTGTAGATGTTTCCATGTTTATAGAGATGGCGGAGTAGTTAGTTCCAAGTTTATGGAGATGGCAGTGTAGATATTTTCATGTTTATAGAGATGGCGGTGTAGGTATTTCCATGTTTATTGAGATATCAGTGTAGATATTTTCATGTTTATACAGATGGCTGGGTAGATATTTCCAAGTGTAAAGAGATGGCATTGTAGATATTTCCATGTTTATACAGATGACTGTAGAGGTATTTCCATGTTTTACAGATGGCTGTGCAGATATTTCCATGTTTATAGAGATAGCGGTGTAGATATTTCCATGTTTGTACAGATGGCATTGTTGATATTTCCATCTATACACAGATGGCGGTGTAGATATTTCCATGTTTATACAGATGGCAGCGTAGATATTTCCATGGACATGCAGATGGCGGTGTAGACATTTCCATGTTTATACAGATAGCCGTGTAGATATTTCCATGTTTTCACAGATGGTGGTGTAGATATTTCCGTGTTTATACACATGGCGGGGTAGATACTTCCATCTCTATGGAGATGGCAGTGTAGATATTTTCATCTTTATAGAGATGGCGGTGTAGATATTTCCATATTTATAGAGATAGCGGTGTAGATATTTCCATCTTTCTACAGATGGCAGTGTAGATATTTCCATGTTTATACAGATGGCGGTGTAGATATTTCCATACTTATACAGATATCTGTGTAGATATTTCCATGTGTATACAGATGGCATTGTAGGTATTTCCATGTTTATACAGATGGTGGTGTAGATATTTCCATGTTTATTCAGATGACTGTTTAGATATTTCCATGTTTTTACAGATGGCAGTGTAGATATTTCAATGTTTATAGAGATGGCGCTGTAGTTATTTCCATGTTTATAGAGATCGCGGTGTAGATATTTCCATGTTTATACAGATAGCGGTGTAGATATTTCCATATTTTTACAGATATCGGTGTAGATATTTCCATGTTTCCACAGATTGCGGTGTAGATATTTCCATCTTTCTACAGATGGCATTGTAGATATTTCCATGTTTACGCAGATTGCGGTGTAGATATTTCCATCTTTCTACAGATGGCATTGTAGATATTTCCATGTTTATGCAGATGGCGGTGTAGATATTTCCATGTTTATATAGACGGTGGTGTAGATATTACCATGTTTATACAGATAGCGGTGTAGATATTTCCATGTTTATAAAGATCGTGGTGAAGATGTTTCCATGTTTTTACAGATCGCCGTGTAGATATTTCCATGTTTATACAGATCGCGGTGGAGATATTTCCATGTTTATACAGATAGCGGTGTAGATATTTCCATGTTTATACAGATAGCGGTGTAGATATTTCCATGTTTATAGAGATAGCGGTGTAGGTATTTCCATGTTTATAGACATAGCGGTGTAGATATTTCCATGTTTATATAGATGGCGTTGTAGATATTTCCATGTTTATACCGATAGATGTGTTGGTATTTCCACGTTTATACAGATAGCGATGTAGATATTTCCATGTTTATACAGCTCGCGGTGCAGATATTTATATCTTTATACAGATGGCATTGTATATATTTCCTTATTCAAACAGATGGCGGTGTAGATATTTCCATGTTTATAGAGATGGCGTAGTAGTTAGTTCCATGTTTATGGAGATGGCAGTGTAGATATTTTCATGTTTATAGAGATGGCGGTGTAGATATTTCCATGTTTATAGAGATAGCTGTGTAGATATTTACATGTTTATACAGATGGCTGTGTAGATATTTCCATGTGTATACAGATGTCATTGTAGATATTTCCATGTTTATACAGATGATTGTAGTGGTATTTCCATGTTTTACAGATGGCTGTGCAGATATTTCCATGTTTATAGAGATAGCCGTGTTGATATTTCCATGTTTGTACAGATGGCGTTGCTGATATTTCCATCTATACCCAGATGGCCGTGTAGATATTTCCATGTTTATACAGATGGCAGCGTAGATATTTCCATGGACATGCAGATGGCGGTGTAGATATTTCCATGTTTATGCAGATGGCGGTGTAGATATTTCCATGTTTATATAGATGGTGGTGTAGATATTACCATGTTTATACTGATAGCGGTGTAGATATTTCCATGTTTATGCAGATCGTGGTGAAGATATTTCCATGTTTATACAGCTCGCGGTGCAGATATTTACATCTTTATACAGATGGCATTGTAGATATTTCCTTCTTCACACAGATGGCGGTGTAGAGGTTTCCATGTTTATACAGATGGCAGAGTAGTTAGTTCCATGTTTATGGAGATGGCAGTGTAGATATTTTCATGTTTATACAGATCACGGTGTAGCTATTTCCATGTTTATACAGATAGCGGTGTAGATATTTCCATGTTTTTACAGATATCGGTGTAGATATTTCCATGTTTACACAGATTGCGGTGTAGATATTTCCATTTTTCTACAGATGGCATTGTAGATATTTCCTTATTCACACAGATGGCGGTGTAGATGTTTCCATGTTTATACAGATGGTGGAGTAGTTAGTTCCATGTTTATGGAGATGGTAGTGTAGATATTTTCATGTTTATAGAGATGGCGGTGTAGATATTTCCATGTTTATAGAGATAGCAGTGTAGATATTTACATGTTTATACAGATGGCAGTGTAGATATTTCCATGTGTAAACAGATGGCATTGTAGATATTTCCATGTTTATACAGATGACTGTAGAGGTATTTCCATGTTTTACAAATGGCTGTGCAGATATTTCCATGTATATAGAGATAGCGGTGTAGATATTTCCATGTTTGTACAGATAGCGTTGTTGATATTTCCAACTATACACAGATGGCGGTGTAGATATTTCCATGTTTATACAGATGGCAGCGTAGATATTTCCATGTACATGCAGATGGCGGTGTAGATATTTCCATGTTTATACAGATAGCGGTTTAGATATTTCCATGTTTTCACAGATGGTGGTGTAGACATTTCCGTGTTTATACACATGGCGGAGTAGATACTTCCATCTTTATGGAGATGGCAGTGTAGATATTCTCATGTTTATAGAGATGGCTGTGTAGATATTTCCATATTTGTAGAGATAGCAGTGTAGATATTTCCATCTTTCTACAGATGGCAGTCTAGATATTTCCATGTTTATACAGATGGCGGTGTAGATATTTCCATACTTATACAGATATCTGTGTAGATATTTCCATGTGTATACAGATGGTATTGTAGGTATTTCCATGTTTATACAGATGGTGGTGTAGATATTTCCATGTTTATTCAGATGACTGTGTAGATATTTCCATGTTTTTACAGATGGCAGTGTAGATATTTCAATGTTTATAGAGATGGCGCTGTAGATATTTCCATGTTTATAAAGATCGCGGTGTAGATATTTCCATGTTTATACAGACAGCGGTGTAGATATTTCCATGTTTTTACAGATATCGGTGTAGATATTTCCGTGTTTACACAGATTGCGGTGTAGATATTTCCATCTTTGTACAGATGGCATTGTAGATATTTCCATGTTTATGCAGATGGCGGTGTAGGTATTTCCATGTTTATATAGATGGTGGTGTTGATATTACAATGTTTATACAGATGGCGGTGTAGATATTTCCATGTTTATACAGATCGTGGTGAAGATATTTCAATGTTTATACAGATCGCGGTGTAGATATTTCCATGTTTATACAGATCGCTGTGTAGATATTTCCATGTTTATACAGATAGCGGTGTAGATATTTCCATGTTTATACAGATAGCGGTGTAGTTATTTCCATGTTTATACAGATAGCGGTGTATGTATTTCCATGTTTATAGACATAGCGGTGTAGATATTTCCATGTTTATATAGATGGCGTTGTAGATATTTCCATGTTTATACCGATAGATGTGTTGGTATTTCCACGTTTATACAGATAGCGATGAAGATATTTCCATGTTTATACAGCTCGCGGTGCAGATATTTATATCTTTATACAGATGGCATTGTAGATATTTCCATGTTTATACAGATGACTGTAGAGTTATTTCCATGTTTTACAGATGGCTGTGCAGATATTTCCATGATTATAGAGATAGCGGTGTAGATATTTCCATGTTTGTACAGATGGCGTTGTTGATATTTCCATCTATACACAGATGGCCGTGTAGATATTTCCATGTTTATACAGATCTCGGTGTAGATATTTCCATGCTTATACAGATGTCTGTGTAGATATTTCCATGTGTATACAGATGGCATTGTAGACATTTCCATGTTTATACAGATGACTGTAGAGGTATTTCCATGTTTTACAGGTGGCTGTGCAGATATTTCCATGTTTATAGAGATAGCGGTGTAGATATTTCCAGGTTTATACAGATGGCGTTGTTGATATTTCCATCTATACACAGATGGCCGTGTAGATATTTCCATGTTTATACAGATGGCAGCGTAGATATTTCCATGGACATGCAGATGGCGGTGTAGATATTTCCATGTTTATACAGATAGCGGTGTAGGTATTTCCATGTTTTCACAGATGGTGGTGTAGATATTTCCGTGTTTATACACATGGCGGTGTAGATACTTCCATCTTTATGGAGATGGCAGTGTAGATATTTTCATGTTTATAGAGATGGCGGTGTAGATATTTCCATATTTATAGAGATAGCGGTGTAGATATTTCCATCTTTCTACAGATGGCAGTGTAGATATTTCCATGTTTATACAGATGGCGGTGTAGATATTTCCATACTTATACAGATGTCTGTGTAGATATTTCCATGTGTATACAGATGGTGGTGTAGATATTTCCATGTTTATACAGATGACTGTGTAGATATTTCCATGTTTTTACAGATGGCAGTGTAGATATTTCAATGTTTATAGAGATGGTGCTGTAGATATTTCCATGTTTATACAGATCGCGGTGTAGATATTTCCATGTTTATACAGATAGCGGTGTAGATATTTCCATGTTTTTACAGATAACGGTGTAAATATTTCCATGTTTACACAGATTGCGGTGTAGATATTTCCATCTTTCTACAGATGGCATTGTAGATATTTCCATGTTTATGCAGACGGCGGTGTAGATACTTCCATGTTTATATAGATGGTGGTGTAGATATTACCATGTTTATACAGATAGCGGTGTAGATATTTCCATGTTTATACAGATCGTGATGAAGATATTTCAATATTTATACTGATCGCGGTGTAGATATTTCCATGTTTATACAGATCGCGGTGTAGATATTTCCATTTTATACAGATAGCGTTGTAGATATTTCCATGTTTATACAGATAGCGGTGTATGTAATTCCATGTTTATAGACATAGCAGTGTAGATATTTCCATGTTTATATAGATGGCGTTGTAGATATTTCCATGTTTATAGCGATATATGTGTTGCTATTTCAACGTTTACACAGATAGCGATGTAGATATTTCCATGTTTATACAGCTCGCGGTGCAGATATTTATATTTTTATACAGATGGCATTGTAGATATTTCCTTATTCACACAGATGGCGGTGTAGGTGTTTCCATGTTTATACAGATGGCGGAGTAGTTAGTTCTATGTTTATGGAGATGGCAGTGTAGATATTTTCATGTTTATAGAGATGACGGTGTAGATATTTCCATGTTTATAGAGATAGCAGTGTAGATACTTACATGTTTATACAGATGGCTGTGTAGATATTTCCATGTGTATACAGATGGCATTGTAGACATTTCCATGTTTATACAGTTGACTGTAGAGGTATTTCCATGTGTATACAGATGGCATTGTAGACATTTCCATGTTTATACAGTTGACTGTAGAGGTATTTCCATGTTTTACAGATGGCTGTGCATATATTTCCATGTTTATAGAGATAGCGGTGTAGATATTTCCATGTTTGTACAGATGGCGTTGTTGATATTTCCATCTATACACAGATGGCCGTGTAGATATTTCCATGTTTATACAGATGGCAGCGGAGATTTTTCCATGGACATGCAGATGGCGGTGTAGATATTTCCATGTTTATACAGATAGCGGTGTAGGTATTTCCATGTTTTCACAGATGGTGGTGTAGATATTTCCGTGTTTATACACATGGTGGTGTAGATACTTCCATCTTTATGGAGATGGCAGTGTAGATATTTTCATGTTTATAAAGATGGCGGTGTAGATATTTCCATATTTATAGAGATAGCGATGTAGATATTACCATCTTTCTACAGATGGCAGTGTAGATATTTCCATGTTTATACAGATGGCGGTGTAGGTATTTCCATACTTATACAGATGTCTGTGTAGATATTTCCATGTGTATACAGATGGTATTGTAGCTATTTCCATGTTTATACAGATGGTGGTGTAGATATTTCCATGTTTATTCAGATGACTGTGTAGATATTTCCATGTTTTACAGATGGCAGTGTAGATATTTCAATGTTTATAGAGATGGCGCTGTAGATATTTCCATGTTTATACAGATTGCGGTGTAGATATTTCCATGTTTAGACAGATAGCGGTGTAGATATTTCCATGTTTTTACAGATATCGGTGTAGATATTTCCATGTTTACACAGATTGCGGTGTAGATATTTCCATCTTTCTACAGATGACATTGTAGAAATTTCAATGTTTATGCAGATGGCGGTGTAGATATTTCCATGTTTATATAGATGGCGGTGTAGATATTACCATGTTTATACAGATAGCGGTGTAGATATTTCCGTGTTTATACAGATCGTGGTGAAGATATTTCCATGTTTATACAGATCGCAGTGTAGATATTTCCATGTTTATACAGATCGCTGTGTAGATATTTCCATGTTTATACAGATTGCGGTGTTGATATTTCCATGTTTATACAGATAGCGTTGTAGATATTTCCATGTTTATAGAAATAGCGGTGTAGATATTTCCATGTTTATAGAGATAGCGGTGTAGGTATTTCCATGTTTATAGACATAGCGGTGTAGATATTTCCATGTTTATATAGATGGCGTTGTAGATATTTCCATGTTTATACCTATAGATGTGTTGGTATTTCCACGTTTATACAGATAGCGATGTAGATATTTCCATGTTTTTAAAGCTCGCGGTGCAGATATTTATATATTTATACAGATGGCATTGTAGATATTTCCTTATTCACACAGATGGCGGTGTAGATGTTTCCATGTTTATACTGATGGCAGAGTAGTTAGTTCCATGTTTATGGAGATGGCAGTGTAGATATTTTCATGTTTATAGAGATGGCGGTGTAGATATTTCCATGTTTATAGAGATGGCAGTGTAGATATTTACATGTTTATACAGATGGCTGTGTAGATATTTCCATGTGTATACAGATGGCATTGTAGACATTTCCATGTTTATACAGATGACTGTAGAGGTATTTCCATGTTTTACAGATGGCTGTGCAGATATTTCCATGTTTATAGAGATAGCGGTGTAGATAGTTCCATGTTTGTACAGATGGCGTTGTTGATATTTCCATCTATACACAGATGGCCGTGTAGATATTTCCATGTTTATACAGATGGCAGCGTAGATATTTCCATGGACATGCAGATGGCGGTGTAGATATTTCCATGTTTATACAGATAGCGGTGTAGGTATATCCATGTTTTCAGAGATGGTGGTGTAGATATTTCCGTGTTTATACACATGGCGGAGTAGATACTTCCATCTTTATAGAGATCCCAGTGTAGATATTTTCATGTTTATAGAGATGGCGGCGTAGATATTTCCATATTTACACAGATAGCGATGTAGATATTTCCATCTTTCTACAGATGGCAGTGTAGATATTTCCATGTTTATACAGATGGCGGTGTAGATATTTCCATACTTATACAGATATCTGTGTAGATATTTCCATGTGTATACAGATGGTATTGTAGGTATTTCCATGTTTATACAGATGGTGGTGTAGATATTTCCATGTTTATTCAGATGACTGTGTAGATATTTCCATGTTTTTACAGATGGCAGTGTAGATATTTCAATGTTTATAGATATGGCGCTGTAGATATTTCCATGTTTATACAGATCGCGGTATAGATATTTCCATGTTTATACAGATAGCGGTGTAGATATTTCCATGTTTTTACAGATATCGGTGTAGATATTTCCATGTTTACACAGATTGCGGTGTAGATGTTTCCATCTTTCTACAGATGGCATTGTAGTTATTTCCATGTTTATGCAGATGGCGGTGTATATATTTCCATGTTTATATAGATGGTGGTGTAGATATTACCATGTTTATACATATCGTGGTGAAGATATTTCAATGTTTATACAGATCGCGGTGTAGATACTTCCATGTTTATACAGATAGCGGTGTAGATATTTCCATGTTTTTACAGATATCGGTGTAGATATTTCCATGTTTACACAGATTGCGGTGTAGATATTTCCATCTTTCTACAGATGAGATTGTAGATATTTCCATGTTCATGCAGATGGCAGTGTAGATATTTCCATGTTTATATAGATGGTGGTGTAGATATTACCATGTTTATACAGATAGCGGTGTAGATATTTCCGTGTTTATACAGATCGTGGTGAAGATATTTCCATGTTTATACAGATCGCGGTGTAGATATTTCCATGTTTATACAGATCGCTGTGTAGATATTTGCATGTTTACACAGATTGCGGTGTAGATATTTCCATGTTTATACAGATAGCGGTGTAGATATTTCCATGTTTATAGTGACAGCGGTGTAGGTATTTCCATGTTTATAGACATAGCGGTGTAGATATTTCCATGTTTATATAGATGGCGTTGTAGATATTTCCATGTTTATAATGATAGATGTGTTGGTATTTCCACGTTTATACAGATAGCGATGTAGATGTTTCCATGTTTATACAGCTCGCGGTGCAGATATTTATATCTTTATACAGATGGCATTGTAGATATTTCCTTACTCACACAGATGGCGGTGTAGATGTTTCCATGTTTATATAGATGGTGGTGTAGATATTACCATGTTTATTCAGATAGCGGTGTAGATATTTCCATGTTTATACAGATCGTGGTGAAGACATTTCTATGTTTATACAGATCGTGGCGTAGATATTTCCATGTTTATACAGATCGCTGTGTAGATATTTCCATGTTTGTACAGATAGCGGTGTAGATATTTCCATGTTTATACAGATAGCGGTGTAGATATTTCCATGCTTATAGAGATAGCGGTGTAGGTATTTCCATGTTTATAGACATAGCGGTGTAGATATTTCCATGTTTATATAGATGGCGTTGTAGATATTTCCATGTTTATACCAAGAGATGTGTTGGTATTTCCACGTTTATACAGATAGCGATGTAGATATTTCCATGTTTATACAGCTCGCGGTGCAGATATTTATATCTTTATACAGATGGCATTGTAGATATTTCCTTATTCACACAGATGGCGGTGTAGATGTTTCCATGTTTATACAGATGGCGGAGTAGTTAGTTCCATGTTTATGGAGATGGCAGTGTAGATATTTTCATGTTTATAGAGATGGCGGTGTAGATATTTCCATGTTTATAGAGATAGCAGTGTAGATATTTACATGTTTATACAGATGGCTGTGTAGATATTTCCATGTGTATACAGATGTCATTGTATACATTTCCATGTTTATACAGTTGACTGTAGAGGTATTTCCATGTTTTACAGATGGCTGTGCAGATATTTCCATGTTTATAGAGATAGCGGTGTAGATATTTCCATGTTTGTACAGATGGCGTTGTTGATATTTCCATCTATACACAGATGGCCGTGTAGATATTTCCATGTTTATACAGATGGCAGCGGAGATTTTTCCATGGACATGCAGATGGCGGTGTAGATATTTCCATGTTTATACAGATAGCGGTGTAGGTATTTCCATGTTTTCACAGATGGTGGTGTAGATATTTCCGTGTTTATACACATGGTGGTGTAGATACTTCCATCTTTATGGAGATGGCAGTGTAGATATTTTCATGTTTATAAAGATGGCGGTGTAGATATTTCCATATTTATAGAGATAGCGATGTAGATATTACCATCTTTCTACAGATGGCAGTGTAGATATTTCCATGTTTATACAGATGGCGGTGTAGATATTTCCATACTTATACAGATGTCTGTGTAGATATTTCCATGTGTATACAGATGGTATTGTAGGTATTTCCATGTTTATACAGATGGTGGTGTAGATATTTCCATGTTTATTCAGATGACTGTGTAGATATTTCCATGTTTTACAGATGGCAGTGTAGATATTTCAATATTTATAGAGATGGCGCTGTAGATATTTCCATGTTTATACAGATTGCGGTGTAGATATTTCCATGTTTATACAGATAGCCGTGTAGA
Source organism: Pan paniscus (assembly GCF_029289425.2). Taxonomy (NCBI): domain Eukaryota; kingdom Metazoa; phylum Chordata; class Mammalia; order Primates; family Hominidae; genus Pan; species Pan paniscus. Next base: position 74,321,554 of record NC_073270.2, read on the forward strand.
TATTTCCATGTTTTTACAGATATCGGTGTAGTTATTTCCATGTTTACACAGATTGCGGTGTAGATATTTCCATCTTTCTACAGATGACATTGTAGAAATTTCAATGTTTATGCAGATGGCGGTGTAGATATTTCCATGTTTATATAGATGGCGGTGTAGATATTACCATGTTTATACAGATAGCGGTGTAGATATTTCTGTGTTTATACAGATCGTGGTGAAGATATTTCCATGTTTATACAGATCGCAGTGTAGATATTTCCATGTTTATACAGATCGCTGTGTAGATATTTCCATGTTTATACAGATTGCGGTGTTGATATTTCCATGTTTATACAGATAGCGTTGTAGATATTTCCATGTTTATAGAGATAGCGGTGTAGATATTTCCATGTTTATAGAGATAGCGGTGTAGGTATTTCCATGTTTATAGACATAGCGGTGTAGATATTTCCATGTTTATATAGATGGCGTTGTAGATATTTCCATGTTTATACCTATAGATGTGTTGGTATTTCCACGTTTCTACAGATAGCGATGTAGATATTTCCATGTTTTTAAAGCTCGCGGTGCAGATATTTATATATTTATACAGATGGCATTGTAGATATTTCCTTATTCACACAGATGGCGGTGTAGATGTTTCCATGTTTATACTGATGGCAGAGTAGTTAGTTCCATGTTTATGGAGATGGCAGTGTAGATATTTTCATGTTTATAGAGATGGCGTTGTAGATATTTCCATGTTTATAGAGATAGCAGTGTAGATATTTACATGTTTATACAGATGGCTGTGTAGATATTTCCATGTGTATACAGATGGCATTGTAGACATTTCCATGTTTATACAGATGACTGTAGAGGTATTTCCATGTTTTACAGATGGCTGTGCAGATATTTCCATGTTTATAGAGATAGCGGTGTAGATATTTCCATGTTTGTACAGATGGCGTTGTTGATATTTCCATCTATACACAGATGGCCGTGTAGATATTTCCATGTTTATACAGATGGCAGCGGAGATTTTTCCATGGACATGCAGATGGCGGTGTAGATATTTCCATGTTTATACAGATAGCGGTGTAGGTATTTCCATGTTTTCACAGATGGTGGTGTAGATATTTCCGTGTTTATACACATGGCGGTGTAGATATTTCCATCTTTATGGAGATGGCAGTGTAGATATTTTCATGTTTATAGAGATGGCGGTGTAGATATTTCCATATTTATAGAGATAGCGGTGTAGATATTTCCATCTTTCTACAGATGGCAGTGTAGATATTTCCATGTTTATACAGATGGCGGTGTAGATATTTCCATACTTATACAGATGTCTGTGTAGATATTTCCATGTGTATACAGATGGTATTGTAGGTATTTCCATGTTTATACAGATGGTGGTGTAGATATTTCCATGTTTATACAGATGACTGTGTAGATATTTCCATGTTTTTACAGATGGCAGTGTAGATATTTCAATGTTTATAGAGATGGCGCTGTAGATATTTCCATGTTTATACAGATCGCGGTGTAGATATTTCCATGTTTATACAGATAGCGGTGTAGATATTTCCATGTTTTTACAGATAACGGTGTAGATATTTCCATGTTTACACAGATTGCGGTGTAGATATTTCCATCTTTCTACAGATGGCATTGTAGAGATTTCCATGTTTATACAGATAGCGGTGTAGATATTTCCATGTTTATACAGATCGTGGTGAAGATATTTCAATATTTATACTGATCGCAGTGTAGATATTTCCATGTTTATACAGATCGCGGTGTAGATATTTCCATGTTTATACAGATAGCGTTGTAGATATTTCCATGTTTATACAGATAGCGGTGTAGATATTTCCATGTTTATACAGATAGCGGTGTAGGTAATTCCATGTTTATAGACATAGCAGTGTAGATATTTCCATGTTTATATAGATGGCGTTGTAGATATTTCCATGTTTATAGAGATATATGTGTTGCTATTTGAACGTTTACACAGATAGCGATGTAGATATTTCCATGTTTATACAGCTCGCGGTGCAGATATTTATATCTTTATACAGATGGCATTGTAGATATTTCCTTATTCACACAGATGGCGGTGTAGGTGTTTCCATGTTTATACAGATGGCGGAGTAGTTAGTTCTATGTTTATGGAGATGGCAGTGTAGATATTTTCATGTTTATAGAGATGACGGTGTAGATATTTCCATATTTATAGAGATAGCAGTGTAGATATTTACATGTTTATACAGATGGCTGTGTAGATATTTCCATGTGTATACAGATGGCATTGTAGATATTTCGATGTTTATACAGATGACTGTAGAGGTATTTCCATGTTTTACAGATGGCTGTGCAGATATTTCCATGTTTATAGAGATAGCGGTGTAGATAGTTCCATGTTTGTTCAGATGGCGTTGTTGATATTTCCATCTATACACAGATGGCGGTGTAGATATTTCCATATTTATACAGATGGCAGAGTAGATATTTCCATGGACATGCAGATGGCGGTGTAGATATTTCCATGTTTATACAGATAGCGGTGTAGGTATATCCATGTTTTCACAGATGGTGGTGTAGATATTTCCGTGTTTATACACATGGCGGAGTAGATACTTCCATCTTTATAGAGATCACAGTGTAGATATTTTCATGTTTATAGAGATGGCGGTGTAGATATTTCCATATTTATACAGATAGCGATGTAGATATTTCCATCTTTCTACAGATGGCAGTGTAGATATTTCCATGTTTATACAGATGGCGGTGTAGATATTTCCATACTTATACAGATATCTGTGTAGATATTTCCATGTGTATACAGATGGTATTGTAGGTATTTCCATGTTTATACAGATGGTGGTGTAGATATTTCCATGTTTATTCAGATGACTGTGTAGATATTTCCATGTTTTTACAGATGGCAGTGTAGATATTTCAATGTTTATAGATATGGCGCTGTAGGTATTTCCATGTTTATACAGATCGCGGTGTAGATATTTCCATGTTTATACAGATAGCGGTGTAGATATTTCCATGTTTTTACAGATATCGGTGTAGATATTTCCATGTTTACACAGATTGCGGTGTAGATGTTTCCATCTTTCTACAGATGGCATTGTAGATATTTCCATGTTTATGCAGATGGCGGTGTATATATTTCCATGTTTATATAGATGGTGGTGTAGATATTACCATGTTTATACAGATCGTGGTGAAGATATTTCAATGTTTATACAGATCGCGGTGTAGATACTTCCATGTTTATACAGATAGCGGTGTAGATATTTCCATGTTTTTACAGATATCGGTGTAGATATTTCCATGTTTACACAGATTGCGATGTAGATATTTCCATCTTTCTACAGATGAGATTGTAGATATTTCCATGTTCATGCAGATGGCGTTGTAGATATTTCCATGTTTATATAGATGGTGGTGTAGATATTACCATGTTTATACAGATAGCGGTGTAGATATTTCCATGTTTATACAGATCGTGGTGAAGATATTTCCATGTTTATACAGATCGCGGTGTAGATATTTCCATGTTTATACAGATCGCTGTGTAGATATTTCCATGTTTACACAGATTGCGGTGTAGATATTTCCATGTTTATAAAGATAGCGGTGTAGATATTTCCATGTTTATAGAGACAGCGGTGTAGGTATTTCCATGTTTATAGACATAGCGGTGTAGATATTTCCATGTTTATATAGATGGCGTTGTAGATATTTCCATGTTTATAACGATAGATGTGTTGGTATTTCCACGTTTATACAGATAGCGATGTAGATGTTTCCATGTTTATACAGCTCGCGGTGCAGATATTTATATCTTTATACAGATGGCATTGTAGATATTTCCTTACTCACACAGATGGCGGTGTAGATGTTTCCATGTTTATACAGATGGCGGAGTAGTTAGTTACATGTTTATGGAGATGGCAGTGTAGATATTTTCATGTTTATAGTGATGGCGGTGTATATATTTCCATGTTTATAGAGATAGCAGTGTAGATATTTACATGTTTATACAGATCGCTGTGTAGATATTTCCGTGTGTATACAGATGGCATTGTAGACATATCCATGTTTATACAGATGACTGTAGAGGTTTTTCCATGTTTTACAGATGGCTGGGCAGATATTTCCATGTTTATAGAGATAGCGGTGTAGATATTTCCATGTTTATACAGATAGCGGTGTAGATATTTCCATGTTTTCACAGATGGTGGTGTAGATATTTCCGTGTTTATACACATGGCGGAGTAGATACTTTCATCTTTATGGAGATGGCAGTGTAGAGATTTTCATGTTTATAGAGATGGCGGTGTAGATATTTCCATATTTATAGAGATAGCGGTGTATGTAATTCAATCTTTCTACAGATGGCAGTGTAGATATTTCCATGTTTATACAGATGGCGGTGTAGATATTTCCATACTTATACAGGTGTCTGTGTAGATATTTCCATGTGTATACAGATGGTATTGTAGTTATTTCCATGTTTATACAGATGGTGGTGTAGATATTACCATGTTTATTTAGATGACTGTGTAGATATTTGCATGTTTTTACAGATGGCAGTGTAGATATTTCAATGTTTATAGAGATGGTGCTGTAGATATTTCCATGTTTATACAGATAGCGGTGTAGATATTTCCATGTTTTTACAGATATCGGTGTAGATATTTCCATGTTTACACAGATTGTGGTGTAGATGTTTCCATCTTTCTACAGATGGCATTGTAGATGTTTCCATGTTTATGCACATGGCGGTGTATATGTTTCCATGTTTATATAGATGGTGGTGTAGATATTACCATGTTTATACAGATAGCGGTGTAGATATTTCCATGTTTATACAGATCGTGGTGAAGATATTTCAATGTTTATACAGATCGCGGTGTAGATATTTCCATGTTTATGCAGATTGCGGTGTAGATATTTCCATGTTTATACAGATAGCGGTGTAGATATTTCCATGTTTATACAGATAGCGGTGTAGATATTTCCATATTTATACAGATAGCGGTGTAGATATTTCCATGTTTATAGAGATAGCGGTGTAGGTATTTCCATGTTTATAGACATAGCGGTGTAGATATTCCCATGTTTATATAGATGGCGTTGTAGATATTTCTATGTTAATACCGATAGATGTGTTGGTATTTCCACGTTTATTCAGATAGCGATGTAGATATTACCATGTTTATACAGCTCGCGGCGCAGATATTTATATCTTTATACAGATGGCATTGTAGATATTTCCTTATTCACACAGATGGCGGTGTAGATGTTTCCATGTTTATAGAGATGGCGGAGTAGTTAGTTCCAAGTTTATGGGGATGGCAGTGTAGATATTTTCATGTTTATAGAGATGGCGCTGTAGGTATTTCCATGTTTATACACATCGCGGTGTAGATATTTCCATGTTTATAAAGATAGCGGTGTAGATATTTCCATGTTTTTACAGATATCGGTGTAGATATTTCCATGTTTACACAGATTGCGGTGTAGATATTTCCATCTTTCTACAGATGGCATTGTGGATATTTCCATGTTTATGCAGATGGCGGTGTAGATATTTCCATGTTTATATAGATGGTGGTGTTGATATTACGATGTTTATACAGATGGCGGTGTAGATATTTCCATGTTTATACAGATCGTGGTGAAGATATTTCCATGTTTATACAGATCGCGGTGTAGATATTTCCATGTTTATACAAATCGCGGTGTAGATATTTCCATGTTTATACAGATGGCAGCGTAGATATTTCCATGGACATGCAGATGGCGGTGTAGATATTTCCATGTTTATACAGATAGCGGTGTAGATATTTCCATGTTTTCACAGATGGTGGTGTAGATATTTCCGTGTTTATACACATGGCGGAGTAGATACTTCCATCTTTATGGAGATGGCAGTGTAGATATTTTCATGTTTATAGAGATGGCGGTGTAGATATTTCCATATTTATAGGGATAGCGGTGTAGATATTTCCATCTTTCTACAGATGGCAGTGTAGATATTTCCATGTTTATACAGATGGCGGTGTAGATATTTCCATACTTATACAGATATCTGTGTAGATATTTCCATGTGTATACAGATGGCATTGTAGGTATTTCCATGTTTATACAGATGGTGGTGTAGATATTTCCATGTTTATTCAGATGACTGTGTAGATATTTCCATGTTTTTACAGATGGCAGTGTAGATATTTCAATGTTTATAGAGATGGCGCTGTAGATATTTCCATGTTTATACAGATAGCGGTGTAGATATTTCCATCTTTATACAGATAGCGGTGTAGTTATTTCCATGTTTATAGAGATAGCGGTGTAGGTATTTCCATGTTTATAGACATAGCGGTGTAGATATTTCCATGTTTATATAGATGGCGTTGTAGATATTTCCATGTTTATACCAATAGATGTGTTGGTATTTCCACGTTTATACAGATAGCGATGTAGATATTTCCATGTTTATACAGCTCGCGGTGCAGATATTTATATCTTTATACAGATGGCATTGTAGATATTTCCTTATTCACACAGATGGCGGTGTAGATGTTTCCATGTTTATACAAGTGGCGGAGTAGTTAGTTTCATGTTTATGGAGAAAGTAGTGTAGATATTTTCATGGTTATAGAGATGGCGGTGTAGATATTTCCATGTTTATAGAGATAGCAGTGTAGATATTTACATGTTTATACAGTTGGCTCTGTAGATATTTCCATGTGTATACAGATGGCATTGTAGATATTTCCATGTTTATACAGATGACTGTAGAGGTATTTCCATGTTTTACAGATGGCTGTGCAGATATTTCCATGTTTATAGAGATAGCGGTGTAGATAGTTCCATGTTTGTTCAGATGGCGTTGTTGATATTTCCATCTATACACAGATGGCGGTGTAGATATTTCCATGTTTATACAGATGGCAGCGTAGATATTTCCATGGACATGCAGATGGCGGTGTAGATATTTCCATGTTTATACAGATAGCGGTGTAGGTATATCCATGTTTTCAGAGATGGTGGTGCAGATATTTCCGTGTTTGTACACATGTCGGAGTAGATACTTCCATCTTTATAAAGATCCCAGTGTAGATATTTTCATGTTTATAGAGATGGCGGTGTAGATATTTCCATATTTATACAGATAGCAGTGTAGATATTTCCATCTTTCTACAGATGGCAGTGTAGATATTTCCATGTTTATACAGATGGCGGTGTAGATATTTCCATACTTATACAGATATCTGTGTAGATATTTCCTTGTGTATACAGATGGTATTGTAGGTATTTCCATGTTTATAGAGATGGTGGTGTAGATATTTCCATGTTTATTCAGATGACTGTGTAGAGATTTCCATGTTTTACAGATGGCAGTGTAGATATTTCAATGTTTATAGAGATGGCGCTGTAGATATTTCCATGTTTATACAGATCGCGGTGTAGATATTTCCATGTTTATACAGATAGCGGTGTAGATATTTCCAAGTTTTTACAGATATCAGTGTAGATATTTCCATGTTTACACAGATTGCGGTGTGGATGTTTCCATCTTTCTACAGATGGCATTGTAGTTATTTCCATGTTTATGCAGATGGTGGTGTATATATTTCCATGTTTATATAGATGGTGGTGTAGATATTACCATGTTTATACAGATCGTGGTGAAGATATTTCAATGTTTATAGAGATCGCGGTGTAGATATTTCCATGTTTATGCAGATCGTGGTGTTGATATTTCCATGTTTATACAGATAGCGGTGTAGATATTTCCATGTTTATACAGATAGCGGTGTAGATATTTCTATGTTTATAGAGATAGCGGTGTAGGTATTTCCATGTTTATAGACATAGCGGTGTAGATATTTCCATGTTTATATAGATGGCGTTGTAGATATTTCCATGTTTATACCGATAGATGTGTTGGTATTTCCACGTTTATACAGATAGCGATGTAGATATTTCCATGTTTATACAGCTCGCGGTGCAGATATTTATATCTTTATACAGATGGCATTGTAGATATTTCCTTATTCACACAGATGGCGGTGTAGATGCTTCCATGTTTATACAGATGGCGGAGTAGTTAGTTCCATGTTTATGGAGATGGCAGTGTAGATATTTTTATGTTTATAGAGATGGCAGTGTAGATATTTCCATGTTTATAGAGATAGCAGTGTAGATATATACCTGTTTATACAGATGGCTGTGTGGATATTTCCATGTGTATACAGATGGCATTGCAGATATTTCCATGTTTATACAGATGACTGTAGAGGTATTTCCATGTTTTACAGATGGCTGTGCAGATATTTCCATGTTTATAGAGATAGCGGTGTAGATATTTCCATGTTTGTACAGATGGCGTTGTTGATATTTCCATCTATACAAAGATGGCCGTGTAGATATTTCCATGTTTATACAGATGGCAGCGTAGATATTTCCATGGACATGCAGACGGCGGCGTATATATTTCCATGTTTATACAGATAGCGGTGTAGATATTTCCATGTTTTCACAGATGGTGGTGTAGATATTTCCGTGTTTATACACATGGCGGAGTAGATACTTCCATCTTTATAGAGATGGCAGTGTAGATATTTTCATGTTTATAGAGATGGCGGGGTAGATATTTCCATATTTATAGAGATAACGATGTAGATATTTCCATCTTTCTACAGATGGCAGTGTAGATATTTACATGTTTATACAGATGGCGGAGTAGATATTTCCATACTGATACAGATATCTGTGTAGATATTTCCATGTGTATACAGATGGTATTGTAGGTATTTCCATGTTTATACAGATGGTGGTGTAGATATTTCCATGTTTATTCAGATGACTGTGTAGATATTTCCATGTTTTTACAGATGGCAGTGTAGATATTTCAATGTTTATAGAGATGGCGCTGTAGATATTTCCATGTTTATACAGATCGCGGTGTAGATATTGCCATGTTTACACGGATAGCGGTGTAGATATTTCCATGTTTTTACAGATATCGGTGTAGATAATTCCATGTTTACACAGATTGCGGTGTAGATGTTTCCATCTTTCTACAGATGGCATTGTAGATATTTCCATGTTTATGCAGATGGCAGTGTAGGTATTTCCATGTTTATATAGATGGTGGTGTAGATATTACCATGTTTATACAGATAGCGGTGTAGTTATTTCCATGTTTATACAGATCGAGGTGAAGATATTTCAATGTTTATACAGATCGCGGTGTAGATATTTCCATGTTTATGCAGATCGCGGTGTAGATATTTCCATGTTTACACAGATAGCGGTGTAGATATTTCCATGTTTATACAGATAGCAGTGTAGATATTTCCATGTTTATACAGATGACTGTAGAGGTATTTCCATGTTTTACAGATGGCTGTGCAGATATTTCCATGTTTATAGAGATAGCGGTGTAGATATTTCCATGTTTGTACAGATGGCATTGTTGATATTTCCATCTATACACAGATGGCGGTGTAGATATTTCCATGTTTATACAGATGGCAGCGTAGATATTTCCATGGACATGCAGATGGCGGTGTAGATATTTCCATGTTTATACAGATAGCGGTGTAGATATTTCCATGTTTTCACAGATGGTGGTGTAGATATTTCCGTGTTTATACACATGGCGGTGTAGATACTTCCATCTTTATAGAGATTCCAGTGTAGATATTTTCATGTTTATAGAGATGGCGGTGTAGATATTTCCATATTTATAGAGATAGCGATGTAGATACTTCCATCTTTCTACAGATGGCAGTGTAGATATTTCCATGTTTATACAGATGACGGTGAAGATATTTCCATACTTATACAGATATCTGTGTAGATATTTCCATGAGTATACAGATGGTATTGTAGGTATTTCCATGTTTATACAGATGGTGGTGTAGAAATTTGCATGTTTATTCAGATTACTGTGTAGATATTTCCATGTTTTTACAGATGGCAGTGTAGATATTTCAATGTTTATAGAGATGGCGCTGTAGATATTTCCATGTTTATACAGATCGTGGTGTAGATATTTCCATGTTTACACAGATAGCGGTGTAGATATTTCCATGTTTTTACAGATATCGGTGTAGATATTTCCATGTTTACACAGATTGCGGTGTAGATGTTTCCATCTTTCTACAGATGGCATTGTAGATATTTCCATGTTTATGCAGATGGCAGTGTATATATTTCCATGTTTATATAGATGGTGGTGTAGATATTACCATGTTTATACAGATAGCGGTGTAGATATTTCCATGTTTATACAGATCGTGGTGAAGATATTTCAATGTTTATACAGTTCGCGGTGTAGATATTTCCATGTTTATGCAGATTGCGGTGTAGATATTTCCATGTTTATACAGATAGCGGTGTAGATATTTCCATGTTTATACAGATAGCGGTGTAGATATTTCCATGTTTATACAGATAGCGGTGTAGATATTTCCATGTTTATAGAGATAGCGGTGTAGGTATTTCCATCTTTATAGACATAGCGGTGTAGATATTTCCATGTTTATATAGATGGCGTTGTAGATATTTCTACGTTAATACCGATAGATGTGTTGGTATTTCCACGTTTATTCAGATAGCGATGTAGATATTTCCATGTTTATACAGCTCGCGGCGCAGATATTTATATCTTTTTACAGATGGCATTGTAGATATTTCCTTATTCACACAGATGGCGGTGTAGATGTTTCCATGTTTATACAGATGGCGGAGTAGTTAGTACCAATTTTATGGAGATGGCAGTGTAGATATTTTCATGTTTATAGAGATGGCGGTGTAGGTATTTCCATGTTTATTGAGATATCAGTGTAGATGTTTTCATGTTTATACAGATGGCTGGGTAGATATTTCCAAGTGTAAACAGATGGCATTGTAGATATTTCCATGTTTATACAGATGACTGTAGAGGTATTTCCATGTTTTACAGATGGCTGTGCAGATATTTCCATGTTTATAGAGATAGCGGTGTAGATATTTCCATGTTGGTACAGATGGCATTGTTGATATTTCCATCTATACACAGATGGCGGTGTAGATATTTCCATGTTTATACAGATGGCAGCGTAGATATTTCCATGGACATGCAGATGGCGGTGTAGATATTTCCATGTTTATACAGATAGCGGTGTAGATATTTCCATGTTTTCACAGATGGTGGTGTAGATATTTCCGTGTTTATACAAATGGCGGAGTAGATACTTCCATCTTTATGGAGATGGCAGTGTAGATATTTTCATGTTTATAGAGATGGCGGTGTAGATATTTCCATATTTATAGAGATAGCGGTGTAGATATTTCCATCTTTCTACAGATGGCAGTGTAGATATTTCCATGTTTATACAGATGGCGGTGTAGATATTTCCATACTTATACAGATATCTGTGTAGATATTTCCATGTGTATACAGATGGTATTGTAGGTATTTCCATGTTTATACAGATGGTGGTGTAGATATTTCCATGTTTATTCAGATGACTGTGTAGATATTTCCATGTTTTTACAGATGGCAGTGTAGATATTTCAATGTTTATAGAGATGGCGCTGTAGATATTTCCATGTTTATACAGATCGCGGTGTAGATATTTCCATGTTTATACAGATAGCGGTGTAGATATTTCCATGTTTATACAGATAGCGGTGTAGATATTTCCATCTTTATACAGATAGCGGTGTAGATATTTCCATGTTTATAGAGATAGCGGTGTAGGTATTTCCATGTTTATAGACATAGCAGTGTAGATATTTCCATGTTTATATAGATGGCGTTGTAGATATTTCTACGTTAATACCGATAGATGTGTTGGTATTTCCACGTTTATTCAGATAGCGATGTAGATATTTCCATGTTTATACAACTCGCGGCGCAGATATTTATATCTTTTTACAGATGGCATTGTAGATATTTCCTTATTCACACAGATGGCGGTGTAGATGTTTCCATGTTTATACAGATGGCGGAGTAGTTAGTTCCAATTTTATGGAGATGGCAGTGTAGATATTTTCATGTTTATAGAGATGGCGGTGTAGGTATTTCCATGTTTATTGAGATATCAGTGTAGATATTTTCATGTTTATACAGATGGCTGGGTAGATATTTCCAAGTGTAAACAGATGGCATTGTAGATATTTCCATGTTTATACAGATGACTGTAGAGGTATTTCCATGTTTTACAGATGGCTGTGCAGATATTTCCATGTTTATTCAGATGACTGTGTAGAGATTTCCATGTTTTACAGATGGCAGTGTAGATATTTCAATGTTTATAGAGATGGCGCTGTAGATATTTCCATGTTTATACAGATCGCGGTGTAGATATTTCCATGTTTATACAGATAGCGGTGTAGATATTTCCAAGTTTTTACAGATATCAGTGTAGATATTTCCATGTTTACACAGATTGCGGTGTGGATGTTTCCATCTTTCTACAGATGGCATTGTAGTTATTTCCATGTTTATGCAGATGGTGGTGTATATATTTCCATGTTTATATAGATGGTGGTGTAGATATTACCATGTTTATACAGATCGTGGTGAAGATATTTCAATGTTTATAGAGATCGCGGTGTAGATATTTCCATGTTTATGCAGATCGCGGTGTTGATATTTCCATGTTTATACAGATAGCGGTGTAGATATTTCCATGTTTATACAGATAGCGGTGTAGATATTTCCATGTTTATAGAGATAGCGGTGTAGGTATTTCCATGTTTATAGACATAGCGGTGTAGATATTTCCATGTTTATATAGATGGCGTTGTAGATATTTCCATGTTTATACCGATAGATGTGTTGGTATTTCCACGTTTATACAGATAGCGATGTAGATATTTCCATGTTTATACACCTCGCGGTGCAGATATTTATATCTTTATACAGATGGCATTGTAGATATTTCCTTATTCACACAGATGGCGGTGTAGATGCTTCCATGTTTATACAGATGGCGGAGTAGTTAGTTCCATGTTTATGGAGATGGCAGTGTAGATATTTTTATGTTTATAGAGATGGCAGTGTAGATATTTCCATGTTTATAGAGATAGCAGTGTAGATATTTACCTGTTTATACAGATGGCTGTGTGGATATTTCCATGTGTATACAGATGGCATTGTAGATATTTCCATGTTTATACAGATGACTGTAGAGGTATTTCCATGTTTTACAGATGGCTGTGCAGATATTTCCATGTTTATAGAGATAGCGGTGTAGATATTTCCATGTTTGTACAGATGGCGTTGTTGATATTTCCATCTATACAAAGATGGCCGTGTAGATATTTCCATGTTTATACAGATGGCAGCGTAGATATTTCCATGGACATGCAGACGGCGGTGTATATATTTCCATGTTTATACAGATAGCGGTGTAGATATTTCCATGTTTTCACAGATGGTGGTGTAGATATTTCCGTGTTTATACACATGGCGGAGTAGATGCTTCCATCTTTATAGAGATGGCAGTGTAGATATTTTCATGTTTATAGAGATGGCGGGGTAGATATTTCCATATTTATAGAGATAGCGATGTAGATATTTCCATCTTTCTACAGATGGCAGTGTAGATATTTACATGTTTATACAGATGGCGGAGTAGATATTTCCATACTGATACAGATATCTGTGTAGATATTTCCATGTGTATACAGATGGTATTGTAGGTATTTCCATGTTTATACACATGGTGGTGTAGATATTTCCATGTTTATTCAGATGACTGTGTAGATATTTCCATGTTTTTACAGATGGCAGTGTAGATATTTCAATGTTTATAGAGATGGCGCTGTAGATATTTCCATGTTTATACAGATCGCGGTGTAGATATTGCCATGTTTACACGGATAGCGGTGTAGATATTTCCAGGTTTTTACAGATATCGGTGTAGATAATTCCATGTTTACACAGATTGCGGTGTAGATGTTTCCATCTTTCTACAGATGGCATTGTAGATATTTCCATGTTTATGCAGATGGCAGTGTATATATTTCCATGTTTATATAGATGGTGGTGTAGATATTACCATGTTTATACAGATAGCGGTGTAGTTATTTCCATGTTTATACAGATCGAGGTCAAGATATTTCAATGTTTATACAGATCGCGGTGTAGATATTTCCATGTTTATGCAGATCGCGGTGTAGATATTTCCATGTTTACACAGATAGCAGTGTAGATATTTCCATGTTTATACAGATAGCGGAGTAGATATTTCCATGTTTATACAGATGACTGTAGAGGTATTTCCATGTTTTACAGATGGCTGTGCAGATATTTCCATGTTTATAGAGATAGCGGTGTAGATATTTCCATGTTTGTACAGATGGCATTGTTGATATTTCCATCTATACACAGATGGCGGTGTAGATATTTCCATGTTTATACAGATGGCAGCGTAGATATTTCCATGGACATGCAGATGGCGGTGTAGATATTTCCATGTTTATACAGATAGCGGTGTAGATATTTCCATGTTTTCACAGATGGTGGTGTAGATATTTCCGTGTTTATACACATGGCGGTGTAGATACTTCCATCTTTATAGAGATTGCAGTGTAGATATTTTCATGTTTATAGAGATGGCGGTGTAGATATTTCCATATTTATAGAGATAGCGATGTAGATACTTCCATCTTTCTACAGATGGCAGTGTAGATATTTCCATGTTTATACAGATGACGGTGAAGATATTTCCATACTTATACAGATATCTGTGTAGATATTTCCATGAGTATACAGATGGTATTGTAGGTATTTCCATGTTTATACAGATGGTGGTGTAGAAATTTGCATGTTTATTCAGATTACTGTGTAGATATTTCCATGTTTTTACAGATGGCAGTGTAGATATTTCAATGTTTATAGAGATGGCGCTGTAGATATTTCCATGTTTATACAGATCGTGGTGTAGATATTTCCATGTTTACACAGATAGCGGTGTAGATATTTCCATGTTTTTACAGATATCGGTGTAGATATTTCCATGTTTACACAGATTGCGGTGTAGATGTTTCCATCTTTCTACAGATGGCATTGTAGATATTTCCATGTTTATGCAGATGGCAGTGTATATATTTCCATGTTTATATAGATGGTGGTGTAGATATTACCATGTTTATACAGATAGCGGTGTAGATATTTCCATGTTTATACAGATCGTGGTGAAGATATTTCAATGTTTATACAGTTCGCGGTGTAGATATTTCCATGTTTATGCAGATTGCGGTGTAGATATTTCCATGTTTATACAGATAGCGGTGTAGATATTTCCATGTTTATACAGATAGCGGTGTAGATATTTCCATGTTTATACAGATAGCGGTGTAGATATTTCCATGTTTATAGAGATAGCGGTGTAGGTATTTCCATCTTTATAGACATAGCGGTGTAGATATTTCCATGTTTATATAGATGGCGTTGTAGATATTTCTACGTTAATACCGATAGATGTGTTGGTATTTCCACGTTTATTCAGATAGCGATGTAGATATTTCCATGTTTATACAGCTCGCGGCGCAGATATTTATATCTTTTTACAGATGGCATTGTAGATATTTCCTTATTCACACAGATGGCGGTGTAGATGTTTCCATGTTTATACAGATGGCGGAGTAGTTAGTACCAATTTTATGGAGATGGCAGTGTAGATATTTTCATGTTTATAGAGATGGCGGTGTAGGTATTTCCATGTTTATTGAGATATCAGTGTAGATATTTTCATGTTTATACAGATGGCTGGGTAGATATTTCCAAGTGTAAACAGATGGCATTGTAGATATTTCCATGTTTATACAGATGACTGTAGAGGTATTTCCATGTTTTACAGATGGCTGTGCAGATATTTCCATGTTTATAGAGATAGCGGTGTAGATATTTCCATGTTGGTACAGATGGCATTGTTGATATTTCCATCTATACACAGATGGCGGTGTAGATATTTCCATGTTTATACAGATGGCAGCGTAGATATTTCCATGGACATGCAGATGGCGGTGTAGATATTTCCATGTTTATACAGATAGCGGTGTAGATATTTCCATGTTTTCACAGATGGTGGTGTAGATATTTCCGTGTTTATACACATGGCGGAGTAGATACTTCCATCTTTATGGAGATGGCAGTGTAGATATTTTCATGTTTATAGAGATGGCGGTGTAGATATTTCCATATTTATAGAGATAGCGGTGTAGATATTTCCATCTTTCTACAGATGGCAGTGTAGATATTTCCATGTTTATACAGATGGCGGTGTAGATATTTCCATACTTATACAGATATCTGTGTAGATATTTCCATGTGTATACAGATGGTATTGTAGGTATTTCCATGTTTATACAGATGGTGGTGTAGATATTTCCATGTTTATTCAGATGACTGTGTAGATATTTCCATGTTTTTACAGATGGCAGTGTAGATATTTCAATGTTTATAGAGATGGCGCTGTAGATATTTCCATGTTTATACAGATCGCGGTGTAGATATTTCCATGTTTATACAGATAGCGGTGTAGATATTTCCATGTTTATACAGATAGCGGTGTAGATATTTCCATGTTTATACAGATAGCGGTGTAGATATTTCCATGTTTATAGAGATAGCGGTGTAGGTATTTCCATGTTTATAGACATAGCAGTGTAGATATTTCCATGTTTATATAGATGGCGTTGTAGATATTTCTACGTTAATACCGATAGATGTGTTGGTATTTCCACGTTTATTCAGATAGCGATGTAGATATTTCCATGTTTATACAACTCGCGGCGCAGATATTTATATCTTTTTACAGATGGCATTGTAGATATTTCCTTATTCACACAGATGGCGGTGTAGATGTTTCCATGTTTATACAGATGGCGGAGTAGTTAGTTCCAATTTTATGGAGATGGCAGTGTAGATATTTTCATGTTTATAGAGATGGCGGTGTAGGTATTTCCATGTTTATTGAGATATCAGTGTAGATATTTTCATGTTTATACAGATGACTGGGTAGATATTTCCAAGTGTAAACAGATGGCATTGTAGATATTTCCATGTTTATACAGATGACTGTAGAGGTATTTCCATGTTTTACAGATGGCTGTGCAGATATTTCCATGTTTATAGAGATAGCGGTGTAGATATTTCCATGTTTGTACAGATGGCATTGTTGATATTTCCATCTATACACAGATGGCGGTGTAGATATTTCCATGTTTATACAGATGGCAGCGTAGATATTTCCATGGACATGCAGATGGCGGTGTAGATATTTCCATGTTTATACAGATAGCGGTGTAGATATTTCCATGTTTTCACAGATGGTGGTGTAGATATTTCCGTGTTTATACACATGGCGGAGTAGATACTTCCATCTTTATGGAGATGGCAGTGTAGATATTTTCATGTTTATAGAGATGGCGGTGTAGATATTTCCATATTTATAGAGATAGCGGTGTAGATATTTCCATCTTTCTACAGATGGCAGTGTAGATATTTCCATGTTTATACAGATGGCGGTGTAGATATTTCCATACTTATACAGATATCTGTGTAGATATTTCCATGTGTATACAGATGGTATTGTAGGTATTTCCATGTTTATACAGATGGTGGTGTAGATATTTCCAAGTTTATTCAGATGACTGTGTAGATATTTCCATGTTTTTACAGATGGCAGTGTAGATATTTCAATGTTTATAGAGTTGGCGCTGTAGATATTTCCATGTTTATACAGATCGCGGTGTAGATATTTCCATGTTTGTACAGATAGCGGTGTAGATATTTCCATGTTTTTACAGATATCGGTGTAGATATTTCCGTGTTTACACAGATTGCGGTGTAGATATTTCCATCTTTCTACAGATGGCATTGTAGATATTTCCATGTTTATGCAGATGGTGGTGTAGATATTTCCATGTTTATATAGATGGTGGTGTTGATATTACGATGTTTATACTGATGGCGGTGTAGATATTTTCATGTTTATACAGATCGTGGTGAAGATATTTCCATGTTTATACAGATCGCGGTGTAGATATTTCCATGTTTATACAGATCGCGGTGTAGATATTCCATGTTTATACAGATGGCAGCGTAGATATTTCCATGGACATGCAGATGGCGGTGTAGATATTTCCATGTTTATACAGATAGCGGTGTAGATATTTCCATGTTTTCACAGATGGTGGTGTAGATATTTCCGTGTTTATACACATGGTGGAGTAGATACTTCCATCTTTATGGAGATGGCAGTGTAGATATTTTCATGTTTACAGAGATGGCTGTGTAGATATTTCCATATTTATAGAGATAGCGGTGTAGATATTTCCATCTTTCTACAGATGGCAGTGTAGATATTTCCATGTTTATACTGATTGCGGTGTAGATATTTCCATACTTATACAGATATCTGTGTAGATATTTCCATGTGTCTACAGATGGTATTGTAGTTATTTCCATGTTTATACAGATGGTGGTGTAGATATTTCCATGTTTATTCAGATGACTGTGTAGATATTTCCATGTTTTACAGATGGCAGTGTAGATATTTCAATGTTTATAGTGATGGCGCTGTAGATATTTCCATGTTTATACAGATCGCAGTGTAGATATTTCCATGTTTACACAGATAGCGGTGTAGATATTTCCATGTTTTTACAGATATCGGTGTAGATATTTCCATGTTTACACAGATTGCGTTGTAGATGTTTCCATCTTTCTACAGATGGCATTGTAGATATTTGCATGTTTATGCAGATGGCGGTGTATATATTTCCATGTTTATATAGATGGTGGTGTAGATATTACCATGTTTATACAGGTAGCGTTGTAGATATTTCCATGTTTATACAGATCGTGGTGAAGATATTTCAATGTTTATACAGATCGCGGTGTAGATATTTCCATGTTTATGCAGATCGCGGTGTAGATATTTCCATGTTTACACAGATAGCGGTGTAGATATTTCCATGTTTATACAGATAGCGGTGTAGATATTTCCATGTTTATAGAGATAGCGGTGTAGGTATTTCCATGTTTATAGACATAGCGGTGTAGATATTTCCATGTTTATATAGATGGCGTTGTAGATATTTCTATGTTAATACCGATAGATGTGTTGGTATTTCCACGTTTATACAGATAGCGATGTAGATATTTCCATTTTTATACAGCTCGCGGTGCAGATATTTATATCTTTATACAGATGGCATTGTAGATATTTCCTTATTCACACAGATGGCGGTGTAGATGTTTCCATGTTTATACAGATGGCGGAGTAGTTAGTTCCATGTTTATGGAGATGGCAGTGTAGATATTTTCATGTTTATAGAGATGGCGGTGTAGATATTTCCATGTTTATAGTGATAGCAGTGTAGATATTTACATGTTTATACAGATGGCTGTGTAGATATTTCCATGTGTTAACAGATGGCATTGTAGATATTTCCATGTTTATACAGATGACTGTAGAGGTATTTCCATGTTTTACAGATGGCTGTGCAGATATTTCCATGTTTATAGAGATAGCGGTGTAGATATTTCCACGTTTGTACAGATGGCATTGTTGATATTTCCATCTATACACAGATGGCATTGTAGATATTTCCATGTTTATACAGATGGCAGCGTAGATATTTCCATGGACATGCAGATGGCGGTGTAGATATTTCCATGTTTATACAGATAGCGGTGTAGGTATTTCCATGTTTTCACAGATGGTGGTGTAGATATTTCCGTGTTCATACACATGGCGGAGTAGATACTTCCATCTTTATGGAGATGGCACTGTAGATATTTTCATGTTTATAGAGATGGCGGTGTAGATATTTCCATATTTATAGAGATAGCGGTGTAGATATTTCCATCTTTCTACAGATGGCAGTGTAGATATTTCCATGTTTATACAGAAGGCGGTGTAGATATTTCCATACTTATACAGATATCTGTGTAGATATTTCCATGTGTATACAGAAGGTATTGTAGGTATTTCCATGTTTATACAGATGGTGGTGTAGATATTTCCATGTTTATTCAGATGACTGTGTAGATATTTCCATGTTTTTACAGATGGCAGTGTAGATATTTCAATGTTTATAGAGATGGCGCTGTAGATATCTCCATGTTTTTACAGATATCGGTGTAGATATTTCCGTGTTTACACAGATTGCGGTGTAGATATTTCCATCTTTCTACAGATGGCATTGTAGATATTTCCATGTTTATGCAGATGGCGGTGTAGGTATTTCCATGTTTATTTAGATGGTGGTGTTGTTATTACGATGTTTATACAGATGTCGGTGTAGATATTTCCATGTTTATACAGATCGTGGTGAAGAAATTTCAATGTTTATACAGATCGTGGTGTAGATATTTCCATGTTTATACAGATCGCGGTGTAGATATTTCCATGTTTATACAGATAGCGGTGTAGATATTTCCATGTTTATACAGATAGCGGTGTAGTTATTTCCATGTTTATACAGATAGCGGTGTAGGTATTTCCATGTTTATAGACATAGCGGTGTAGATATTTCCATGTTTATATAGATGGCGTTGTAGATATTTCCATGTTTATACCGATAGATGTGTTGGTATTTCCACGTTTATACAGATAGCGATGTAGATATTTCCATGTTTATACAGCTCGCGGTGCAGATATTTATATCTTTATACAGATGGCATTGTAGATATTTCCATGTTTATACAGATGACTGTAGAGTTATTTCCATGTTTTACAGATGGCTGTGCAGATATTTCCATGTTTATAGAGACAGCGGTGTAGGTATTTCCATGTTTATAGACATAGCGGTGTAGATATTTCCATGTTTATATAGATGGCGTTGTAGATATTTCCATGTTTATAACGATAGATGTGTTGGTATTTCCACGTTTATACAGATAGCGATGTAGATGTTTCCATGTTTATACAGCTCGCGGTGCAGATATTTATATCTTTATACAGATGGCATTGTAGATATTTCCTTACTCACACAGATGGCGGTGTAGATGTTTCCATGTTTATACAGATGGCGGAGTAGTTAGTTCCATGTTTATGGAGATGGCAGTGTAGATATTTTATTGTTTATAGTGATGGCGGTGTAGATATTTCCATGTTTATAGAGATAGCAGTGTAGATATTTACATGTTTATACAGATGGCTGTGTAGATATTTCCATGTGTATACAGATGGCATTGTAGACATATCCATGTTTATACAGATGACTGTAGAGGTTTTTCCATGTTTCACCGATGGCTCTGCAGATATATCCATGTTTATAGAGATAGCGGTGTAGATATTTCCATGTTTGTACAGATGGCGTTGTTGATATTTCCATCTACACACAGACGGCCGTGTAGATATTTCCATGTTTATACAGATGGCAGCGTAGATATTTCCATGGACATGCAGATGGCGGTGTAGATATTTCCATGTTTATACAGTTAGCGGTGTAGATATTTCCATGTTTTCACAGATGGTGGTGTAGATATTTCCGTGTTTATACACATGGCGGAGTAGATACTTTCATCTTTATGGAGATGGCAGTGTAGAGATTTTCATGTTTATAGAGATGGCGGTGTAGATATTTCCATATTTATAGAGATAGCGGTGTATGTAATTCAATCTTTCTACAGATGGCAGTGTAGATATTTCCATGTTTATACAGATGGCGGTGTAGATATTTCCATACTTATACAGGTGTCTGTGTAGATATTTCCGTGTGTATACAGATGGTATTGTAGGTATTTCCATGTTTATACAGATGGTGGTGTAGATATTTCCATGTTTATACAGATGACTGTGTAGATATTTCCATGTTTTTACAGACGGCAGTGTAGATATTTCAATGTTTATAGAGATGGCGCTGTAGATATTTCCATGTTTATACAGATCGCGGTGTAGATATTTCCATGTTTATACAGATAGCGGTGTAGATATTTCCATGTTTTTACAGATAACGGTGTAGATATTTCCATGTTTACACAGATTGCGGTGTAGATATTTCCATCTTTCTACAGATGGCATTGTAGATATTTCCATGTTTATGCAGATGGCGGTGTAGATACTTCCATGTTTATATAGATGGTGGTGTAGATATTACCATGTTTATACAGATAGCGGTGTAGATATTTCCATGTTTATACAGATCGTGGTGAAGATATTTCCATGTTTATACAGATCGCGGTGTAGATATTTCCATGTTTATACAGATTGCGGTGTAGATATTTCCATGTTTATACAGATAGCGTTGTAGATATTTCCATGTTTATACAGATAGCGGTGTAGATATTTCCATGTTTATAGAGATAGCGGTGTAGGTATTTCCATGTTTATAGACATAGCGGTGTAGATATTTCCATGTTTATATAGATGGCGTTGTAGATATTTCCATGTTTATACCGATAGATGTGTTGGTATTTCCACGTTTATACAGATAGCGATGTAGATATTTCCATGTTTATACAGCTCGCGGTGCAGATATTTATATCTTTATACAGATGGCATTGTAGATATTTCCTTATTCACACAGATGGCGGTGTAGATGTTTCCATGTTTATACAGATGGCGGAGTAGTTAGTTCCATGTTTATGGAGATGGCAGTGTAGATATTTTCATGTTTATAAAGATGGCGGTGTAGATATTTCCATGTTTATAGAGATAGCAGTGTAGATATTTACATGTGTATACAGATGGCTGTGTAGATATTTCCATGTGTAAACAGATGGCATTGTAGATATTTCCATGTTTATACAGATGACTGTAGAGGTATTTCCATGTTTTACAGATGGCTGTGAAGATATTTCCATGTTTATAGAGATAGCGGTGTAGATATTTCCATGTTTGTACAGATGGCGTTGTTGATATTTCCATCTATACACAGATGGCGGTGTAGATATTTCCATGTTTATACAGATGGCAGCGTAGATATTTCCTTGGTCATGCAGATGGCGGTGTAGATATTTCCATGTTTATACAGAGAGCAGTGTAGATATTTCCATGTTTTCACAGATGGTGGTGTAGATATTTCCGTGTTTATACACTTGGCGGAGTAGATACTTCCATCTTTATGGAGATGGCAGTGTAGATATTTTCATGTTTATAGAGATGGCGGTGTAGATATTTCCATATTTGTAGAGATAGCGGTGTAGATATTTCCATCTTTCTACAGATGGCAGTGTAGATATTTCCATGTTTATACAGATGGCGGTGTAGATATTTCCATACTTATACAGATATCTGTGTGGATATTTCCATGTGTATACAGATGGTATTGTAGGTATTTCCATGTTTATACAGATGGTGGTGTAGATATTACCATGTTTATTCAGATGACTGTGTAGATATTTGCATGTTTTTACAGATGGCAGTGTAGATATTTCAATGTTTATAGAGATGTCGCTGTAGATATTTCCATGTTTATACAGATCGCGGTGTAGATATTTCCATGTTTATACAGTTAGCGGTGTAGATATTTCCATGTTTATACAGATAGCGGTGTAGTTATTTCCATGTTTATAGAGATAGCGGTGTAGGTATTTCCATGTTTATAGACATAGCGGTGTAGATATTTCAATGTTTATATAGATGGCGTTGTAGATATTTCCATGTTTATACCGATAGATGTGTTGGTATTTCCACGTTTATACAGATAGCGATGTAGATATTTCCATGTTTATACAGCTCGCGGTGAAATTATTTATATCTTTATACAGATGGCATTGTAGATATTTCCTTATTCACACAGATGGGGGTGTAGATGTTTCCATGTTTATACTGATGGCGGAGTAGTTAGTTTCATGT
Organism: Pan paniscus; assembly: GCF_029289425.2. NCBI lineage: Eukaryota > Metazoa > Chordata > Mammalia > Primates > Hominidae > Pan > Pan paniscus. The sequence continues at coordinate 74,345,385 of NC_073270.2, forward strand.
TTATGGAGATGGCAGTGTAGATATTTTCATGTTTATAGAGATGGTGGTGTAGATATTTCCATGTTTATAGAGATAGCAGTGTAGATATTCACATGTTTACACAGATGGCTGTGTAGATATTTCCATGTATATACAGATGGCATTGTAGATATTTCCATGTTTATACAGATGACTATAGGGGTATTTCCATGTTTTACACATGGCTGTGCAGATATTTCCATGTTTATAGAGATAGCCGTGTAGATATTTCCATGTTTGTACAGATGGCATTGTTGATATTTCAATCTATACACAGATGGCCGTGTAGATATTTCCATGTTTATACAGATGGCAGCGTAGATATTTCCATGGACATGCAGATGGCGGTGTAGATATTTCCATGTTTATACACATAGCGGTGTAGATATTTCCATGTTTTCACAGATGGTGGTGTAGATATTTCCGTGTTTATACACATGGCGGTGTAGATACTTCCATCTTTATGGAGATGGCAGTGTAGATATTTTCATGTTTATAGAGATGGCGGTGTAGATATTTCCATATTTATAGAGATAGCGGTGTAGATATTTCCATCTTTCTACAGATGGCAGTGTAGATATTTCCATGTTTATACAGATGGGTGTGTTCATATTTCCATACTTATACAGATATCTGTGTAGATATTTCCATGTGTATACAGATGGTATTGTAGGTATTTCCATGTTTATACAGATGGTGGTGTAGATATTTCCATGTTTATTCAGATGACTGTGTAGATATTTCCATGTTTTTACAGATGGCAGTGTAGATATTTCAATGTTTATAGAGATGGCGCTGTAGATATTTCCATGTTTATACAGATCGCGGTGTAGATATTTCCATGTTTACACAGATAGCGGTGTAGATATTTCCATGGTTTTACAGATATCGGTGTAGATATTTCCATGTTTACACAGATTGCGGTGTAGATGTTTCCATCTTTCTACAGATGGCATTGTAGATATTTCCATGTTTATCTAGATGGCGGTGTATATATTTCCATGTCTATATAGATGGTGGTGTAGATATTACCATGTTTATACAGATAGCTGTGTAGATATTTCCATGTTTATACAGTTCATGGTGAAGATATTTCCATGTTTATACAGACCGCGGTTTAGATATTTCCATGTTTATAGAATTAGCGGTGTAGATAGTTCCATGTTTGTTCAGATGGCGTTGTTGATATTTCCATCTACACACAGACGGCCGTGTAGATATTTCCATGTTTATACAGATGGCAGCGTAGATATTTCCATGGACATGCAGATGGCGGTGTAGATATTTCCATGTTTATACAGATAGCGGTGTAGATATTTCCATGTTTTCACAGATGGTGGTGTAGATATTTCCGTGTTTATACACATGGCGGAGTAGATACTTTCATCTTTATGGAGATGGCAGTGTAGAGATTTTCATGTTTATAGAGATGGCGGTGTAGATATTTCCATATTTATAGAGATAGCGGTGTATGTAATTCAATCTTTCTACAGATGGCAGTGTAGATATTTCCATGTTTATACAGATGGCGGTGTAGATATTTCCATACTTATACAGGTGTCTGTGTAGATATTTCCATGTGTATACAGATGGTATTGAAGGTATTTCCATGTTTATACAGATGGTGGTGTAGATATTTCCATGTTTATACAGATGACTGTGTAGATATTTCCATGTTTTTACAGATGGCAGTGTAGATATTTCAATGTTTATAGAGATGGCGCTGTAGATATTTCCATGTTTATACAGATCGCGGTGTAGATATTTCCATGTTTATACAGATAGCGGTGTAGATATTTCCATGTTTTTACAGATAACGGTGTAGATATTTCCATGTTTACACAGATTGCGGTGTAGATATTTCCATCTTTCTACAGATGGCATTGTAGATATTTCCATGTTTATGCAGATGGCGGTGTAGATAGTTCCATGTTTATATAGATGGTTGTGTAGATATTACCATGTTTATACAGATAGCGGTGTAGATATTTCCATGTTTATACAGATCGTGGTGAAGATATTTCCATGTTTACACAGATCGCGGTGTAGGTATTTCCATGTTTATACAGATCGCGGTGTAGATATTTCCATGTTTATACAGATAGCGTTGTAGATATTTCCATGTTTATACAGATAGCGGTGTAGATATTTCCATGCTTATAGAGATAGCGGTGTAGGTATTTCCATGTTTATAGACATAGCGGTGTAGATATTTCCATGTTTATATAGATGGCGTTGTAGATATTTCCATGTTTATACCGATAGATGTGTTGGTATTTCCACGTTTATACAGATAGCGATGTAGATATTTCCATGTTTATACAACTCGCGGTGCAGATATTGATATCTTTATACAGATGGCATTGTAGATATTTCCTTATTCACACAGATGGCGGTGTAGATGTTTCCATGTTTATACAGATGGCGGAGTAGTTAGTTCCATGTTTATGGAGATGGCAGTGTAGATATTTTCATGTTTATAAAGATGGCGGTGTAGATATTTCCATGTTTATAGAGATAGCAATGTAGATATTTACATGTGTATACAGATGGCTGTGTAGATATTTCCATGTGTAAACAGATGGCATTGTAGATATTTCCATGTTTATACAGATGACTGTAGAGGTATTTCCATGTTTTACAGATGGCTGTGCAGATATTTCCATGTTTATAGAGATAGCGGTGTAGATATTTCCATGTTTGTACAGATGGCGTTGTTTTGTATTTCCATCTATACACAGATGGCGGTGTAGATATTTCCATGTTTATACAGATGGCAGCGTAGATATTTCCTTGGTCATGCAGATGGCGGTGTAGACATTTCCATGTTTATACAGAGAGCGGTGTAGATATTTCCATGTTTTCACAGATGGTGGTGTAGATATTTCCGTGTTTATACACTTGGCGGAGTAGATACTTACATCTTTATGGAGATGGCAGTGTAGATATTTTCATGTTTATAGAGATGGCGGTGTAGATATTTCCATATTTGTAGAGATAGCGGTGTAGATATTTCCATCTTTCTACAGATGGCAGTGTAGATTTTCCATGTTTATACAGATGGCGGTGTAGATATTTCCATACTTATACAGATATCTGTGTAGATATTTCCATGTGTATACAGATGGTATTGTAGGTATTTCCATGTTTATACAGATGGTGGTGTAGATATTACCATGTTTATTCAGATGACTGTGTAGATATTTGCATGTTTTTACAGATGGCAGTGTAGATATTTCAATGTTTATAGAGATGTCGCTGTAGATATTTCCATGTTTATACAGATCGCGGTGTAGATATTTCCATGTTTATACAGTTAGCGGTGTAGATATTTCCATGTTTATACAGATAGCGGTGTAGTTATTTCCATGTTTATAGAGATAGCGGTGTAGGTATTTCCATGTTTATAGACATAGCGGTGTAGATATTTCCATGTTTATATAGATGGCGTTGTAGATATTTCCATGTTTATACCGATAGATGTGTTGGTATTTCCACGTTTATACAGATCGCGGTGTAGATATTTCCATGTTTACACAGATAGCGTTGTAGATATTTCCATGTTTTTACAGATATCGGTGTAGATATTTCCATGTTTACACAGATTGCGGTGTAGATGTTTCCATCTTTCTACAGATGGCATTGTAGATATTTCCATGTTTATCTAGATGGCGGTGTATATATTTCCATGTCTATATACATGGTGGTGTAGATATTACCATGTTTATACAGATAGCGGTGTAGATATTTCCATGTTTATACAGATCATGGTGAAGATATTTCCATGTTTATACAGATCGCGGTGTAGATATTTCCATGTTTATAAAGATCGCTGTGTAGATATTTCCATACTTATACAGATATCTGTGTAGATATTTCCTCGTGTATACAGATGGTATTGTAGGTATTTCCACGTTTATAGAGATGGTGGTGTAGATATTTCCATGTTTATTCAGATGACTGTGTAGATATTTCCATGTTTTACAGATGGCAGTGCAGATATTTCAATGTTTATAGAGATGGCGCTGTAGATATTTCCATGTTTATACAGATCGCGGTGTAGATATTTCCATGTTTATACAGATAGCGGTGTACATATTTCCAAGTTTTTACAGATATCAGTGTAGATATTTCCATGTTTACACAGATTGCGGTGTAGATGTTTCCATCTTTCTACAGATGGCATTGTAGTTATTTCCATGTTTATGCAGATGGCGGTGTATATGTTTCCATGTTTATATAGATGGTGGTGTAGATATTACCATGTTTATACAGATAGCGGTGTAGATATTTCCATGTTTATACAGATCGTGGTGAAGATATTTCAATGTTTATACAGATCGCGGTGTAGATATTTCCATGTTTATGCAGATTGCGGTGTAGATATTTCCATGTTTATACAGATAGCGGTGTAGATATTTCCATGTTTATACAGATCACGGTGTAGATATTTCCATATTTATACAGATAGCGGTGTAGATATTTCCATGTTTATAGAGATAGCGGTGTAGGTATTTCCATGTTTATAGACATAGCGGTGTAGATATTTCCATGTTTATATAGATGGCGTTGTAGATATTTCTATGTTAATACCGATAGATGTGTTGGTATTTCCACGTTTATTCAGATAGCGATGTAGATATTTCCATGTTTATACAGCTCGCGGCGCAGATATTTATGTCTTTATACAGATGGCATTGTAGATATTTCCTTATTCACACAGATGGCGGTGTAGATGTTTCCATGTTTATAGAGATGGCGGAGTAGTTAGTTCCAAGTTTATGGAGATGGCAGTGTAGATATTTTCATGTTTATAGAGATGGCGGTGTAGGTATTTCCATGTTTATTGAGATATCAGTGTAGATATTTTCATGTTTATACAGATGGCTGGGTAGATATTTCCAAGTGTAAAGAGATGGCATTGTAGATATTTCCATGTTTATACAGATGACTGTAGATGTATTTCCATGTTTTACAGATGGCTGTGCAGATATTTCCATGTTTATAGAGATAGCGGTGTAGATATTTCCATGTTTGTACAGATGGCATTGTTGATATTTCCATCTATACACAGATGGCGGTGTAGATATTTCCATGTTTATACAGATGGCAGTGTAGATATTTCCATGGACATGCAGATGGCGGTGTAGATATTTCCATGTTTATACAGATAGCGGTGTAGATATTTCCATGTTTTCACAGATGGTGGTGTAGATATTTCCGTGTTTATACACATGGCGGGGTAGATACTTCCATCTTTATGGAGATGGCAGTGTAGATATTTTCATCTTTATAGAGATGGCGGTGTAGATATTTCCATATTTATAGAGATAGCGGTGTAGATATTTCCATCTTTCTACAGATGGCAGTGTAGATATTTCCATGTTTATACAGATGGCGGTGTAGATATTTCCATACTTATACAGATATCTGTGTAGATATTTCCATGTGTATACAGATGGCATTGTAGGTATTTCCATGTTTATACAGATGGTGGTGTAGATATTTCCATGTTTATTCAGATGACTGTTTAGATATTTCCATGTTTTTACAGATGGCAGTGCAGATATTTCAATGTTTATAGAGATGGCGCTGTAGATATTTCCATGTTTATACAGATCACGGTGTAGATATTTCCATGTTTATACAGATAGCGGTGTAGATATTTCCATCTTTATACAGATAGCGGTGTAGTTATTTCAATGTTTATAGAGATAGCGGTGTAGGTATTTCCATGTTTATAGACATAGCGGTGTAGATATTTCCATGTTTATATAGATGGCGTTGTAGATATTTCCATGTTTATACCGATAGATGTGTTGGTATTTCCACGTTTATACAGATAGCGATGTAGATATTTCCATGTTTATACAGCTCGCGGTGCAGATATTTATATCTTTATACAGATGGCATTGTAGATATTTCCTTATTCACACAGATGGCGGCGTAGTTGTTTCCATGTTTATACAAGTGGCGGAGTAGTTAGTTTCATGTTTATGGAGAAAGTAGTGTAGATATTTTCATGGTTATAGAGATGGCGGTGTAGATATTTCCATGTTTATAGAGATAGCAGTGTAGATATTTACATGTTTATACAGATGGCTCTGTAGATATTTCCATGTGTATACAGATGGCATTGTAGATATTTCCATGTTTATACAGATGACTGTAGAGGTATTTCCATGTTTTACAGATGGCTGTGCAGATATTTCCATGTTTATAGAGATAGCGGTGTAGATAGTTCCATGTTTGTTCAGATGGCGTTGTTGATATTTCCATCTATACACAGATGGCGGTGTAGATATTTCCATGTTTATACAGATGGCAGCGTAGATATTTCCATGGACATGCAGATGGCGGTGTAGATATTTCCATGTTTATACAGATAGCGGTGTAGGTATATCCATGTTTTCAGAGATGGTGGTGTAGATATTTCCGTGTTTATACACATGGCGGAGTAGATACTTCCATCTTTATAGAGATCCCAGTGTAGATATTTTCATGTTTATAGAGATGGCGGTGTAGATATTTCCATATTTATACAGAGAGCGGTGTAGATATTCCATCTTTCTACAGATGGCAGTGTAGATATTTCCATGTTTATACAGATGGCGGTGTAGATATTTCCATACTTATACAGATATCTGTGTAGATATTTCCTTATGTATACAGATGGTATTGTAGGTATTTCCATGTTTATAGAGATGGTGGTGTAGATATTTCCATGTTTATTCAGATGACTGTGTAGAGATTTCCATGTTTTACAGATGGCAGTGTAGATATTTCAATGTTTATAGAGATGGCGCTGTAGATATTTCCATGTTTATACAGATCGCGGTGTAGATATTTCCATGTTTATACAGATAGCGGTGTAAATATTTCCAAGTTTTTACAGATATCAGTGTAGATATTTCCATGTTTACACAGATTGCGGTGTAGATGTTTCCATCTTTCTACAGATGGCATTGTAGTTATTTCCATGTTTATGCAGATGGCGGTGTATATATTTCCATGTTTATATAGATGGTGGTGTAGATATTACCATGTTTATACAGATCGTGGTGAAGATATTTCAATGTTTATACAGATCGCGGTGTAGATATTTCCATGTTTATGCAGATCGCGGTGTTGATATTTCCATGTTTATACAGATAGCGGTGTAGATATTTCCATGTTTATACAGATAGCGGTGTAGATATTTCCATGTTTATAGAGATAGCGGTGTAAGTATTTCCATGTTAATAGACATAGCGGTGTAGATATTTCCATGTTTATATAGATGGCGTTGTAGATATTTCCATGTTTATACCGATAGATGTGTTGGCATTTCCACGTTTATACAGATAGCGATGTAGATATTTCCATGTTTATACAGCTCGCGGTGCAGATATTTATATCTTTATACAGATGGCATTGTAGATATTTCCTTATTCACACAGATGGCGGTGTAGATGCTTCCATGTTTATACAGATGGCGGAGTAGTTAGTTCCATGTTTATGGAGATGGCAGTGTAGATATTTTCATGTTTATAGAGATGGCAGTGTAGATATTTCCATGTTTATAGAGATAGCAGTGTAGATATTTACCTGTTTATACAGATGGCTGTGTGGATATTTCCATGTTTATACAGATGGCATTGTAGATATTTCCATGTTTATACAGATGACTGTAGAGGTATTTCCATGTTTTACAGATGGCTGTGCAGATATTTCCATGTTTATAGAGATAGCGGTGTAGATATTTCCATGTTTGTACAGATGGCGTTGTTGATATTTCCATCTATACAAAGATGGCCGTGTAGATATTTCCATGTTTATACAGATGGCAGCGTAGATATTTCCATGGACATGCAGACGGCGGTGTATATATTTCCATGTTTATACAGATAGCGGTGTAGATATTTCCATGTTTTCACAGATGGTGGTGTAGATATTTCCGTGTTTATACACATGGCGGAGTAGATACTTCCATCTTTATAGAGATGGCAGTGTAGATATTTTCATGTTTATAGAGATGGCGGTGTAGATATTTCCATATTTATAGAGATAGCGATGTAGATATTTCCATCTTTCTACAGATGGCAGTGTAGATATTTACATGTTTATACAGATGGCGGAGTAGATATTTCCATACTGATACAGATATCTGTGTAGATATTTCCATGTGTATACAGATGGTATTGTAGGTATTTCCATGTTTATACAGATGGTGGTGTAGATATTTCCATGTTTATTCAGATGACTGTGTAGATATTTCCATGTTTTTACAGATGGCAGTGTAGATATTTCAATGTTTATAGAGATGGCGCTGTAGATATTTCCATGTTTATACAGATCGCGGTGTAGATATTGCCATGTTTACACGGATAGCGGTGTAGATATTTCCATGTTTTTACAGATATCGGTGTAGATAATTCCATGTTTACACAGATTGCGGTGTAGATGTTTCCATCTTTCTACAGATGGCATTGTAGATATTTCCATGTTTATGCAGATGGCAGTGTATATATTTCCATGTTTATATAGATGGTGGTGTAGATATTACCATGTTTATACAGATAGCGGTGTAGATATTTCCATGTTTGTACAGATCGTGGTGAAGATATTTCAATGTTTGTACAGATCGCGGCGTAGATATTTCCATGTTTATGCAGATCGCGGTGTAGATATTTCCATGTTTATACAGATAGCGGTGTAGATATTTCCATGTTTATAAAGATGACTGTAGAGGTATTTCCATGTTTTACAGATGGCTGTGCAGATATTTCCATGTTTACAGAGATAGCGGTGTAGATATTTCCATGTTTGTACAGATGGCATTGTTGATATTTCCATCTATACACAGATGGCGGTGTAGATATTTCCATGTTTATACAGATGGCAGCGCAGATATTTCCATGGACATGCAGATGGCGGTGTAGATATTTCCATGTTTATACAGATAGCGGTGTAGATATTTCCATGTTTTCACAGATGGTGGTGTAGATATTTCCGTGTTTATACACATGGCGGAGTAGATACTTCCATCTTTATAGAGATTGCAGTGTAGATATTTTCATGTTTATAGAGATGGCGGTGTAGATATTTCCATATTTATAGAGATAGCGATGTAGATACTTCCATCTTTCTACAGATGGCAGTGTAGATATTTCCATGTTTATACAGATGGCGGTGTAGATATTTCCATACTTATACAGATATCTGTGTAGATATTTCCATGTGTATACAGATGGCATTGTAGGTATTTCCATGTTTATACAGATGGTGGTGTAGATATTTCCATGTTTATTCAGATGACTGTTTAGATATTTCCATGTTTTTACAGATGGCAGTGTAGATATTTCAATGTTTATAGAGATGGCGCTGTAGATATTTCCATGTTTATACAGATCACGGTGTAGATATTTCCATGTTTATACAGATAGCGGTGTAGATATTTCCATCTTTATACAGATAGCGGTGTAGTTATTTCCATGTTTATAGAGATAGCGATGTAGGTATTTCCATGTTTATAGACATAGCGGTGTAGATATTTCCATGTTTATATAGATGGCGTTGTAGATATTTCCATGTTTATACCGATAGATGTGTTGGTATTTCCACGTTTATACAGATAGCGATGTAGATATTTCCATGTTTATACAGCTCGCGGTGCAGATATTTATATCTTTATACAGATGGCATTGTAGATATTTCCTTATTCACACAGATGGCTGTGTAGATGTTTCCATGTTTATACAAGTGGCGGAGTAGTTAGTTTCATGTTTATGGAGAAAGTAGTGTAGATATTTTCATGGTTATAGAGATGGCGGTGTAGATATTTCCATGTTTATAGAGATAGCAGTGTAGATATTTACATGTTTATACAGATGGCTCTGTAGATATTTCCATGTGTATACAGATGGCATTGTAGATATTTCCATGTTTATACAGATGACTGTAGAGGTATTTCCATGTTTTACAGATGGCTGTGCAGATATTTCCATGTTTATAGAGATAGCGGTGTAGATAGTTCCATGTTTGTTCAGATGGCGTTGTTGATATTTCCATCTATACACAGATGGCGGTGTAGATATTTCCATGTTTATACAGATGGCAGCGTAGATATTTCCATGGACATGCAGATGGCGGTGTAGATATTTCCATGTTTATACAGATAGCGGTGTAGATATTTCCATGTTTTCACAGATGGTGGTGTAGATATTTCCGTGTTTATACACATGGCGGGGTAGATACTTCCATCTTTATGGAGATGGCAGTGTAGATATTTTCATGTTTATAGAGATGGCGGTGTAGATATTTCCATATTTATAGAGATAGAGGTGTAGATATTTCCATCTTTCTACAGATGGCAGTGTAGATATTTCCATGTTTATACAGATGGCGGTGTAGATATTTCCATACTTATACAGATATCTGTGTAGATATTTCCATGTGTATACAGATGGCATTGTAGGTATTTCCATGTTTATACAGATGGTGGTGTAGATATTTCCATGTTTATTCAGATGACTGTTTAGATATTTCCATGTTTTTACAGATGGCAGTGTAGATATTTCAATGTTTATAGAGATGGCGCTGTAGATATTTCCATGTTTATACAGATCACGGTGTAGATATTTCCATGTTTATACAGATAGCGGTGTAGATATTTCCATCTTTATACAGATAGCGGTGTAGTTATTTCCATGTTTATAGAGATAGCGGTGTAGGTATTTCCATGTTTATAGACATAGCGGTGTAGATATTTCCATGTTTATATAGATGGCGTTGTAGATATTTCCATGTTTATACCGATAGATGTGTTGGTATTTCCACGTTTATACAGATAGCGATGTAGATATTTCCATGTTTATACAGCTCGCGGTGCAGATATTTATATCTTTATACAGATGGCATTGTAGATATTTCCTTATTCACACAGATGGCGGTGTAGATGTTTCCATGTTTATACAAGTGGCGGAGTAGTTAGTTTCATGTTTATGGAGAAAGTAGTGTAGATAATTTCATGGTTATAGAGATGGCGGTGTAGATATTTCCATGTTTATAGAGATAGCAGTGTAGATATTTACATGTTTATACAGATGGCTCTGTAGATATTTCCATGTGTATACAGATGGCATTGTAGATATTTCCATGTTTATACATATGACTGTAGAGGTATTTCCATGTTTTACATATGGCTGTGCAGATATTTCCATGTTTATAGAGATAGCGGTGTAGATAGTTCCATGTTTGTTCAGATGGCGTTGTTGATATTTCCATCTATACACAGATGGCGGTGTAGATATTTCCATGTTTATACAGATGGCAGCGTAGATATTTCCATGGACATGCAGATGGCGGTGTAGATATTTCCATGTTTATACAGATAGCGGTGTAGGTATATCCTCGTTTTCAGAGATGGTGGTGTAGATATGTCCGTGTTTATACACATGGCAGAGTAGATACTTCCATCTTTATAGAGATCCCAGTGTAGATATTTTCATGTTTATAGAGATGGCGGTGTAGATATTTCCATATTTATACAGATAGCGGTGTAGATATTTCCATCTTTCTACAGATGGCAGTGTAGATATTTCCATGTTTATACAGATGGCGGTGTAGATATTTCCATACTTATACAGATATCTGTGTAGATATTTCCTTGTGTATACAGATGGTATTGTAGGTATTTCCATGTTTATAGAGATGGTGGTGTAGATATTTCCATGTTTATTCAGATGACTTTGTAGATATTTCCATGTTTTACAGATGGCAGTGTAGATATTTCTATGTTAATACCGATAGATGTGTTGGTATTTCCACGTTTATTCAGATAGCGATGTAGATATTTCCATGTTTATACAGCTCGCGGCGCAGATATTTATGTCTTTATACAGATGGCATTGTAGATATTTCCTTATTCACACAGATGGCGGTGTAGATGTTTCCATGTTTATAGAGATGGCGGAGTAGTTAGTTCCAAGTTTATGGAGATGGCAGTGTAGATATTTTCATGTTTATAGAGATGGCGGTGTAGGTATTTCCATGTTTATTGAGATATCAGTGTAGATATTTTCATGTTTATACAGATGGCTGGGTAGATATTTCCAAGTGTAAACAGATGGCATTGTAGATATTTCCATGTTTATACAGATGACTGTAGAGGTATTTCCATGTTTTACAGATGGCTGTGCAGATATTTCCATGTTTATAGAGATAGCGGTGTAGATATTTCCATGTTTGTACAGATGGCATTGTTGATATTTCCATCTATACACAGATGGCGGTGTAGATATTTCCATGTTTATACAGGTGGCGGTGTAGATATTTCCATACTTATACAGATGTCTGTGTAGATATTTCCATGTGTATACAGATGGTATTGTAGGTATTTCCATGTTTATACAGATGGTGGTGTAGATATTTCCATGTTTATTCAGACGACTGTGTAGATATTTCCATGTTTTTACAGATGGCATTGTAGATATTTCAATGTTTATAGACATGGCGCTGTAGATATTTCCATGCTTATACAGATCGCGGTGTAGATATTTCCATGTTTATACAAATAGCGGTATAGATATTTCCATGTTTTTACAGATATCGGTGTAGATATTTCCATGTTTACACAGATTGCGTTGTAGATATTTCCATCTTTCTACAGATGGCATTGTAGATATTTCCATGTTTATGCAGATGGCGGTGTAGATATTTCCATGTTTATGTAGATGGTGGTGTAGATATTACCATGTTTATACAGAAAGCGGTGTAGATATTTCCATGTTTATACAGATAGCGGTGTAGATATTTCCATGTTTATAGAGATAGCGGTGTAGGTATTTCCATGTTTATACAGATAGCGGTGCAGATATTTCCATGTTTATACAGATAGCGGTGTAGATATTTCCATGTTTATAGAGATAGCGGTGTAGGTATTTCCATGTTTATAGACATAGCGGTGTAGATATTTCTATGTTTATATAGATGTCGTTGTAGATATTTCCATGTTTGTACCGATAGATGTGTTGGTATTTCCACGTTTATACAGATAGCGATGTAGATATTTCCATATTTATACAGCTCGCGGTGCAGATATTTATATCTTTATACAGATGGCATTGTAGATATTTCCTTATTCACACAGATGGCGGTGTAGATGTTTCCATGTTTATACAGATGGCGGAGTAGTTAGTTCCATGTTTATGGAGATGGCAGTGTAGATATTTACATGTTTATACAGATGGCATTGTAAATATTTCCATGTTTATACAGATGACTGTAGAGGTATTTCTATGTTTTACAGATGGCTGTGCAGATATTTCCATGTTTATAGAGATAGCGGTGTAGATATTTCCATGTTTGTACAGATGGCGTTGTTGATATTTCCATCTATACACAGATGGCCGTGTAGATATTTCCATGTTTATACAGAAGCAGCGTAGATATTTCCATGGACATGCAGATGGCGGTCTAGATATTTCCATGTTTATACATATAGCGGTGTAGATATTTCCATGTTTTCACAGATGGTGGTGTAGATATTTCCGTGTTTATACACATGGCGGAGTAGATACTTCCATCTTTATGGAGATTGCAGTGTAGATATTTTCATGTTTATAGAGATGGCGGTGTAGATATTTCGATATTTATAGAGATAGCGGTGTAGATATTTCCATCTTTCTATAGATGGCAATGTAGGTATTTCCAGGTTTATACAGATAGCGGTGTAGATATTTCCATGTTTTCACAGATGGTGGTGTAGATATTTCCGTGTTTATACACATGGCGGAGTAGATACTTCCATCTTTATGGAGATGGCAGTGTAGATATTTTCATGTTTATAGAGATGGCGGTGTAGATATTTCCATATTTATAGAGATAGCGGTGTAGTTATTTCCATCTTTCTACAGATGGCAGTGTAGATATTTCCATGTTTATACAGATAGCGGTGTAGATATTTCCATGTTTATAAAGATGACTGTAGAGGTATTTCCATGTTTTACAGATGGCTGTGCAGATATTTCCATGTTTACAGAGATAGCGGTGTAGATATTTCCATGTTTGTACAGATGGCATTGTTGATATTTCCATCTATACACAGATGGCGGTGTAGATATTTCCATGTTTATACAGATGGCAGCGCAGATATTTCCATGGACATGCAGATGGCGGTGTAGATATTTCCATGTTTATACAGATAGCGGTGTAGATATTTCCATGTTTTCACAGATGGTGGTGTAGATATTTCCGTGTTTATACACATGGCGGAGTAGATACTTCCATCTTTATAGAGATTGCAGTGTAGATATTTTCATGTTTATAGAGATGGCGGTGTAGATATTTCCATATTTATAGAGATAGCGATGTAGATACTTCCATCTTTCTACAGATGGCAGTGTAGATATTTCCATGTTTATACAGATGGCGGTGTAGATATTTCCATACTTATACAGATATCTGTGTAGATATTTCCATGTGTATACAGATGGCATTGTAGGTATTTCCATGTTTATACAGATGGTGGTGTAGATATTTCCATGTTTATTCAGATGACTGTTTAGATATTTCCATGTTTTTACAGAACGCAGTGTAGATATTTCAATGTTTATAGAGATGGCGCTGTAGATATTTCCATGTTTATACAGATCACGGTGTAGATATTTCCATGTTTATACAGATAGCGGTGTAGATATTTCCATCTTTATACAGATAGCGGTGTAGTTATTTCCATGTTTATAGAGATAGCGATGTAGGTATTTCCATGTTTATAGACATAGCGGTGTAGATATTTCCATGTTTATATAGATGGCGTTGTAGATATTTCCATGTTTATACCGATAGATGTGTTGGTATTTCCACGTTTATACAGATAGCGATGTAGATATTTCCATGTTTATACAGCTCGCGGTGCAGATATTTATATCTTTATACAGATGGCATTGTAGATATTTCCTTATTCACACAGATGGCTGTGTAGATGTTTCCATGTTTATACAAGTGGCGGAGTAGTTAGTTTCATGTTTATGGAGAAAGTAGTGTAGATATTTTCATGGTTATAGAGATGGCGGTGTAGATATTTCCATGTTTATAGAGATAGCAGTGTAGATATTTACATGTTTATACAGATGGCTCTGTAGATATTTCCATGTGTATACAGATGGCATTGTAGATATTTCCATGTTTATACAGATGACTGTAGAGGTATTTCCATGTTTTACAGATGGCTGTGCAGATATTTCCATGTTTATAGAGATAGCGGTGTAGATAGTTCCATGTTTGTTCAGATGGCGTTGTTGATATTTCCATCTATACACAGATGGCGGTGTAGATATTTCCATGTTTATACAGATGGCAGCGTAGATATTTCCATGGACATGCAGATGGCGGTGTAGATATTTCCATGTTTATACAGATAGCGGTGTAGATATTTCCATGTTTTCACAGATGGTGGTGTAGATATTTCCGTGTTTATACACATGGCGGGGTAGATACTTCCATCTTTATGGAGATGGCAGTGTAGATATTTTCATGTTTATAGAGATGGCGGTGTAGATATTTCCATATTTATAGAGATAGAGGTGTAGATATTTCCATCTTTCTACAGATGGCAGTGTAGATATTTCCATGTTTATACAGATGGCGGTGTAGATATTTCCATACTTATACAGATATCTGTGTAGATATTTCCATGTGTATACAGATGGCATTGTAGGTATTTCCATGTTTATACAGATGGTGGTGTAGATATTTCCATGTTTATTCAGATGACTGTTTAGATATTTCCATGTTTTTACAGATGGCAGTGTAGATATTTCAATGTTTATAGAGATGGCGCTGTAGATATTTCCATGTTTATACAGATCACGGTGTAGATATTTCCATGTTTATACAGATAGCGGTGTAGATATTTCCATCTTTATACAGATAGCGGTGTAGTTATTTCCATGTTTATAGAGATAGCGGTGTAGGTATTTCCATGTTTATAGACATAGCGGTGTAGATATTTCCATGTTTATATAGATGGCGTTGTAGATATTTCCATGTTTATACCGATAGATGTGTTGGTATTTCCACGTTTATACAGATAGCGATGTAGATATTTCCATGTTTATACAGCTCGCGGTGCAGATATTTATATCTTTATACAGATGGCATTGTAGATATTTCCTTATTCACACAGATGGCGGTGTAGATGTTTCCATGTTTATACAAGTGGCGGAGTAGTTAGTTTCATGTTTATGGAGAAAGTAGTGTAGATAATTTCATGGTTATAGAGATGGCGGTGTAGATATTTCCATGTTTATAGAGATAGCAGTGTAGATATTTACATGTTTATACAGATGGCTCTGTAGATATTTCCATGTGTATACAGATGGCATTGTAGATATTTCCATGTTTATACATATGACTGTAGAGGTATTTCCATGTTTTACATATGGCTGTGCAGATATTTCCATGTTTATAGAGATAGCGGTGTAGATAGTTCCATGTTTGTTCAGATGGCGTTGTTGATATTTCCATCTATACACAGATGGCGGTGTAGATATTTCCATGTTTATACAGATGGCAGCGTAGATATTTCCATGGACATGCAGATGGCGGTGTAGATATTTCCATGTTTATACAGATAGCGGTGTAGGTATATCCTCGTTTTCAGAGATGGTGGTGTAGATATGTCCGTGTTTATACACATGGCAGAGTAGATACTTCCATCTTTATAGAGATCCCAGTGTAGATATTTTCATGTTTATAGAGATGGCGGTGTAGATATTTCCATATTTATACAGATAGCGGTGTAGATATTTCCATCTTTCTACAGATGGCAGTGTAGATATTTCCATGTTTATACAGATGGCGGTGTAGATATTTCCATACTTATACAGATATCTGTGTAGATATTTCCTTGTGTATACAGATGGTATTGTAGGTATTTCCATGTTTATAGAGATGGTGGTGTAGATATTTCCATGTTTATTCAGATGACTTTGTAGATATTTCCATGTTTTACAGATGGCAGTGTAGATATTTCTATGTTAATACCGATAGATGTGTTGGTATTTCCACGTTTATTCAGATAGCGATGTAGATATTTCCATGTTTATACAGCTCGCGGCGCAGATATTTATGTCTTTATACAGATGGCATTGTAGATATTTCCTTATTCACACAGATGGCGGTGTAGATGTTTCCATGTTTATAGAGATGGCGGAGTAGTTAGTTCCAAGTTTATGGAGATGGCAGTGTAGATATTTTCATGTTTATAGAGATGGCGGTGTAGGTATTTCCATGTTTATTGAGATATCAGTGTAGATATTTTCATGTTTATACAGATGGCTGGGTAGATATTTCCAAGTGTAAACAGATGGCATTGTAGATATTTCCATGTTTATACAGATGACTGTAGAGGTATTTCCATGTTTTACAGATGGCTGTGCAGATATTTCCATGTTTATAGAGATAGCGGTGTAGATATTTCCATGTTTGTACAGATGGCATTGTTGATATTTCCATCTATACACAGATGGCGGTGTAGATATTTCCATGTTTATACAGGTGGCGGTGTAGATATTTCCATACTTATACAGATGTCTGTGTAGATATTTCCATGTGTATACAGATGGTATTGTAGGTATTTCCATGTTTATACAGATGGTGGTGTAGATATTTCCATGTTTATTCAGACGACTGTGTAGATATTTCCATGTTTTTACAGATGGCATTGTAGATATTTCAATGTTTATAGACATGGCGCTGTAGATATTTCCATGCTTATACAGATCGCGGTGTAGATATTTCCATGTTTATACAAATAGCGGTATAGATATTTCCATGTTTTTACAGATATCGGTGTAGATATTTCCATGTTTACACAGATTGCGTTGTAGATATTTCCATCTTTCTACAGATGGCATTGTAGATATTTCCATGTTTATGCAGATGGCGGTGTAGATATTTCCATGTTTATGTAGATGGTGGTGTAGATATTACCATGTTTATACAGAAAGCGGTGTAGATATTTCCATGTTTATACAGATAGCGGTGTAGATATTTCCATGTTTATAGAGATAGCGGTGTAGGTATTTCCATGTTTATACAGATAGCGGTGCAGATATTTCCATGTTTATACAGATAGCGGTGTAGATATTTCCATGTTTATAGAGATAGCGGTGTAGGTATTTCCATGTTTATAGACATAGCGGTGTAGATATTTCTATGTTTATATAGATGTCGTTGTAGATATTTCCATGTTTGTACCGATAGATGTGTTGGTATTTCCACGTTTATACAGATAGCGATGTAGATATTTCCATATTTATACAGCTCGCGGTGCAGATATTTATATCTTTATACAGATGGCATTGTAGATATTTCCTTATTCACACAGATGGCGGTGTAGATGTTTCCATGTTTATACAGATGGCGGAGTAGTTAGTTCCATGTTTATGGAGATGGCAGTGTAGATATTTACATGTTTATACAGATGGCATTGTAAATATTTCCATGTTTATACAGATGACTGTAGAGGTATTTCTATGTTTTACAGATGGCTGTGCAGATATTTCCATGTTTATAGAGATAGCGGTGTAGATATTTCCATGTTTGTACAGATGGCGTTGTTGATATTTCCATCTATACACAGATGGCCGTGTAGATATTTCCATGTTTATACAGAAGCAGCGTAGATATTTCCATGGACATGCAGATGGCGGTCTAGATATTTCCATGTTTATACATATAGCGGTGTAGATATTTCCATGTTTTCACAGATGGTGGTGTAGATATTTCCGTGTTTATACACATGGCGGAGTAGATACTTCCATCTTTATGGAGATTGCAGTGTAGATATTTTCATGTTTATAGAGATGGCGGTGTAGATATTTCGATATTTATAGAGATAGCGGTGTAGATATTTCCATCTTTCTATAGATGGCAATGTAGGTATTTCCAGGTTTATACAGATAGCGGTGTAGATATTTCCATGTTTTCACAGATGGTGGTGTAGATATTTCCGTGTTTATACACATGGCGGAGTAGATACTTCCATCTTTATGGAGATGGCAGTGTAGATATTTTCATGTTTATAGAGATGGCGGTGTAGATATTTCCATATTTATAGAGATAGCGGTGTAGTTATTTCCATCTTTCTACAGATGGCAGTGTAGATATTTCCATGTTTATACAGATGGCAGTGTAGATATTTCCATACTTATACAGATGTCTGTGTAGATATTTCCATGTGTATACTGATGGTATTGAAGTTATTTCCATGTTTATACAGATGGTGGTGTATTTATTTGCATGTTTATTCAGATGACTGTGTATATATTTCCATGTTTTTACACATGGCAGTGTAGATATTTACATGTTTATACAGATGGCTGGGTAGATATTTCCATTTGTATACAGATGGCATTGTAGATCTTTCCATGTTTATACAGATGACTGTAGAGGTATTTCCATGTTTTACAGATGGCTGTGCAGATATTTCCATGTTTATAGAGATAGCGGTGTAGATATTTCCATGTTTTCACAGATGGTGGTGTAGATATTTCCGAGTTTATACACATGGCGGTGTAGATATTTCCATCTTTATGGAGATGGCAGTGTAGATATTTTCATGTTTATAGAGATGGCGGTGTAGGTATTTCCATATTTCTAGAGATAGCGGTGTAGATATTTCCATCTTTCTACAGATGGCAGTGTAGATATTTCCATGTTTATACAGATGGCGGTGTGGATATTTCCATACTTATACAGATGTCTCTGTAGATATTTCCATGTGTATACAGATGGTATTGTAGGTATTTCCATGTTTATACAGATGGTGGTGTAGATATTTCCATGTTTATTCAGATGACTGTGTAGATATTTCCATGTTTTCACAGATGGCAGTGTAGATATTTCAATGTTTATAGAGATAGCGGTGTAGATATTTCCATGTTTGTACAGATGGCGTTGTTGATATTTCCATCTATACACAGATGGCCGTGTAGATATTTCCATGTTTATAAAGATGGCAGCGTAGATATTTCCATGGACATGCAGATGGCGGTGTAGATATTTCCATGTTTATACAGATAGCGGTGTAGATATTTCCATGTTTATACAGATAGCGGTGTAGATATTTCCATGTTTTCACAGATGGTGGTGTAGATATTTCCGAGTTTATACACATGACGGAGTAGATACTTCCATCTTTATGGAGATGGCAGTGTAGATATTTCCATGTTTATACAGATGGCGGTGTAGATATTTCCATACTTATACAGATGTCTGTGTAGATATATCCATGTGTATACAGATGGTATTGTAGGTATTTCCATGTTTATACAGATGGTGGTGTAGATATTTCCATGTTTATTCAGATGACTGTGTAGATATTTCCATGTTTTTACAGATGGCAGTGTAGATATTTCAATGTTTATAGAGATGGCGCTGTAGATATTTCCATGTTTATACAGATCGCAGTGTAGATATTTCCATGTTTTTACAGATATCTGTGTAGATATTTCCATGTTTACACAGATTGCGGTGTATATATTTCCATCTTTCTACAGATGGCATTGTAGATATTTCCATGTTTTTGCAGATGGCGGTGTAGATATTTCCATGTTTATATAGATGGTGGTGTAGATATTACCATGTTTATACAGATAGCGGTGTAGATATTTCCATGTTTATACAGATCGTGGTGAAGATATTTCCATGTTTATACAGATCGCGGTGTAGATATTTCCATGTTAATACACATCGCGGTGTAGATGTTTCCATGTTTATACAGATAGCGGTGTAGATATTTCCAAGTTTATACAGATAGCGGTGTAGATATTTCCATGTTTATAGAGATAGCGGTGTAGGTATTTCCATGTTTTTATACATAGCGGTGTAGATATTTCCATGTTTATACAGATGGCGTTGTAGATATTTCCATGTTTATACCGATAGATGTGTTGGTATTTCCACGTTTATACAGATAGCGATGTAGATATTTCCATGTTTATACAGCTCGCGGTGCAGATATTTATATCTTTATACAGATGGCAATGTGGATTTTTCCTTATTCACACAGATGGCGGAGTAGATGTTTCCATGTTTATACAGATGGCAGAGTAGTTAGTTCCATGTTTATGGAGATGGCAGTGTGGATATTTTCATGTTTATAGAGATGGCTGTGTAGATATTTCCATGTTTATAGAGATAGCAGTGTAGATATTTACATGTTTATACAGATGGCTGTGTAGATATTTCCATGTGTATACAGATGGCATTGTAGGTATTTCCACGTTTATACAGATAGCGATGTAGATATTTCCATGTTTATACAGCTCGCGGTGCAGATATTTATATCTTTATACAGATGGCATTGTGGATTTTTCCTTATTCACACAGATGGCGGTGTAGATGTTTCCATGTTTATACAGATGGCAGAGTAGTTAGTTCCATGTTTATGGAGATGGCAGTGTGGATATTTTCATGTTTGTAGAGATGGCGGTGTAGATATTTCCATGTTTATAGAGATAGCAGTGTAGATATTTACATGTTTATACAGATGGCTGTGTAGATATTTCCATGTGTATACAGATGGCATTGTAGGTATTTCCATGTTTCTACAGATGACTGTAGAGGTATTTCCATGTTTTACAGATGGCTGTGCAGATATTTCCATGTTTATAGAGAAAGCGGTGTAGATATTTCCATGTTTGTACAGATGGCGTTGTTGATATTTCCATCTATACACAGATGGCCGTGTAGATAATTCCGTGTTTATACAGATGGCAGCGTAGTTATTTCCATGGACATGCAGATGGCGGTGTAGATATTTCCATGTTTATACATATAGCGGTGTAGATATTTCCATGTTTTCACAGATGGTGTTGTAGATATTTCCGTGTTTATACACATGGCGGAGTATATACTTTCATCTTTCTGGACATGGCAGTGTAGATATTTTCATGTTTATAGAGATGGCGGTGTAGATATTTCCATATTTATAGAGATAGCGGTGTAGGTAATTCCATCTTTCTACAGATGGCAGTGTAGATATTTCCATGTTTATACAGATGGCGGTGTAGATATTTCCATACTTATACAGATGTCTGTGTAGATATTTCCATGTTTATACAAATGGTATTGTAGGTATTTCCATGTTTATACAGATGGTGGTGTAGATATTTCCATGTTTATTCAGATGACTGTGTAGATATTTCCATGTTTTAGAGATGGCTGTGCAGATATTTCCATGTTTATAGAGATAGCGGTGTAGATATTTCCATGTTTGTACAGATGGCGTTGTTGATATTTCCATCTATACACAGATGGCCGTGTAGATATTTCCATGTTTATACAGATGGCAGCGTAGATATTTCCATGGACATGCAGATGGCGGTGTAGATATTTCCATGTCTATACAGATAGCGGTGTAGATATTTCCATGTTTATACAGATAGCGGTGTAGATATTTCCATGTTTTCACAGATGGTGGTGTAGATATTTCCGAGTTTATACACATGGCGGAGTAGATACTTCCATCTTTATGGAGATGGCAGAGTAGATATTTTCATGTTTATAGAGATAGCGGTGTAGATATTTCCATATTTATAGAGATAGCGGTGTAGATATTTCCATCTTTCTACAGAAGGCAGTGTAGATATTTCCATGTTTATACAGATGGCGGTGTAGATATTTCCATACTTATACAAATGTCTGTGTAGATATATCCATGTGTATACAGATGGTATTGTTGGTAATTCCATGATTATACAGATGGTGGTGTAGATATTTCCATGTTTATTCAGATGACTGTGTAGATATTTCCATGTTTTTACAGATGGCAGTGTAGATATTTCAATGTTTATACAGATGGCGCTGTAGATATTTCCATGTTTATACAGATCGCGTTGTAGATATTTCCATGTTTATACAGATAGCGGAGTAGATATTTCCATGTTTTTACACATAACGGTGTTGATATTTCCATGTTTACACAGATTGCGGTGTAGATATTTCCATCTTTCTACAGATGGCATTGTAGATATTTCCATGTTTATGCAGATGGCGGAGTAGATACTTCCATGTTTATATAGATGGTGGTGTAGATATTACCATGTTTATACAGATAGCGGTGTAGATATTTCCATGTTTATGCAGATCGCGGTGAAGATATTTCCATGTTTATACAGATCGCGGTGTAGATATTTCCATGTTTATACAGATCGCGGTGTAGATATTTCCATGTTTATACAGATAGCGTTGTAGATATTTCCATCTTTATACAGATAGCGGTGTAGATATTTCCATGTTTATAGAGATAGCGGTGTAGGTATTTCCATGTTTATAGACATAGCAGTGTAGATATTTCCATGTTTATATAGATGGTGTTGTAGATATTTCCATGTTTATACCGATTGATGTGTTGGTATTTCCACGTTTATACAGATAACCATGTAGATATTTCCTTGTTTATACAGATCGCGTTGTAGATATTTCCATTTTTGTACAGATAGCCGTGTAGATATTTCCATGTTTTTACAGATAACGGTGTAGATATTTCCATGTTTACACAGATTGCGGTGTAGATATTTCCATCTTTCTACAGATGGCATTGTAGATATTTCCATGTTTATGCAGATGGCGGTGTAGATACTTCCATGTTTATATAGATGGTGGTGTAGATATTACCATGTTTATACAGATAGCGGTGTAGATATTTCCATGTTTATACAGATCGTGGTGAAGTTATTTCCATGTTTATTCAGATCGCGGTGTAGATATTTGCATGTTTATACAGATGGCAGCGTAGATATTTCCATGGACATGCAGATGGCGGTGTAGATATTTCCATGTTTATACAGATAGCGGTGTAGATATTTCCATGTTTTCACAGATGGTGGTGTAGATATTTCCGTGTTTATACACATGGCGGATTAGATACTTCCATCTTTATGGAGATGGCAGTGTAGATATTTTCATGTTTATAGAGATGGCGGTGTAGATATTTCCATTTTTATAGACATAGCGGTGTAGATAATTCCATCTTTCTACAGATGGCAGTGTAGATATTTCCATGTTTATACAGATGGCGGTGTAGATATTTCCATACTTATACAGATGTCTGTGTAGATATTTCCATGTGTATACAGATGGTATTGTAGGTATTTCCATGTTTATACAGATGGTGGTGCAGATATTTCCATGTTCATTCAGATGACTGTGTAGATATTTCCATGTTTTTACAGATGGCAGTGTAGATATTTCAATATTTATAGAGATGGCGCTGTAGATATTTCCATGTTTATACAGATCGCGTTGTAGATATTTCCAAGTTTATACAGATAGTGGTGTAGATATTTCCATGTTTTTACAGATAACGGTGTAGATATTTCCATGTTTACACAGATTGTGGTGTAGATATTTCCATCTTTCTACAGATGGCATTGTAGATATTTCCATGTTTATGCAGATTGCGGTGTAGATACTTCCATGTTTATATAGATGGTGGTGTAGATACTACCATGTTTATACAGATAGCGGTGTAGATATTTCCATGTTTATACAGATCGTGGTGAAGATATTTCCATGTTTATACAGATCGCGGTGTAGATATTTCCATGTTTATACATCTCGCAGTACAGATATTTAAATCTTTATACAGATTGCATTGTAGATATTTCCTTATTCACACAGATGGCGGTGTAGATGTTTCCATGTTTATACAGATGGCGGAGTAGTTAGTTCCATGTTTATGGAGATGGCAGTGTAGATATTTTCATGTTCTTGAGATGGCGGTGTAGATATTTCTATGTTTATAGAGATAGCAGTGTAGATATTTACATGTTTATACAGATGGCTGTGTAGATATTTCCACGTGTATACAGATGGCATTGTAGATATTTCCATGTTTATACAGATGACTGTAGAGGTATTTCCATGTTTTACAGTTGGCTGTGCAGATATTTCCATGTTTATAGAGATAGCGGTGTAGATATTTCCATGTTTGTACAGATGGCGTTGTTGACATTTCCACTATACACAGATGGCCGTGTAGATATTTCCATGTTTATACAGATGGCAGGGTAGATATTTCCATGCACATGCAGATGGCGGTGTAGATATTTCCATGTTTAAACAGATAGCGGTGTAGATATTTCCATGTTTTCACAGATGGTGGTGTAGGTATTTCCGTGTTTATACACATGGCGGAGTAGATACTTCCATCCTTATGGAGATGGCAGTGTAGATATTTTCATGTTTATAGAGATGGCGGTGTTGATATTTCCATATTTATACAGATAGCGGTGTAGATATTTCCATCTTTCTACAGATGGCAGTGTAGATATTTCCATGTTTATACAGATGGCGGTGTAGATATTTCCATACTTATACAGATGTCTGTGTAGATATATCCATGTGTATACAGACGGTATTGTAGGTATTTCCATGTTTATACAGATGGCGGTGTAATTATTTCCATGTTTATTCAGATGACTGTGTAGATATTTCCATGTTTTTACAGATGGCAGTGTAGATATTTCAATGTTTATAGAGATGGCGCTGAAGATATTTCCATGTTTATACAGATCGCGGTGTAGATATTTCCATGTTTTTACAGATATCGGTGTAGATATTTCCATGTTTACACAGATTGCAGTGTAGATATTTCCATCTTTCTACAGATGGCATTGTAGATATTTCCATGTTTATGCAGATGGCGGAGTAGTTAGTTCCATGTTTATGGAGATGGCAGTGTAGATATTTTCATGTTTATAGAGATGGCGGTGTAGATATTTCCATGTTTATAGAGATAGCAGTGGAGATATTTACATGTTTCTACAGATGGCTGTGTAGATATTTCCATGTGTATACAGATGGCATTGTAGATATTTCCATGTTTATACAGATGACTGTAGTGGTATTTCCTTGTTTTTCCGATGGCTCTGCAGATATTTCCATGTTTATAGTGATAGCGGTGTAGATATTTCCATGTTTGTACAGATGGCGTTGATGATATTTCCATCTATACACAGATGGCCGTGTAGATATTTCCATGTTTATACAGATGGCAGCGTAGATATTTCCATGGACATGAAGATGGCGGTGTAGATATTTCCATGTTTATACAGAGAGCGGTGTAGATACTTCCATGTTTTCACAGATGGTGGTGTAGATATTTCCGTGTTTATACACATGGCGGAGTAGATACTTCCATCTTTAGAGATGGCAGTGTAGATATTTTCATGTTTATAGAGATGGCGGTGTAGATATTTCCATATTTATAGTGACAACGTTGTAGATATTTCCATCTTTCTATAGATGGCAGTGTAGATATTTCCATGTTTATACAGATGGCGGTGTAGATATTTCCATACTTATAGAGATGTCTGTGTAGATATTTCCATCTGTATAAAGAAGGTATTGTAGGTATTTCCATGTTTATACAGATGGTGGTGTAGATATTTCCGTGTTTATACAAATGGTGGTGTAGATATTTCCATGTTTATTCAGATGACTGTGTAGATATTTCCATGTTTTACAGATGGCAGTGTAGATATTTCAATGTTTATAGAGATGGCGCTGTAGATATTTCAATGTTTATACAGATCGCGGTGTAGGTATTTCCATGTTTATACAGATCGTGGTGAAGATATTTCCATGTTTATTCAGATCGCGGTGTAGATATTTCCATGTTTATACAGATCGCGGTGTAGATATTTCCATGTTTACACAGATAGCGGTGTAGATATTTCCATGTTTATACAGATGCTGGTGTAGATATTTCCATGTTCATTCAGATGACTGTGTAGATATTTCCATGTTTTTACAGATGGCAGTGTAGATATTTCAATGTTTATAGAGATGGCGCTGTAGATATTTCCATGTTTATACAGATCGCCTTGTAGATATTTCCATGTTTATACAGATGGCGTTGTAGATATTTCCAAGTTTATACAGATAGCGGTGTAGACATTTCCATGTTTTTACAGATAACGGTGTAGATATTTCCATGTTTACACAGATTGCGGTGTAGATATTTCCATCTTTCTACAGATGGCATTGTAGATATTTCCATGTTTATGCAGATTGCGGTGTAGATACTTCCATGTTTATATAGATGGTGGTGTAGATATTACCATGTTTATACAGATAGCGGTGTAGATATTTCCATGTTTATACAGATCGTTGTGAAAGTATTTCCATGTTTATACAGATCGCGGTGTAGATATTTCCATGTTTATACAGATCGCGGTGTAGATATTTCGATGCTTATACAGATAGCGTTGTACATATTTCCATGTTTATACAGATAGCGGTGTAGATATTTCCATGTTTTCACAGATGGTGGTGTAGGTATTTCCGTGTTTATACACATGGCGGAGTAGATACTTCCATCTTTATGGAGATGGCAGTGTAGATATTTTCATGTTTATAGAGATGGCGGTGTAGATATTTCCATATTTATAGAGATAGCGGTGTAGATATTTCCATCTTTCTACAGATGGCAGTGTAGATATTTCCATGTTTATACAGATGGCGGTGTAGATATTTCCATACTTATACAGATGTCTGTGTAGATATATCCATGTGTATACAGATGGTATTGTAGGTATTTCCATGTTTATACAGATGGTGGTGTAGATATTTCCATGTTTATTCAGATGACTGTGTAGATATTTCCATGTTTTTACAGATGGCAGTGTAGATATTTCAATGTTTATAGAGATGGCGCTGTAGATATTTCCATGTTTATACAGATGGCGGTGTAGATATTTCCATGTTTTTACAGATATCGGTGTAGATATTTCCATGTTTACACAGATTGCAGTATAGATATTTCCATATTTCTACAGATGGCATTGTAGATATTTCCATGTTTATGCAGATGGCGGTGTAGATATTTCCATGTTTATATAGATGGTGGTGTAGATATTACCATGTTTATACAGATAGCGTTGTAGATAATTCAATGTTTATACAGATCGTGGTGAAGATATTTCCATATTTATACAGATAGCTGTGTAGATATTTCCATGTTTATACAGATCGCGGTGTAGATATTTCCATGTTTATACAGATAGCGGTGTAGGTATTTCCATGTTTATACAGATAGCGGTGAAGATATTTCCATGTTTATAGAGATAGCAGTGTAGGTATTTCCATGTTTATAGACATAGCGGTGTAGATATTTCCATGTTTATATAGATGGCGTTGTAGATATTTCCATGTTTATACCGATAGAAGTGTTGGTATTTCCACGTTTATACAGATAGCGATGTAGATATTTCCATGTTTATACAGCTCGCGGTGCAGATATTTATATCTTTATACAGATGGCATTGTAGATATTTCCTTATTCTCAAAGATGGCGGTGTAGATGTTTCCATGTTTATACAGATGGCGGAGTAGTTAGTTCCATGTTTATGGAGATGGCAGTGTAGATATTTTCATGTTTATAGAGATGGCGGTGTAGATATTTCCATGTTTATAGAGATAGCACTGTAGATATTTACATGTTTATACAGATGGCTGTGTAGATATTTCCATGTGTATACAGATGGCATTGTAGATTTTCCATGTTTATACAGATGACTGTAGAGGTATTTCCATGTTTTACCGATGGCTCTGCAGATATTTCCATGTTTATAGAGATAGCAGTGTAGATATTTCCATGTTTGTACAGATGGCATTGTTGATATTTCCATCTATACACAGATGGCCGTGTAGATATTTCCATGTTTATACAGATGGCAGCGTAGATATTTCCATGGACCTGCAGATGGCGGTGTAGATATTGCCATGTTTATACAGATAGCGGTGTAGATATTTCCATGTTTTCACAGATGGTGGTGTAGATATTTCCGTGTTTATACACATGGCGGAGTAGATACTTCCATCTTTATGGAGATGGCAGTGTAGATATTTTCATGTTTATAGAGATGGCGGTGTAGATATTTCCATTTTTATAGAGATAGCGGTGTAGATAATTCCATCTTTCTACAGATGGCAGTGTAGATATTTCCATGTTTATACAGATGGCGGTGTAGATATTTCCATACTTATACAGATGTCTGTGTAGATATTTCCATGTGTATACAGATGGTATTGTAGGTATTTCCATGTTTATACAGATGGTGGTGTAGATATTTCCATGTTCATTCAGATGACTGTGTAGATATTTCCATGTTTTTACAGATGGCAGTGTAGATATTTCAATGTTTATAGAGATGGTGCTGTAAATATTTCCATGTTTATACAGATCGCGTTGTAGATATTTCCAAGTTTATACAGATAGCGGTGTAGATATTTCCATGTTTTTACAGATAACGGTGTAGATATTTCCATGTTTACACAGATTGCGGTGTAGATATTTCCATCTTTCTACAGATGGCATTGTAGATATTTCCATGTTTATGCAGATTGCGGTGTAGATACTTCCATGTTTATATAGATGGTGGTGTAGATATTACCATGTTTATACAGATAGCGGTGTAGATATTTCCATGTTTATACAGATCGTGGTGAAGATATTTCCATGTTTATACAGATCGCGGTGTAGATATTTCCATGTTTATACAGATCGCGGTGTAGATATATCCATGTTTATACAGATAGCGTTGTACATATTTCCATGTTTATACAGATAGCGGTGTAGATATTTCCATGTTTATAGAGATAGTGGTGTAGGTATTTCCATGTTAATAGACATAGGAGTGTAGATATTTCCATGTTTATATAGATGGTGTTGTAGATATTTCCATGTTTATACCGATAGATGTGTTGGTATTTACACGTTTATACAGATAGCGATGTAGATATTTCCATGTTTATACATCTCGCATTGCAGATATTTATATCTTTATACAGATTGCATTGTAGATATTTCCTTATTCACACAGATGTCGGTGTAGATGTTTCCATGTTTATACAGATGGCGGAGTAGTTAGTTCCATGTTTATGGAGATGACAGTGTAGATATTTTCATGTTCTTGAGATGGCGGTGTAGATATTTCCATGTTAATAGAGATAGCAGTGTAGATATTTACATGTTTATTCAGATGGCTGTGTAGATATTTCCACGTGTATACAGATGGCATTGTAGATATTTCCATGTTTATACTGATGACTGTAGAGGTATATCCATGTTTTACAGATGGCTGTGCAGATATTTCCATGTTTATAGAGATAGCGGTGTAGATATTTCCAGGTTTGTACAGATGGCGTTGTTGACATTTCCACTATACACAGATGGCCGTGTAGATATTTCCATGGACATGCAGATGGCGGTGTAGATATTTCCATGTTTATACAGATAGCGGTGTAGATATTTCCATGTTTTCACAGATGGTGGTGTAGGTATTTCCGTGTTTATACACATGGCGGAGTAGATACTTCCATCTTTATGGAGATGGCAGTGTAGATATTTTCATGTTTATAGAGATGGCGGTGTAGATATTTCCATATTTATAGAGATAGCGGTGTAGATATTTCCATCTTACTACAGATGGCAGTGTAGATATTTCCATATTTATACAGATGGTGCTGTAGATATTTCCATACTTATACAGATGTCTGTGTAGATATATCCATGTGTATACAGATGGTATTGTAGGTATTTCCATGTTTATACCGATGGTGGTGTAGATATTTCCATGTTTATTTAGGTGACTGTGTAGATATTTCCATGTTTATACAGATGGCGGTGTACATATTTCCATGTTTTTACAGATATCGGTGTAGATATTTCCATGTTTACACAGATTGCAGTGTAGATATTTCCATCTTTCTACAGATGGCATTGTAGATATTTCCATGTTTATGCTGATGGCGGTGTAGATATTTCCATGTTTATATAGATGGTGGTGTAGTTATTACCATGTTTATACAGGTAGCGGTGTAGATATTTCCATGTTTATACAGATCGTGGTGAAAATATTTCCATACTTATACAGATCGCGGTGTAGATATTTCCATGTTTATACAGATAGCGGTGTAGATATTTCCATGTTTATAGAGATAGCGGTGTAGGTATTTCCATGTTTATACAGATAGTGGTGTAGATATTTCCATGTTTATACAGATAGCGGTGTAGATATTTCCATGTTTATAGAGATAGCGGTGTAGGTATTTCCATGTTTATAGACATAGCGGTGTAGATATTTCCATGTTTATATAGATGGCGTTGTAGATATTTCCATGTTTATACCGATAGATGTGTTGGTATTTCCACGTTTATACAGATAGCGATGTAGATATTTCCATGTTTATACAGCTCGCAGTGCAGATATTTATATCTTTATACAGATGGCATTGTAGATATTTCCTTATTCACACAGATGGCGGTGTAGATGTTTCCATGTTTATACAGATGGCGGAGTAGGTAGTTCCATGTTTATGGAGATGGCAGTGTAGATATTTTTATGTTTATAGAGATGGCGGTGTAGATATTTCCATGTTTATAGAGATAGCAGTGTAGATATTTACATGTTTCTACAGATGGCTGTGTAGATATTTCCATGTGTATACAGATGGCATTGTAGATATTTCCATGTTTATACAGACGACTGTAGAGGTATTTCCTTGTTTTACCGATATCTCTGCAGATATTTCCATGTTTATAGTGATAATGGTGTAGATATTTCCATGTTTGTACAGATGGCGTTGATGATATTTCCATCTATACACAGATGGCCGTGTAGATATTTCCATGTTTATACAGATGGCAGCGTAGATATTTCCATGGACATGCAGATGGCGGTGTAGATATTTCCATGTTTATACAGAGAGCGGTGTAGATACTTCCATGTTTTCACAGATGGTGGTGTAGATATTTCCGTGTTTATACCAAAGGCGGAGTAGATACTTCCATCTTTAGAGATGGCAGTGTAGATATTTTCATGTTTACAGAGATGGCGGTGTAGATATTTCCATCTTTCTACAGATGGCAGTGTAGATATTTCCATGTTTTCACAGATGGTGGTGTAGATATTTCCGTGTTTATACACATGGCGGAGTAGATACTTCCATCTTTATGGAGATGGCAGTGTAGATATTTTCATGTTTATGGAGATGGCAGTGTAGATATTTCCATATTTATGGAGATAGCGGTGTAGATATTTCCATCTTTCTACAGATGGCAGTGTAGATATTTCCATGTTTATACAGATGGCGGTGTAGATATTTCCATACTTATTCAGATGTCTGTGTAGATATATCCATGTGTATACAGATGGTATTGTTGGTATTTCCATGTTTATGCAGATGGTGGTGTAGATATTTCCATGTTTATTCAGATGACTGTGTAGATATTTCCATGTTTTTACAGATGGCAGTGTAGATATTTCAATGTTTATAGAGATGGCACTGTAGATATTTCCATGTTTATACAGATCGCGGTGTAGATATTTCCATGTTTTTACAGATATCGGTGTAGATATTTCCATGTTTACACAGATTGCGGTGTAGATATTTCCATCTTTCTACAGATGGCATTGTAGATATTTCCATGTTTATGCAGATGGCGGTGTAGATATTTCCATGTTTATATGGATGGTGGTGTATATATTACCATGTTTATAGAGATAGCGGTGTAGATATTTCCATGTTTATACAGATCGTGGTGAAGATATTTCCATGTTTATACAGATCGCGGTGTAGATATTTCCATTTTTATACAGATCGCGGTGTAGATATTTCCAGGTTTATACAGATAGCGGTGTAGATATTTCCATGTTTATACAGATAGCGGTGTAGATATTTCCATGTTTATAGACATAGCGGTGTAGATATTTCCATGTTTATATAGATGGCGTTGTAGATATTTCCATGTTTATACCGATAGATGTGTTGGTATTTCCACGTTTATAAAGATAGCGGTGTAGATATTTCCATGTTTATACAGCTCGCAGTGCAGATATTTATATCTTTATACAGATGGCATTGTAGATATTTCCTTATTCACACAGACGGCAGTGTAGATGTTTCCATGTTTATACAGATAGCGGAGTAGTTAGTTCCATGTTTATGGAGATGGCAGTGTAGATATTTTCATGTTTATAGAGATGGCAGTGTAGATATTTCCATATTTATAGAGATAGCAGTGTAGATAATTCCATCTTTCTACAGATGGCAGTGTAGATATTTCCATGTTTATACAGATGGCGGTGTAGATATTTCCGTACTTATACAGATGTCTGTGTAGATATTTCCATGTGTATACAGATGATATTGTAGGTATTTCCATGTTTATACAGATGACTGTAGAGGTATTTCCTTGTTTTACTGATGGCTCTGCAGATATTTTCGTGTTTATAGAGATAGCGGTGTAGATATTTCCATGTTTGTACAGATGGCGTTGTTGATATTTCCATCTATACAAAGATGGCCGTTTAGATATTTCCATGTTTATACAGATGGCAGCGTAGGTATTTCCACGGACATGCAGATGGCGGTGTAGATATTTCCATGTTTATACAGAGAGCGGTGTAGATACTTCCATGTTTTCACAGATGGTGGTGTAGATATTTCCGTATTTATACACATGGTGGAGTAGATAATTTCATCTTTATAGAGATGGCAGTGTAGATATTTTCATGTTTATAGAGATGGCGGTGTAGATATTTCCATATTTATAGAGATAGCGGTGTAGATATTTCCATCTTTCTATAGATGGCAGTGTAGATATTTCCATGTTTATACAGATGGCGGTGTAGATATTTCCATAGTTATACAGCTGTCTGTGTAGTTATATCCATGTGTATACAGATGGTATTCTAGGTATTTCCATGTTTATACAGATGGTGGTCATGATATTTCCATGTTTATTCAGATGACTGTGTAGATATTTCCATGTTTTACAGATGGCAGTGTAGATATTTCAATGTTTATAGAGATGGTGCTGTAGATATTTCCATGTTTATACAGATCGCGGTGTAGTAATTTCCATGTTTATACAGATAGCGGTGTAGATATTTCCATGTTTTTACAGTTATCGGTGTAGATATTTGCATGTTTACACAGATTGCGGTGTAGATATTTCCATCTTTCTACAGATGGCATTGTAGATATTTCCATGTTTACGCAGATGGCGGTGTAGATATTTCCATGTTTATGCAGATTGCGGTGTAGATACTTCCATGTTTATATAGATGGTGGTGTAGATATTACCATGTTTATACAGATAGCGGTGTAGATATTTCCATGTTTATACAGATCGTGGTGAAGATATTTCCATGTTTATACAGATCGCGGTGTAGATATTTCCATGCTTATACAGATCGCGGTGTAAATATATCCATGTTTATACAGATAGCGTTGTACATATTTCCATGTTTATACAGATAGCGGTGTAGATATTTCCATGTTTATAGAGATAGTGGTGTAGGTATTTCCATGTTAATAGACATAGGAGTGTAGATATTTCCATGTTTATATAGATGGTGTTGTAGATATTTCCATGTTTATACCGATAGATGTGTTGGTATTTCCACGTTTATACAGATAGCGATGTAGATATTTCCATGTTTATACATCTCGCATTGCAGATATTTATATCTTTATACAGATTGCATTGTAGATATTTCCTTATTCACACAGATGTCGGTGTAGATGTTTCCATGTTTATACAGATGGCGGAGTAGTTAGTTCCATGTTTATGGAGATGACAGTGTAGATATTTTCATGTTCTTGAGATGGCGGTGTAGATATTTCCATGTTAATAGAGATAGCAGTGTAGATATTTACATGTTTATTCAGATGGCTGTGTAGATATTTCCACGTGTATACAGATGGCATTGTAGATATTTCCATGTTTATACTGATGACTGTAGAGGTATTTCCATGTTTTACAGATGGCTGTGCAGATATTTCCATGTTTATAGAGATAGCGGTGTAGATATTTCCAGGTTTGTACAGATGGCGTTGTTGACATTTCCACTATACACAGATGGCCGTGTAGATATTTCCATGGACATGCAGATGGCGGTGTAGATATTTCCATGTTTATACAGATAGCGGTGTAGATATTTCCATGTTTTCACAGATGGTGGTGTAGGTATTTCCGTGTTTATACACATGGCAGAGTAGATACTTCCATCTTTATGGAGATGGCAGTGTAGATATTTTCATGTTTATAGAGATGGCGGTGTAGATATTTCCATATTTATAGAGATAGCGGTGTAGATATTTCCATCTTACTACAGATGGCAGTGTAGATATTTCCATATTTATACAGATGGTGCTGTAGATATTTCCATACTTATACAGATGTCTGTGTAGATATATCCATGTGTATACAGATGGTATTGTAGGTATTTCCATGTTTATACCGATGGTGGTGTAGATATTTCCATGTTTATTTAGGTGACTGTGTAGATATTTCCATGTTTATACAGATGGCGGTGTAGATATTTCCATGTTTTTACAGATATCGGTGTAGATATTTCCATGTTTACACAGATTGCAG
Source organism: Pan paniscus (assembly GCF_029289425.2). Taxonomy (NCBI): domain Eukaryota; kingdom Metazoa; phylum Chordata; class Mammalia; order Primates; family Hominidae; genus Pan; species Pan paniscus. The sequence continues at coordinate 74,380,843 of NC_073270.2, forward strand.
TGTAGATATTTCCATCTTTCTACAGATGGCATTGTAGATATTTCCATGTTTATGCTGATGGCGGTGTAGATATTTCCATGTTTATATAGATGGTGGTGTAGTTATTACCATGTTTATACAGGTAGCGGTGTAGATATTTCCATGTTTATACAGATCGTGGTGAAAATATTTCCATACTTATACAGATCGCGGTGTAGATATTTCCATGTTTATACAGATAGCGGTGTAGATATTTCCATGTTTATAGAGATAGCGGTGTAGGTATTTCCATGTTTATACAGATAGTGGTGTAGATATTTCCATGTTTATACAGATAGCGGTGTAGATATTTCCATGTTTATAGAGATAGCGGTGTAGGTATTTCCATGTTTATAGACATAGCGGTGTAGATATTTCAATGTTTATATAGATGGCGTTGTAGATATTTCCATGTTTATACCGATAGATGTGTTGGTATTTCCACGTTTATACAGATAGCGATGTAGATATTTCCATGTTTATACAGCTCGCAGTGCAGATATTTATATCTTTATACAGATGGCATTGTAGATATTTCCTTATTCACACAGATGGCGGTGTAGATGTTTCCATGTTTATACAGATGGCGGAGTAGGTAGTTCCATGTTTATGGAGATGGCAGTGTAGATATTTTTATGTTTATAGAGATGGCGGTGTAGATATTTCCATGTTTATAGAGATAGCAGTGTAGATATTTACATGTTTCTACAGATGGCTGTGTAGATATTTCCATGTGTATACAGATGGCATTGTAGATATTTCCATGTTTATACAGACGACTGTAGAGGTATTTCCTTGTTTTACCGATATCTCTGCAGATATTTCCATGTTTATAGTGATAGTGGTGTAGATATTTCCATGTTTGTACAGATGGCGTTGATGATATTTCCATCTATACACAGATGGCCGTGTAGATATTTCCATGTTTATACAGATGGCAGCGTAGATATTTCCATGGACATGCAGATGGCGGTGTAGATATTTCCATGTTTATACAGAGAGCGGTGTAGATACTTCCATGTTTTCACAGATGGTGGTGTAGATATTTCCGTGTTTATACCCAAGGCGGAGTAGATACTTCCATCTTTAGAGATGGCAGTGTAGATATTTTCATGTTTACAGAGATGGCGGTGTAGATATTTCCATCTTTCTACAGATGGCAGTGTAGATATTTCCATGTTTTCACAGATGGTGGTGTAGATATTTCCGTGTTTATACACATGGCGGAGTAGATACTTCCATCTTTATGGAGATGGCAGTGTAGATATTTTCATGTTTATGGAGATGGCAGTGTAGATATTTCCATATTTATGGAGATAGCGATGTAGATATTTCCATCTTTCTACAGATGGCAGTGTAGATATTTCCATGTTTATACAGATGGCGGTGTAGATATTTCCATACTTATTCAGATGTCTGTGTAGATATATCCATGTGTATACAGATGGTATTGTTGGTATTTCCATGTTTATGCAGATGGTGGTGTAGATATTTCCATGTTTATTCAGATGACTGTGTAGGTATTTCCATGTTTTTACAGATGGCAGTGTAGATATTTCAATGTTTATAGAGATGGCACTGTAGATATTTCCATGTTTATACAGATCGCGGTGTAGATATTTCCATGTTTTTACAGATATCGGTGTAGATATTTCCATGTTTACACAGATTGCGGTGTAGATATTTCCATCTTTCTACAGATGGCATTGTAGATATTTCCATGTTTATGCAGATGGCGGTGTAGATATTTCCATGTTTATATGGATGGTGGTGTATATATTACCATGTTTATAGAGATAGCGGTGTAGATATTTCCATGTTTATACAGATCGTGGTGAAGATATTTCCATGTTTATACAGATCGCGGTGTAGATATTTCCATTTTTATACAGATCGCGGTGTAGATATTTCCAGGTTTATACAGATAGCGGTGTAGATATTTCCATGTTTATACAGATAGCGGTGTAGATATTTCCATGTTTATAGACATAGCGGTGTAGATATTTCCATGTTTATATAGATGGCGTTGTAGATATTTCCATGTTTATACCGATAGATGTGTTGGTATTTCCACGTTTATAAAGATAGCGGTGTAGATATTTCCATGTTTATACAGCTCGCAGTGCAGATATTTATATCTTTATACAGATGGCATTGTAGATATTTCCTTATTCACACAGACGGCAGTGTAGATGTTTCCATGTTTATACAGATAGCGGAGTAGTTAGTTCCATGTTTATGGAGATGGCAGTGTAGATATTTTCATGTTTATAGAGATGGCAGTGTAGATATTTCCATATTTATAGAGATAGCAGTGTAGATAATTCCATCTTTCTACAGATGGCAGTGTAGATATTTCCATGTTTATACAGATGGCGGTGTAGATATTTCCGTACTTATACAGATGTCTGTGTAGATATTTCCATGTGTATACAGATGATATTGTAGGTATTTCCATGTTTATACAGATGACTGTAGAGGTATTTCCTTGTTTTACTGATGGCTCTGCAGATATTTTCGTGTTTATAGAGATAGCGGTGTAGATATTTCCATGTTTGTACAGATGGCGTTGTTGATATTTCCATCTATACAAAGATGGCCGTTTAGATATTTCCATGTTTATACAGATGGCAGCGTAGGTATTTCCACGGACATGCAGATGGCGGTGTAGATATTTCCATGTTTATACAGAGAGCGGTGTAGATACTTCCATGTTTTCACAGATGGTGGTGTAGATATTTCCGTATTTATACACATGGTGGAGTAGATAATTTCATCTTTATAGAGATGGCAGTGTAGATATTTTCATGTTTATAGAGATGGCGGTGTAGATATTTCCATATTTATAGAGATAGCGGTGTAGATATTTCCATCTTTCTATAGATGGCAGTGTAGATATTTCCATGTTTATACAGATGGCGGTGTAGATATTTCCATAGTTATACAGCTGTCTGTGTAGTTATATCCATGTGTATACAGATGGTATTCTAGGTATTTCCATGTTTATACAGATGGTGGTCATGATATTTCCATGTTTATTCAGATGACTGTGTAGATATTTCCATGTTTTACAGATGGCAGTGTAGATATTTCAATGTTTATAGAGATGGTGCTGTAGATATTTCCATGTTTATACAGATCGCGGTGTAGTAATTTCCATGTTTATACAGATAGCGGTGTAGATATTTCCATGTTTTTACAGTTATCGGTGTAGATATTTGCATGTTTACACAGATTGCGGTGTAGATATTTCCATCTTTCTACAGATGGCATTGTAGATATTTCCATGTTTACGCAGATGGCGGTGTAGATATTTCCATGTTTATGCAGATTGCGGTGTAGATACTTCCATGTTTATATAGATGGTGGTGTAGATATTACCATGTTTATACAGATAGCGGTGTAGATATTTCCATGTTTATACAGATCGTGGTGAAGATATTTCCATGTTTATACAGATCGCGGTGTAGATATTTCCATGCTTATACAGATCGCGGTGTAAATATATCCATGTTTATACAGATAGCGTTGTACATATTTCCATGTTTATACAGATAGCGGTGTAGATATTTCCATGTTTATAGAGATAGTGGTGTAGGTATTTCCATGTTAATAGACATAGGAGTGTAGATATTTCCATGTTTATATAGATGGTGTTGTAGATATTTCCATGTTTATACCGATAGATGTGTTGGTATTTCCACGTTTATACAGATAGCGATGTAGATATTTCCATGTTTATACATCTCGCATTGCAGATATTTATATCTTTATACAGATTGCATTGTAGATATTTCCTTATTCACACAGATGTCGGTGTAGATGTTTCCATGTTTATACAGATGGCGGAGTAGTTAGTTCCATGTTTATGGAGATGACAGTGTAGATATTTTCATGTTCTTGAGATGGCGGTGTAGATATTTCCATGTTAATAGAGATAGCAGTGTAGATATTTACATGTTTATTCAGATGGCTGTGTAGATATTTCCACGTGTATACAGATGGCATTGTAGATATTTCCATGTTTATACTGATGACTGTAGAGGTATTTCCATGTTTTACAGATGGCTGTGCAGATATTTCCATGTTTATAGAGATAGCGGTGTAGATATTTCCAGGTTTGTACAGATGGCGTTGTTGACATTTCCACTATACACAGATGGCCGTGTAGATATTTCCATGGACATGCAGATGGCGGTGTAGATATTTCCATGTTTATACAGATAGCGGTGTAGATATTTCCATGTTTTCACAGATGGTGGTGTAGGTATTTCCGTGTTTATACACATGGCAGAGTAGATACTTCCATCTTTATGGAGATGGCAGTGTAGATATTTTCATGTTTATAGAGATGGCGGTGTAGATATTTCCATATTTATAGAGATAGCGGTGTAGATATTTCCATCTTACTACAGATGGCAGTGTAGATATTTCCATATTTATACAGATGGTGCTGTAGATATTTCCATACTTATACAGATGTCTGTGTAGATATATCCATGTGTATACAGATGGTATTGTAGGTATTTCCATGTTTATACCGATGGTGGTGTAGATATTTCCATGTTTATTTAGGTGACTGTGTAGATATTTCCATGTTTATACAGATGGCGGTGTAGATATTTCCATGTTTTTACAGATATCGGTGTAGATATTTCCATGTTTACACAGATTGCAGTGTAGATATTTCCATCTTTCTACAGATGGCATTGTAGATATTTCCATGTTTATGCTGATGGCGGTGTAGATATTTCCATGTTTATATAGATGGTGGTGTAGTTATTACCATGTTTATACAGGTAGCGGTGTAGATATTTCCATGTTTATACAGATCGTGGTGAAAATATTTCCATACTTATACAGATCGCGGTGTAGATATTTCCATGTTTATACAGATAGCGGTGTAGATATTTCCATGTTTATAGAGATAGCGGTGTAGGTATTTCCATGTTTATACAGATAGTGGTGTAGATATTTCCATGTTTATACAGATAGCGGTGTAGATATTTCCATGTTTATAGAGATAGCGGTGTAGGTATTTCCATGTTTATAGACATAGCGGTGTAGATATTTCAATGTTTATATAGATGGCGTTGTAGATATTTCCATGTTTATACCGATAGATGTGTTGGTATTTCCACGTTTATACAGATAGCGATGTAGATATTTCCATGTTTATACAGCTCGCAGTGCAGATATTTATATCTTTATACAGATGGCATTGTAGATATTTCCTTATTCACACAGATGGCGGTGTAGATGTTTCCATGTTTATACAGATGGCGGAGTAGGTAGTTCCATGTTTATGGAGATGGCAGTGTAGATATTTTTATGTTTATAGAGATGGCGGTGTAGATATTTCCATGTTTATAGAGATAGCAGTGTAGATATTTACATGTTTCTACAGATGGCTGTGTAGATATTTCCATGTGTATACAGATGGCATTGTAGATATTTCCATGTTTATACAGACGACTGTAGAGGTATTTCCTTGTTTTACCGATATCTCTGCAGATATTTCCATGTTTATAGTGATAGTGGTGTAGATATTTCCATGTTTGTACAGATGGCGTTGATGATATTTCCATCTATACACAGATGGCCGTGTAGATATTTCCATGTTTATACAGATGGCAGCGTAGATATTTCCATGGACATGCAGATGGCGGTGTAGATATTTCCATGTTTATACAGAGAGCGGTGTAGATACTTCCATGTTTTCACAGATGGTGGTGTAGATATTTCCGTGTTTATACCCAAGGCGGAGTAGATACTTCCATCTTTAGAGATGGCAGTGTAGATATTTTCATGTTTACAGAGATGGCGGTGTAGATATTTCCATCTTTCTACAGATGGCAGTGTAGATATTTCCATGTTTTCACAGATGGTGGTGTAGATATTTCCGTGTTTATACACATGGCGGAGTAGATACTTCCATCTTTATGGAGATGGCAGTGTAGATATTTTCATGTTTATGGAGATGGCAGTGTAGATATTTCCATATTTATGGAGATAGCGATGTAGATATTTCCATCTTTCTACAGATGGCAGTGTAGATATTTCCATGTTTATACAGATGGCGGTGTAGATATTTCCATACTTATTCAGATGTCTGTGTAGATATATCCATGTGTATACAGATGGTATTGTTGGTATTTCCATGTTTATGCAGATGGTGGTGTAGATATTTCCATGTTTATTCAGATGACTGTGTAGGTATTTCCATGTTTTTACAGATGGCAGTGTAGATATTTCAATGTTTATAGAGATGGCACTGTAGATATTTCCATGTTTATACAGATCGCGGTGTAGATATTTCCATGTTTTTACAGATATCGGTGTAGATATTTCCATGTTTACACAGATTGCGGTGTAGATATTTCCATCTTTCTACAGATGGCATTGTAGATATTTCCATGTTTATGCAGATGGCGGTGTAGATATTTCCATGTTTATATGGATGGTGGTGTATATATTACCATGTTTATAGAGATAGCGGTGTAGATATTTCCATGTTTATACAGATCGTGGTGAAGATATTTCCATGTTTATACAGATCGCGGTGTAGATATTTCCATTTTTATACAGATCGCGGTGTAGATATTTCCAGGTTTATACAGATAGCGGTGTAGATATTTCCATGTTTATACAGATAGCGGTGTAGATATTTCCATGTTTATAGACATAGCGGTGTAGATATTTCCATGTTTATATAGATGGCGTTGTAGATATTTCCATGTTTATACCGATAGATGTGTTGGTATTTCCACGTTTATAAAGATAGCGGTGTAGATATTTCCATGTTTATACAGCTCGCAGTGCAGATATTTATATCTTTATACAGATGGCATTGTAGATATTTCCTTATTCACACAGACGGCAGTGTAGATGTTTCCATGTTTATACAGATAGCGGAGTAGTTAGTTCCATGTTTATGGAGATGGCAGTGTAGATATTTTCATGTTTATAGAGATGGCAGTGTAGATATTTCCATATTTATAGAGATAGCAGTGTAGATAATTCCATCTTTCTACAGATGGCAGTGTAGATATTTCCATGTTTATACAGATGGCGGTGTAGATATTTCCGTACTTATACAGATGTCTGTGTAGAAATTTCCATGTGTATACAGATGATATTGTAGGTATTTCCATGTTTATACAGATGACTGTAGAGGTATTTCCTTGTTTTACTGATGGCTCTGCAGATATTTTCGTGTTTATAGAGATAGCGGTGTAGATATTTCCATGTTTGTACAGATGGCGTTGTTGATATTTCCATCTATACATAGATGGCCGTTTAGATATTTCCATGTTTATACAGATGGCAGCGTAGGTATTTCCACGGACATGCAGATGGCGGTGTAGATATTTCCATGTTTATACAGAGAGCGGTGTAGATACTTCCATGTTTTCACAGATGGTGGTGTAGATATTTCCGTATTTATACACATGGTGGAGTAGATAATTTCATCTTTATAGAGATGGCAGTGTAGATATTTTCATGTTTATAGAGATGGCGGTGTAGATATTTCCATATTTATAGAGATAGCGGTGTAGATATTTCCATCTTTCTATAGATGGCAGTGTAGATATTTCCATGTTTATACAGATGGCGGTGTAGATATTTCCATAGTTATACAGCTGTCTGTGTAGTTATATCCATGTGTATACAGATGGTATTCTAGGTATTTCCATGTTTATACAGATGGTGGTCATGATATTTCCATGTTTATTCAGATGACTGTGTAGATATTTCCATGTTTTACAGATGGCAGTGTAGATATTTCAATGTTTATAGAGATGGTGCTGTAGATATTTCCATGTTTATACAGATCGCGGTGTAGTAATTTCCATGTTTATACAGATAGCGGTGTAGTTATTTCCATGTTTTTACAGTTATCGGTGTAGATATTTGCATGTTTACACAGATTGCGGTGTAGATATTTCCATCTTTCTACAGATGGCATTGTAGATATTTCCATGTTTACGCAGATGGCGGTGTAGATATTTACATGTTTATGCAGATTGCGGTGTAGATACTTCCATGTTTATATAGATGGTGGTGTAGATATTACCATGTTTATACAGATAGCGGTGTAGATATTTCCATGTTTATACAGATCGTGGTGAAGATATTTCCATGTTTATACAGATCGCGGTGTAGATATTTCCATGCTTATACAGATCGCGGTGTAAATATATCCATGTTTATACAGATAGCGTTGTACATATTTCCATGTTTATACAGATAGCGGTGTAGATATTTCCATGTTTATAGAGATAGTGGTGTAGGTATTTCCATGTTAATAGACATAGGAGTGTAGATATTTCCATGTTTATATAGATGGTGTTGTAGATATTTCCATGTTTATACCGATAGATGTGTTGGTATTTCCACGTTTATACAGATAGCGATGTAGATATTTCCATGTTTATACATCTCGCATTGCAGATATTTATATCTTTATACAGATTGCATTGTAGATATTTCCTTATTCACACAGATGTCGGTGTAGATGTTTCCATGTTTATACAGATGGCGGAGTAGTTAGTTCCATGTTTATGGAGATGACAGTGTAGATATTTTCATGTTCTTGAGATGGCGGTGTAGATATTTCCATGTTAATAGAGATAGCAGTGTAGATATTTACATGTTTATTCAGATGGCTGTGTAGATATTTCCACGTGTATACAGATGGCATTGTAGATATTTCCATGTTTATACTGATGACTGTAGAGGTATTTCCATGTTTTACAGATGGCTGTGCAGATATTTCCATGTTTATAGAGATAGCGGTGTAGATATTTCCAGGTTTGTACAGATGGCGTTGTTGACATTTCCACTATACACAGATGGCCGTGTAGATATTTCCATGGACATGCAGATGGCGGTGTAGATATTTCCATGTTTATACAGATAGCGGTGTAGATATTTCCATGTTTTCACAGATGGTGGTGTAGGTATTTCCGTGTTTATACACATGGCGGAGTAGATACTTCCATCTTTATGGAGATGGCAGTGTAGATATTTTCATGTTTATAGAGATGGCGGTGTAGATATTTCCATATTTATAGAGATAGCGGTGTAGATATTTCCATCTTACTACAGATGGCAGTGTAGATATTTCCATATTTATACAGATGGTGCTGTAGATATTTCCATACTTATACAGATGTCTGTGTAGATATATCCATGTGTATACAGATGGTATTGTAGGTATTTCCATGTTTATACCGATGGTGGTGTAGATATTTCCATGTTTATTTAGGTGACTGTGTAGATATTTCCATGTTTATACAGATGGCGGTGTAGATATTTCCATGTTTTTACAGATATCGGTGTAGATATTTCCATGTTTACACAGATTGCAGTGTAGATATTTCCATCTTTCTACAGATGGCATTGTAGATATTTCCATGTTTATGCTGATGGCGGTGTAGATATTTCCATGTTTATATAGATGGTGGTGTAGTTATTACCATGTTTATACAGGTAGCGGTGTAGATATTTCCATGTTTATACAGATCGTGGTGAAAATATTTCCATACTTATACAGATCGCGGTGTAGATATTTCCATGTTTATACAGATAGCGGTGTAGATATTTCCATGTTTATAGAGATAGCGGTGTAGGTATTTCCATGTTTATACAGATAGTGGTGTAGATATTTCCATGTTTATACAGATAGCGGTGTAGATATTTCCATGTTTATAGAGATAGCGGTGTAGGTATTTCCATGTTTATAGACATAGCGGTGTAGATATTTCAATGTTTATATAGATGGCGTTGTAGATATTTCCATGTTTATACCGATAGATGTGTTGGTATTTCCACGTTTATACAGATAGCGATGTAGATATTTCCATGTTTATACAGCTCGCAGTGCAGATATTTATATCTTTATACAGATGGCATTGTAGATATTTCCTTATTCACACAGATGGCGGTGTAGATGTTTCCATGTTTATACAGATGGCGGAGTAGGTAGTTCCATGTTTATGGAGATGGCAGTGTAGATATTTTTATGTTTATAGAGATGGCGGTGTAGATATTTCCATGTTTATAGAGATAGCAGTGTAGATATTTACATGTTTCTACAGATGGCTGTGTAGATATTTCCATGTGTATACAGATGGCATTGTAGATATTTCCATGTTTATACAGACGACTGTAGAGGTATTTCCTTGTTTTACCGATATCTCTGCAGATATTTCCATGTTTATAGTGATAGTGGTGTAGATATTTCCATGTTTGTACAGATGGCGTTGATGATATTTCCATCTATACACAGATGGCCGTGTAGATATTTCCATGTTTATACAGATGGCAGCGTAGATATTTCCATGGACATGCAGATGGCGGTGTAGATATTTCCATGTTTATACAGAGAGCGGTGTAGATACTTCCATGTTTTCACAGATGGTGGTGTAGATATTTCCGTGTTTATACCCAAGGCGGAGTAGATACTTCCATCTTTAGAGATGGCAGTGTAGATATTTTCATGTTTACAGAGATGGCGGTGTAGATATTTCCATCTTTCTACAGATGGCAGTGTAGATATTTCCATGTTTTCACAGATGGTGGTGTAGATATTTCCGTGTTTATACACATGGCGGAGTAGATACTTCCATCTTTATGGAGATGGCAGTGTAGATATTTTCATGTTTATGGAGATGGCAGTGTAGATATTTCCATATTTATGGAGATAGCGATGTAGATATTTCCATCTTTCTACAGATGGCAGTGTAGATATTTCCATGTTTATACAGATGGCGGTGTAGATATTTCCATACTTATTCAGATGTCTGTGTAGATATATCCATGTGTATACAGATGGTATTGTTGGTATTTCCATGTTTATGCAGATGGTGGTGTAGATATTTCCATGTTTATTCAGATGACTGTGTAGGTATTTCCATGTTTTTACAGATGGCAGTGTAGATATTTCAATGTTTATAGAGATGGCACTGTAGATATTTCCATGTTTATACAGATCGCGGTGTAGATATTTCCATGTTTTTACAGATATCGGTGTAGATATTTCCATGTTTACACAGATTGCGGTGTAGATATTTCCATCTTTCTACAGATGGCATTGTAGATATTTCCATGTTTATGCAGATGGCGGTGTAGATATTTCCATGTTTATATGGATGGTGGTGTATATATTACCATGTTTATAGAGATAGCGGTGTAGATATTTCCATGTTTATACAGATCGTGGTGAAGATATTTCCATGTTTATACAGATCGCGGTGTAGATATTTCCATTTTTATACAGATCGCGGTGTAGATATTTCCAGGTTTATACAGATAGCGGTGTAGATATTTCCATGTTTATACAGATAGCGGTGTAGATATTTCCATGTTTATAGACATAGCGGTGTAGATATTTCCATGTTTATATAGATGGCGTTGTAGATATTTCCATGTTTATACCGATAGATGTGTTGGTATTTCCACGTTTATAAAGATAGCGGTGTAGATATTTCCATGTTTATACAGCTCGCAGTGCAGATATTTATATCTTTATACAGATGGCATTGTAGATATTTCCTTATTCACACAGACGGCAGTGTAGATGTTTCCATGTTTATACAGATAGCGGAGTAGTTAGTTCCATGTTTATGGAGATGGCAGTGTAGATATTTTCATGTTTATAGAGATGGCAGTGTAGATATTTCCATATTTATAGAGATAGCAGTGTAGATAATTCCATCTTTCTACAGATGGCAGTGTAGATATTTCCATGTTTATACAGATGGCGGTGTAGATATTTCCGTACTTATACAGATGTCTGTGTAGAAATTTCCATGTGTATACAGATGATATTGTAGGTATTTCCATGTTTATACAGATGACTGTAGAGGTATTTCCTTGTTTTACTGATGGCTCTGCAGATATTTTCGTGTTTATAGAGATAGCGGTGTAGATATTTCCATGTTTGTACAGATGGCGTTGTTGATATTTCCATCTATACATAGATGGCCGTTTAGATATTTCCATGTTTATACAGATGGCAGCGTAGGTATTTCCACGGACATGCAGATGGCGGTGTAGATATTTCCATGTTTATACAGAGAGCGGTGTAGATACTTCCATGTTTTCACAGATGGTGGTGTAGATATTTCCGTATTTATACACATGGTGGAGTAGATAATTTCATCTTTATAGAGATGGCAGTGTAGATATTTTCATGTTTATAGAGATGGCGGTGTAGATATTTCCATATTTATAGAGATAGCGGTGTAGATATTTCCATCTTTCTATAGATGGCAGTGTAGATATTTCCATGTTTATACAGATGGCGGTGTAGATATTTCCATAGTTATACAGCTGTCTGTGTAGTTATATCCATGTGTATACAGATGGTATTCTAGGTATTTCCATGTTTATACAGATGGTGGTCATGATATTTCCATGTTTATTCAGATGACTGTGTAGATATTTCCATGTTTTACAGATGGCAGTGTAGATATTTCAATGTTTATAGAGATGGTGCTCTAGATATTTCCATGTTTATACAGATCGCGGTGTAGTAATTTCCATGTTTATACAGATAGCGGTGTAGATATTTCCATGTTTTTACAGTTATCGGTGTAGATATTTGCATGTTTACACAGATTGCGGTGTAGATATTTCCATCTTTCTACAGATGGCATTGTAGATATTTCCATGTTTACGCAGATGGCGGTGTAGATATTTCCATGTTTATATAAATTGTGATGTAGATATTACCATGTTTATACAGATAGCGGTGAAGATATTTCCATGTTTATACAGATCGTGGTGAAGATAATTCCATGTTTATACAGATCGCGGTGTAGATATTTCCATGTTTATACAGATCGCGGTGTAGATATTTCCATGTTTATACAGATGGGGGAGTAGTTAGTTCCATGTTTATGGAGATGGCAGTGTAGATATTTTCATGTTATTGAGATGGCGGTGTAGATATTTCCATGTTTATAGAGATAGCGGTGTAGATATTTACATGTTTATACAGATGTCTGTGTAGATATTTCCGCGTGTATACAGATGACATTGTAGATATTTCCATGTTTATACAGATGACTGTAGAGGTATTTCCATGTTTTACAGATGGCTGTGCAGATATTTCCATGTTTATAGAGATAGCGGTGTAGATATTTCCATGTTTGTACAGATGGCGTTGTTGACGTTTCCACTATACACAGATGGCAGTGTAGATATTTCCATGTTTATACAGATGGCAGCGTAGATATTTCCATGGACATGCAGATGGCGGTGTAGATATTTCCATGTTTATACAGATAGCAGTGCAGATACTTCCATGTTTTCACAGATGGTGGTGTAGGTATTTCCGTGTTTATACACATGGCGGAGTAGATACTTCCATCTTTATGGAGATGGCAGTGTAGATATTTTCATGTTTATAGAGTTGGCAGTGTAGATATTTCCATATTTATAGAGATAGCGGTGTAGATATTTCCATCTTTCTACAGACGGCAGTGTAGATATTTCCATGTTTATACAGATGGCGGTGTAGATATTTCCATACTTATACAGATGTCTGTGTAGATATATCCATGTGTATACAGATGGTATTGTAGGTATTTCCATGTTTATACAGATGGTGGTGTAGATATTTCCATGTTTATTCAGTTGACTGTGTTGATATTTCCATGTTTTTACAGATGGAAGTGTAGATATTTCAATGTTTAAAGAGATGGCGCTGTAGATATTTCCATGTTTATACAGATCGCGGTGTAGATATTTCCATGTTTTTACAGATATAGGTGTAGATACTTCCATGTTTACACAGATTGCAGTGTAGATATTTCCATCTTTCTACAGATGGCATTGTAGATATTTCCATGTTTATGCAGATGGCGGTGTAGATATTTCCATGTTTATATAGATGGTGGTGTAGATATTACCATGTTTATACAGATAGCGGTGTAGATATTTCCATGTTTATACAGATCGTGGTGAAAATATTTCCATATTTATACAGATCTTGGTGTAGATATTTCCATGTTTATACAGATAGCGGTGTAGATATTTCCATGTTTATAGAGATAGCGGTGTAGGTATTTCCATGTTTATATAGATGGCGTTGTAGATATTTCCATGTTTATACCGATAGCGTTGTTGGTATTTCCATGTTTATACAGATAGTGGTTTAGATATTTCCATGTTTATACAGATAGCGGTGTAGATATTTCCATGTTTATACAGATAGTGGTTTAGATATTTCCATGTTTATACAGATAGCGGTGTAGATATTTCCATGTTTTTAGAGATAGCGTTGTAGGTATTTCCATGTTTATAGACATAGCGGTGTAGATATTTCCATGTTTATATAGATGGCGTTGAAGATATTTCCATGTTTATACCGATAGATGTGTTGGTATTTCCACGTTTATACAGATAGCGATGTAGATATTTCCATGTTTATACAGCTCGCAGTGCAGATATTTATATCTTTATACAGATGGCATTGTAGATATTTCCTTATTCACACAGATGGCAGTGTAGATGTTTCCATGTTTATACAGATGGCGGAGTAGTTAGTTCCATGTTTATGGAGATGGCAGTGTAGATATTTTCATGTTATTGAGATGGCGGTGTAGATATTTCCATGTTTATAGAGATAGCAGTGTAGATATTTACATGTTTATACAGATGGCTGTGTAGATATTTCCACGTGTATACAGATGGCATTGTAGATATTTCCATGTTTATACAGATGACTGTAGAGGTATTTCCATGTTTTACAGATGGCTGTGCAGATATTTCCATGTTTATAGAGATAGCGGTGTAGATATTTCCATGTTTGTACAGATGGCGTTGTTGACATTTCCACTATACACAGATGGCCGTGTAGATATTTCCATGTTTATACAGATGGCAGCGTAGATATTTCCATGGACATGCAGATGGCGGTGTAGATATTTCCATGTTTATACAGATAGCGGTGTAGATATTTCCATGTTTTCACAGATGGTGGTGTAGGTATTTCCGTGTTTATACACATGGCGGAGTAGATACTTCCATCTTTATGGAGATGGCAGTGAAGATATTTTCATGTTTATAGAGATGGCGGTGTAGATATTTCCATATTTATATAGTTAGCGGTGTAGATATTTCCATCTTTCTACAGATGGCAGTGTAGATATTTCCATGTTTATACAGATGGCGGTGTAGATATTTCCATACTTATACAGATGTCTGTGTAGATATATCCATGTGTATACAGATGGTATTGTAGGTATTTCCATGTTTATACAGATTGTGGTGTAGATATTTCCATGTTTATTCAGATGACTGTGTAGATATTTCCATGTTTTTACAGATGGCAGTGTAGATATTTCAATGTTTATAGAGATGGCGCTGTAGATATTTCCATGTTTATACAGATCGCGGTGTAGATATTTCCATGTTTTTACAGATATCGGTGTAGATATTTCCATGTTTACACAGATTGCTGTGTAGATATTTCCATCTTTCTCCAGATGGAATTGGAGATATTTCCATGTTTATGCAGATCGCGGTGTAGATATTTCCATGTTTATGCAGCTGGCGGTGTAGATATTTCCATGTTTATATAGATGGTGGTGTAGATATTACCATGTTTATACAGATAGCGTTGTAGATATTTCCATGTTTATACAGATCGTGGTGAAGAGATTTCCATATTTATACAGATCGCGGTGTAGATATTTCCATGTTTATAGAGATCGTGGTGTAGATATTTCCATGTTTATACAGATAACGGTGTAGATATTTCCATGTTTATACAGATAGCGGTGTAGATATTTCCATGTTTATAGAGATAGCGGTGTAGGTATTTCCATGTTTATAGACATAGCGGTGTAGATATTTCCATGTTTATATAGATGGCGTTGTAGATATTTCCATGTTTATACCGATAGATATGTTGGTATTTCCACGTTTATACAGATAGCTATGTAGATATTTCCATGTTTATACAGCTCGCGGTGCAGATATATATATCTTTATACAGATGGCATAGTAGATATTTCCTTATTCACACAGATGGCGGTGTAGTTGTTTCCATGTTTATACAGATGGCAGAGTAGTTAGTTCCATGTTTATGGAGATGGCAGTGTAGATATTTTCATGTTTATACAGATGGCGGTGTAGATATTTCCATGTTTATAGAGATAGCAGTGTAGATATTTACATGTTTATACAGCTGGCTGTGTAGATATTTCCATGTGTATACAGATGGCATTGTAGATTTTCCATGTTTATACAGATGACTGTAGAGGTATTTCCATGTTTTACCGATGGCTCTGCAGATATTTCCATGTTTATAGAGATAGCGGTGTAGATATTTCCATGTTTATAG
Source organism: Pan paniscus (assembly GCF_029289425.2). Taxonomy (NCBI): domain Eukaryota; kingdom Metazoa; phylum Chordata; class Mammalia; order Primates; family Hominidae; genus Pan; species Pan paniscus. The sequence goes on from NC_073270.2 coordinate 74,397,221, forward strand.
ACATAGGAGTGTAGATATTTCCATGTTTATACAGATGGCAGTGTCAATATTTCCATGGACATGCAGATGGCGGTCTAGATATTTCCATGTTTATACAGATAGCGGTGTAGATATTTCCATGTTTTCACAGATGGTGGTGTAGATATTTCCGTGTTTACACACTTGGCGGAGTAGATACTTCCATCTTTATGAAGATGGCAGTGTAGATATTTTCATGTTTATAGAGATGGCGGTGTAGATATTTCCATATTTATAGAGATAGCGGTGTAGATATTTCCATCTTTCTACAGATGGCAGTGTAGATATTTCCATGTTTAAACAGATGGCGGTGTAGATATTTCCATACTTATACAGATGTCTGTGTAGATATTTCCATGTGTATACAGATGGTATTGTAGTTATTTCCATGTCTATACAGATGGTGGTGTAGATATTTCCATGTTTATTCAGATGACTGTGTAGATATTTCCATGTTTTTACAGATGGCAGTGTAGATATTTCAATGTTTATAGAGATGGCGCTGTAGATATTTCCATGTTTATACAGATCACGGTGTAGATATTTCCATGTTAATACAGATAGCGGTGTAGATATTTCCATGTTTTTACAGAAAACCGTGTAGATATTTCCAAGTTTACGCAGATTGCGGTGTAGATATTTCCATCTTTCTACAGATGGCATTGTAGGTATTTCCATGTTTATGCAGATGGTGGTGTAGATACTTCCATGTTTATATAGATGGTGGTGTAGATATTACCATGTTTATACAGATAGCGGTGTAGATATTTCCATGTTTATACAGATCGTGGTGAAGATATTTCCATGTTTATACGGATCGCGGTGTAGATATTTCCATGTTTATACAGATAGCGGTGTAGATATTTCCATGTTTATACAGATCGCGGTGAAGATATTTCCATGTTTATACAGATCGCGGTGTAGATATTTCCATGTTTATACAGATAGCGGTATGGATATTTCCATGTTTATACAGATAGCGGTGTAGATATTTCCATGTTTATAGAGATAGCGGTGTAGGTATTTCCATGTTTATAGACATAGCGGTGTAGATATTTCCATGTTTATATAGACGGCCTTGTAGATATTTCCATGTTTATACCGATAGATATGTTGGTATTTCCACGTTTATACAGATAGCGATGTAGATATTTCCATGTTTATACAGCTCGCGGTGCAGATATTTATATCTTTATACAGATGGCATTGTAGATATTTCCTTATTCACACAGATGGCGGTGTAGATGTTTCCATGTTTATACAGATGGCGGAGTAGTTAGTTCCATGTTTATGGAGATGGCAGTGTAGATATTTTCATGTTTATACAGATGGCGGTGTAGATATTTCCATGTTTATAGAGATAGCAGTGTGGATATTTACATGTTTATACAGATGGCTGTGTAGATATTTCCATGTGTATACAGATGGCATTGTAGATATTTCCATGTTTATACAGATGACTGTATAGGTATTTCCATGTTTTACAGATGGCTGTGCAGATATTTCCATGTTTATAGAGATAGCGGTGTAGATATTTCCATGTTTGTACAGATGGCGTTGTTGATATTTCCATCTATACACAGATGGCCGTGTAGATATTTCCATGTTTATACAGATGGCAGCGTCGATATTTCCATGGACATGCAGATGGCGGTGTAGATATTTCCAAGTTTATACAGATAGCGGTGTAGATATTTCCATGTTTTCACAGATGGTGGTGTAGGTATTTCCGTGTTTATGCACATGGCGGAGTAGATACTTCCATCTTTATGGAGATGGCAGTGTAGATATTTTCATGTTTATAGAGATGGCGGTGTAGATATTTCCATATTTATACAGATAGCGATGTAGATATTTCCATCTTTCTACAGATGGCAGTGTAGATATTTCCATGTTTATACAGATGGCGGTGTAGATATTTCCATACTTATGCAGATATCTGTGTAGATATTTCCATGTGTATACAGATGGTATTGTAGGTATTTCCATGTTTATACAGATGGTGGTGTAGATATTTCCATGTTTATTCAGATGACTGTGTAGATATTTCCATGTTTTTACACATGGCAGTGTAGATATTTCAATGTTTATAGAGATGGCGCTGTAGATATTTCCATGTTTATACAGATCGCGGTGTAAATATTTCCATGTTTATACAGATAGCGGTGTAGATATTTCCATGTTTTTACAGATATCGGTGTAGATATTTCCATGTTTACACAGATTGCGGTGTAGATGTTTCCATCTTTCTACAGATGGCATTGCAGTTATTTCCATGTTTATGCAGACGGCGGTGTATATATTTCCATGTTTATATAGATGGTGGTGTAGATATTACCATGTTTATACAGATAGCGGTGTAGATATTTCCATGTTTATACAGATCGTGGTGAAGATATTTCAATGTTTATACAGATCGCGGTGTAGATATTTCCATGTTTATGCAGATTGCCGTGTAGATATTTCCATGTTTATAGAGATAGCGGTGTAGGTATTTCCATGTTTATAGACATAGCGGTGTAGATATTTCCATGTTTATATAGATGGCGTTGTAGATATTTCTATGTTAATACCGATAGATGTGTTGGTATTTCCACGTTTATTCAGATAGCGATATAGATATTTCCATGTTTATACAGCTCGCGGCGCAGATATTTATATCTTTATACAGATGGCATTGTAGATATTTCCTTATTCACACAGATGGCGGTGTAGATGTTTCCATGTTTACACAGATGGCGGAGTAGTTAGTTCCAAGTTTATGGAGATGGCAGTGTAGATATTTTCATGTTTATAGAGATGGCGGTGTAGATATTTCCATGTTTATTGAGATATCAGTGTAGATATTTTCATGTTTATACAGATGGCTGGGTAGATATTTCCACGTGTAAACAGATGGCATTGTAGATATTTCCATGTTTATACAGATGACTGTAGAGGTATTTCCATGTTTTACAGATGGCTCTGCAGATATTTCCGTGTTTATAGAGATAGCGGTGTAGATATTTCCATGTTTGTACAGATGGCGTTGTTGATATTTCCATCTATACACAGATGGCGGTGTAGGTATTTCCATGTTTATACAGATGGCAGCGTAGATATTTCCATGGACATGCAGATGGCGGTGTAGTTATTTCCATGTTTATACAGATAGCGGTGTAGATATTTCCATGTTTTCACAGATGGTGGTGTAGATATTTCCGTGTTTATACACATGGCGGAGTAGATACTTCCATCTTTATGGAGTTGGCAGTGTAGATATTTTCATGTTTATAGAGATGGCGGTGTAGATATTTCCATATTTATAGAGATAGCGGTGTAGATATTTCCATCTTTCTACAGATGGCAGTGTAGATATTTCCATGTTTATACAGATGGCGGTGTAGATATTTCCATACTTATACAGATATCTGTGTAGATATTTCCATGTGTATACAGATGGTATTGTAGGTATTTCCATGTTTATACAGATGGTGGTGTAGATATTTCCATGTTTATTCAGATGACTGTGTAGATATTTCCATGTTTTTACAGATGGCAGTGTAGATATTTCAATGTTTATAGAGATGGCGCTGTAAATATTTCCATGTTTATACAGATCGCGGTGTAGATATTTCCATGTTTATACAGATAGCGGTGTAGATATTTCCATGTTTTTACAGATATCGGTGTAGATATTTCCGTGTTTACACAGATTGCGGTGTAGATATTTCCATGTTTCTACAGATGGCATTGTAGATATTTCCATGTTTATGCAGATGGCGGTGTAGATATTTCCATGTTTATATAGATGGTGGTGTTGATATTACGATGTTTATACAGATGGCGGTGTAGATATTTCCATGTTTATGCAGATCGTGGTGAAGATATTTCCATGTTTATACAGATCGTGGTGTAGATATTTCCATGTTTATACAGATCGCGGTGTAGATATTTCCATGTTTATACAGATGGCAGGATAGATATTTCAATGGACATGCAGATGGCGGTGTAGATATTTCCATGTTTATACAGATAGCGGTGTAGATATTTCCATGTTTTCACAGATGGTGGTATAGATATTTCCGTGTTTATACACATGGCGGAGTAGATACTTCCATCTTTATGGAGATGGCAGTGTAGATATTTTCATGTTTATAGAGATGGCGGTGTAGAGATTTCCATATTTATAGAGATAGCGGTGTAGATATTTCCATCTTTCTACAGATGGCAGTGTAGATATTTCCATGTATATACAGATGGCGGTGTAGATATTTCCATACTTATACAGATATCTGTGTAGATATTTCCATGTGTATACAGATGGTATTGTAGGTATTTCCATGTTTATACAGATGGTGGTGTAGGTATTTCCATGTTTATTCAGATGACTGTGTAGATATTTCCATGTTTTTACAGATGGCAGTGTAGATATTTCAATGTTTATAGAGATGGCGCTGTAGATATTTCCATGTTTATACAGATCGCGGTGTAGACATTTCCATGTTTATACAGATAGCGGTGTAGATATTTCCATGTTTTTACAGATATCGGTGTAGATATTTCCATGTTTACACAGATTGCGGTGTAGATGTTTCCATCTTTCTACAGATGGCATTGTAGTTATTTCCATGTTTATGCAGATGGCGGTGTATATATTTCCATGTTTATATAGATGGTGGTGTAGATATTACCATGTTTATTCAGATCGTGGTGAAGATATTTCAATGTTTATTCAGATCGCGGTGTAGATATTTCCATGTTTATGCAGATCGCGGTGTTGATATTTCCATGTTTATACAGATAGCGGTGTAGATATTTCCATGTTTATACAGATAGTGGTGTAGATATTTCCATGTTTATAGAGATAGCGGTGTAGATATTTCCATGTTTATATAGATGGCGTTGAAGATATTTCCATGTTTATACCGATAGATGTGTTGGTATTTCCACGTTTATACAGATAGCGATGTAGATATTTCCATGTTTATACAGCTCGCGGTGCAGATATTTATATCTTTATACAGATGGCATTGTAGATATTTCCTTATTCACACAGATGGCGGTGTAGATGTTTCCATGTTTACACAGATGGCGGAGTAGTTAGTTCCAAGTTTATGGAGATGGCAGTGTAGATATTTTCATGTTTATAGAGATGGCGGTGTAGATATTTCCATGTTTATTGAGATATCAGTGTAGATATTTTCATGTTTATACAGATGGCTGGGTAGATATTTCCACGTGTAAACAGATGGCATTGTAGATATTTCCATGTTTATACAGATGACTGTAGAGGTATTTCCATGTTTTACAGATGGCTCTGCAGATATTTCCGTGTTTATAGAGATAGCGGTGTAGATATTTCCATGTTTGTACAGATGGCGTTGTTGATATTTCCATCTATACACAGATGGCGGTGTAGGTATTTCCATGTTTATACAGATGGCAGCGTAGATATTTCCATGGACATGCAGATGGCGGTGTAGTTATTTCCATGTTTATACAGATAGCGGTGTAGATATTTCCATGTTTTCACAGATGGTGGTGTAGATATTTCCGTGTTTATACACATGGCGGAGTAGATACTTCCATCTTTATGGAGTTGGCAGTGTAGATATTTTCATGTTTATAGAGATGGCGGTGTAGATATTTCCATATTTATAGAGATAGCGGTGTAGATATTTCCATCTTTCTACAGATGGCAGTGTAGATATTTCCATGTTTATACAGATGGCGGTGTAGATATTTCCATACTTATACAGATATCTGTGTAGATATTTCCATGTGTATACAGATGGTATTGTAGGTATTTCCATGTTTATACAGATGGTGGTGTAGATATTTCCATGTTTATTCAGATGACTGTGTAGATATTTCCATGTTTTTACAGATGGCAGTGTAGATATTTCAATGTTTATAGAGATGGCGCTGTAAATATTTCCATGTTTATACAGATCGCGGTGTAGATATTTCCATGTTTATACAGATAGCGGTGTAGATATTTCCATGTTTTTACAGATATCGGTGTAGATATTTCCGTGTTTACACAGATTGCGGTGTAGATATTTCCATGTTTCTACAGATGGCATTGTAGATATTTCCATGTTTATGCAGATGGCGGTGTAGATATTTCCATGTTTATATAGATGGTGGTGTTGATATTACGATGTTTATACAGATGGCGGTGTAGATATTTCCATGTTTATGCAGATCGTGGTGAAGATATTTCCATGTTTATACAGATCGTGGTGTAGATATTTCCATGTTTATACAGATCGCGGTGTAGATATTTCCATGTTTATACAGATGGCAGGATAGATATTTCAATGGACATGCAGATGGCGGTGTAGATATTTCCATGTTTATACAGATAGCGGTGTAGATATTTCCATGTTTTCACAGATGGTGGTATAGATATTTCCGTGTTTATACACATGGCGGAGTAGATACTTCCATCTTTATGGAGATGGCAGTGTAGATATTTTCATGTTTATAGAGATGGCGGTGTAGAGATTTCCATATTTATAGAGATAGCGGTGTAGATATTTCCATCTTTCTACAGATGGCAGTGTAGATATTTCCATGTATATACAGATGGCGGTGTAGATATTTCCATACTTATACAGATATCTGTGTAGATATTTCCATGTGTATACAGATGGTATTGTAGGTATTTCCATGTTTATACAGATGGTGGTGTAGATATTTCCATGTTTATTCAGATGACTGTGTAGATATTTCCATGTTTTTACAGATGGCAGTGTAGATATTTCAATGTTTATAGAGATGGCGCTGTAGATATTTCCATGTTTATACAGATCGCGGTGCAGACATTTCCATGTTTATACAGATAGCGGTGTAGATATTTCCATGTTTTTACAGATATCGGTGTAGATATTTCCATGTTTACACAGATTGCGGTGTAGATGTTTCCATCTTTCTACAGATGGCATTGTAGTTATTTCCATGTTTATGCAGATGGCGGTGTATATATTTCCATGTTTATATAGATGGTGGTGTAGATATTACCATGTTTATTCAGATCGTGGTGAAGATATTTCAATGTTTATTCAGATCGCGGTGTAGATATTTCCATGTTTATGCAGATCGCGGTGTTGATATTTCCATGTTTATACAGATAGCGGTGTAGATATTTCCATGTTTATACAGATAGTGGTGTAGATATTTCCATGTTTATAGAGATAGCGGTGTAGATATTTCCATGTTTATATAGATGGCGTTGAAGATATTTCCATGTTTATACCGATAGATGTGTTGGTATTTCCACGTTTATACAGATAGCGATGTAGATATTTCCATGTTTATACAGCTCGCGGTGCAGATATTTATATCTTTATACAGATGGCATTGTATATATTTCCTTATTCAAACAGATGGCGTTGTAGATGTTTCCATGTTTATACAGATGGCGGAGTAGTTAGTTCCATGTTTATGGAGATGGCAGTGTAGATATTTTCATGTTTATAGAGATGGCGGTGTAGATATTTCCATGTTTATAGAGATAGCTGTGTAGATATTTACATGTTTATACAGATGGCTGTGTAGATATTTCCATGTGTATACAGATGGCATTGTAGATATTTCCATGTTTATACAGATGACTGTAGAGGTATTTCCATGTTTTACAGATGGCTGTGCAGATATTTCCATGCTTATAGAGATAGCCGTGTAGATATTTCCATGTTTGTACAGATGGCGTTGCTGATATTTCCATCTATACACAGATGGCCGTGTAGATATTTCCATGTTTATACAGATGGCAGCGTAGATATTTACATGGACATGCAAATGGCGGTGTAGATATTTCCATGTTTATGCAGATGGCGGTGTAGATATTTCCATGTTTATATAGATGGTGGTGTAGATATTACCATGTTTATACTGATAGCGGTGTAGATATTTCCATGTTTATACAGATCGTGGTGAAGATATTTCCATGTTTATACAGATCGCGGTGTAGATATTTCCATGTTTATACAGATAGCGTTGTAGATATTTCCATGTTTATACAGATAGCTGTGTAGTTATTTCCATGTTTATACAGATAGCGGTGTAGGTATTTCCATGTTTATAGACATAGCGGTGTAGATATTTCCATGTTTATATAGATGGCGTTGTAGATATTTCCATGTTTATACCGATAGATGTGTTGGTATTTCCACGTTTATACACATAGCGATGTAGATATTTCCATGTTTATACAGCTCGCGGTGCAGATAATTATATCTTTATACAGATGGCATTGTAGATAATTCCTTATTCACACAGATGGCGGTGTAGATGTTTCCATGTTTATACAGATGGCGGAGTAGTTAGTTTCATGTTTACGGAGATGGCAGTGTAGATAATTTCATGCTTATAGAGATGGCGGTGTAGATATTTCCATGTTTATAGAGATAGCAGTGTAGATATTTACATGTTTATACAGATGGCTGTGTAGATATTTCCATGTGTATACTGATGGCATTGAAGATATTTCCATGTTTCTACAGATGACTGTAGAGGTATTTCCATGTTTTACAGATGGCTGTGCAGATATTTCCATGTTTAGAGAGATAGCGGAGTAGATATTTCCATGTTTGTACAGATGGCGTTGTTGATATTTCCATCTATACACAGATGGCTGTGTAGATATTTCTATGTTTATTCAGATGGCACCGTAGATATTTCCATGGACATGCAGATGGCGGTGTAGATATTTCCATGTTTGTACAGATAGCGGTGTAGATATTTCCATGTTTTCACAGATGGTGGTGTAGATATTTCCGTGTTTATACACATGGCAGAGTAGATACTTCCATCTTTATGGAGATGGCAGTGTAGATATTTTCATGTTTATAGAGATGGCGGTGTAGATATTTCCATATTTATAGAGATAGCGGTGTAGATATTTCCATGTTTCTACAGATGGCTGTGTAGATATTTCCATGTTTATAAAGATGGCGGTGATGATATTTCCATACTTATACAGATGTCTGTGTAGATATTTCCATGTGTATTCAGATGGTATTGTAGGTATTTCCATGTTTATACAGATGGTGGTGTATTTATTTGCATGTTTATTCAGATGACTGTGTATATATTTCCATGTTTTTACAGATGGCAGTGTAGGTATTTCAATGTTTATAGAGATGGCGCTGTAGATATTTCCATGCTTATACAGATCGCGGTGTAGATATTTCCATGTTTATACAGATAGCGGTGTAGATATTTCCATGTTTTTACAGATATCGGTGTAGATATTTCCATGTTTACACAGACTGCGGTGTATATATTTCCATCTTTCTACAGATGGCATTGTAGATATTTCCATGTTTATGCAGATGGCGGTGTAGATATTTCCATGTTTATATAGACGGTGGTGTAGATATTACCATGTTTATACAGATAGCGGTGTAGATATTTCCATGTTTATACAGATCGTGGTGAAGATGTTTCCATGTTTTCACAGTTCGCGGTGTAGATATTTCCATGTTTATACAGATCGCGGTGTAGATATTTCCATGTTTGTACAGATAGCGGTGTAGATATTTCCATGTTTATACAGATAGCGGTGTAGATATGTCCATGTTTATAGAGATAGCGGTGTAGGTATTTCCATGTTTATAGACATAGCGGTGTAGATATTTCCATGTTTATATAGATGACGTTGTAGATATTTCCATGTTTATACCGATAGATGTGTTGGTATTTCCACGTTTATACAGATAGCGATGTAGATATTTCCATGTTTATACAGCTTGCGGTGCAGATATTTTTATCTTTATTCAGATGGCATTGTAGATATTTCCTTATTCAAACAGATGGCGGTGTAGATATTTCCATGTTTATACAGATGGCGGAGAAGTTAGTTCCATGTTTATGGAGATGGCAGTGTAGATATTTTCATGTTTATAGAGATGGCAGTGTAGATATTTCCATGTTTATAGAGATTGCAGTGTAGATATTTACATGTTTATACAGATGGCTGTGTAGATATTTCCATGTGTATACAGATGGCATTGTAGATATTTCCATGTTTATAAAGATGACTGTAGAGGTATTTCCATGTTTTACAGATGGCTGTGCAGATATTTCCATGTTTATAGAGATAGCCGTGTAGATATTTCCATGTTTGTACAGATGGCATTGTTGATATTTCCATCTATACACAGATGGCCGTGTAGATATTTCCATGTTTATACAGATGGCAGCGTCGATATTTCCATGGACATGCAGATGGCGGTGTAGATATTTCCATGTTTATACAGAGAGCAGTGTAGGTATTTCCATGTTTTCACAGATGGTGGTGTAGATATTTCTTTGTTTATACACATGGCGGAGTAGATACTTCCATCTTTATGGAGATGGCAGTGTAGATATTTTCATGTTTATAGAGATGGTGGTGTAGATATTTCCATATTTATAGAGATAGCGGTGTAGATATTTCCATCTTTCTACAGATGGCAGTGTAGATATTTCCATGTTTATACAGATGGCGTTGTAGATATTTCCATACTTATACAGATGTCTGTGTAGATATTTCCATGTGTATACAGATGGTATTGTAGGTATTTCCATGTTTATACAGATGGTGGTGTAGATATTTCCATGTTTATTCAGACGACTGTGTAGATATTTCCATGTTTTTACAGATGGCATTGTAGATATTTCAATGTTTATAGATTTGGCGCTGTAGATATTTCCATGCTTATACAGATCGCGGTGTAGATATTTCCATGTTTATACAGATAGCGGTGTTGATATTTCCATGTTTTTACAGATATCGGTGTAGATATTTCCATGTTTACACAGATTGCGGTGTAGATATTTCCATCTTTCTACAGATGGCATTGTAGATATTTCCATGTTTATGCAGATGACGGTGTAGGTATTTCCATGTTTATATAGATGGTGGTGTAGATATTACCATGTTTACAAAGATAGCGGTGTAGATATTTCCATGTTTATACAGATAGCGGTGTAGATATTTCCATGTTTATAGAGATAGCGGTGTAGGTATTTCCATGTTTATACAGATAGCGGTGCAGATATTTCCATGTTTATACAGATAGCGGTGTAGATATTTCCATGTTTATAGAGATAGCGGTGTAGGTATTTCCATGTTTATAGACATAGCGGTGTAGATATTTCCATGTTTATATAGATGGCGTTGTAGATATTTCCATGTTTATACCGATAGATATGTTGGTATTTCCACGTTTATACAGATAGCGATGTAGATATTTCCATGTTTTTACAGCTCGCAGTGCAGATATTTACATCTTTATACAGATGGCATTGTAGATATTTCCTTATTCACACAGATGGCGGTGTAGATGTTTCCATGTTTATACAGATGGCGGAGTAGTTAGTTCCATGTTTATGGAGATGGCAGTGTAGATATTTTCATGTTTACAGAGATGGTGGTGTAGATATTCCCATGTTTATAGAGATAGGAGTGTAGATATTTACATGTTTATACAGATGGCTGTGTAGATATTTCCATGTGTATACAGATGGCATTGTAGATATTTCCATGTTTATACAGATCACTGTAGATGTATTTCCATGTTTTACAGATGGCTGTGCAGATATTTCCATGTTTATAGAGATAGCGGTGTAGATATTTCCATGTTTGTACAGATGGCGTTGTTGATATTTCCATCTATACACAGATGGCTGTGTAGATATTTCCATGTTTATACAGATGGCAGCGTAGATATTTCCATGGACATGCAGATGGCGGTGTAGATATTTCCATGTTTATACAGATAGCGGTGTAGATATTTCCATGTTTTCACAGATGATGGTGTAGATATTTCCGTGTTTATACACACGGCGGAGTAGATACTTCCATCTTTATGGAGATGGCAGTGTAGATATTTTCATGTTTATAGAGATGGCGGTGTAGATATTTCCATATTTATAGAGATAGCGGTGTAGATATTTCCATCTTTCAACAGATGGCAGTGTAGATATTTCCATGTTCATACAGATGGCGGTGTGGATATTTCCATACATATACAGATGTCTGTGTAGATATTTCCATGTGTATACAGATGGTATTGTAGGTATTTCCATGTTTATACAGATGGTGGTGTAGATATTTCCATGTTTATTCAGATGACTGTGTAGATATTTCCATGTTTTACAGATGGCAGTGTAGATATTTCAATGTTTATAGAGATGGCGCTGTAGATATTTCCATGTTTATACAGATCGCGGTGTAGATATTTCCATGTTTATACAGATAGCGGTGTAGATATTTCCATGTTTTTACAGATATCGGTGTAGATATTTCCATGTTTACACAGACTGCGGTGTAGATATTTCCATCTTTCTACAGATGGCATTGTAGATATTTCCATGTTTATGCAGATGGCGGTGTAGATATTTCCATGTTTATATAGATGGTGGTGTAGATATTACCATGTTTATACTGATAGCGGTGTAGATATTTCCATGTTTATACAGATCGTGGTGAAGATATTTCCATGTTTATACAGATCGCGGTGTAGATATTTCCATGTTTATAAAGATCGCTGTGTAGATATTTCCATGTTTATACAGATAGCGGTGTAGATATTTCCATGTTTATAGGGATAGCGGTGTAGATATTTCCATGTTTATAGAGATAGCGGTGTAGGTATTTCCATGTTTATAGACATAGCGGTGTAGATATTTCCATGTTTATATAGATGGCATTGTAGATATTTCTATGTTTATACCGATAGATGTGTTGGTATTTCCACGTTTATACAGATAGCGATGTAGATATTTCCATGTTTATACAGCTCGCGGTGCAGATATTTATATCTTTATACAGATGGCATTGTAGATATTTCCTTATTCACACAGATGGCGGTGTAGATGTTTCCATGTTTATACAGATGGCAGAGTAGTTAGTTCCATGTTTATGGAGATGGCAGTGTAGATATTTTCATGTTTATAGAGATGGCGGTGTAGATATTTCCATGTTTATAGAGATAGCAGTGTAGATATTTACATGTTTATACAGATGGCAGTGTAGATATTTCCATGTGTAAACAGATGGCATTGTAGATATTTCCATGTTTATACAGATGACTGTATAGCTATTTCATGTTTTACAGATGGCTGTGCAGATAGTTCCATGTTTATAGAGATAGCCGTGTAGATATTTCCATGTTTGTACAGATGGCGTTGTTGATATTTCCATCTATACACAGATGGCCGTGTAGATATTTCCATGTTTATACAGATGGCAGCGTAGACATTTCCATGGACATGCAGATGGCGGTGTAGATATTACCATGTTTATACAGATAGCGGTGTAGATATTTCCATGTTTTCACAGATGCTGGTGTAGATATTTCCGTGTTTTTACACATGGCGGAGTAGATACTTCCATCTTTATGGAGATGGCAGTGTAGATATTTTCATGTTTATAGAGATGGCGGTGTAGATATTTCCATATTTATTGAGATAGCGGTGTAGATATTTCCATCTTTCTACAGATGGCAGTGTAGATATTTCCATGTTTATACAGATGGCGGTGTAGATATTTCCATACTTATACAGATATCTGTGTAGATATTTCCATGTGTATACAGATGGCATTGTAGGTATTTCCATGTTTATACAGATGGTGGTGTAGATATTTCCATGTTTATTCAGATGACTGTGTAGATATTTCCATGTTTTTACAGATGGCAGTGTAGATATTTCAATGTTTACAGAGATGGCGCTGTATGTATTTCCATGTTTATACAGATCACGGTGTAGATATTTCCATGTTTATACAGATAACGGTGTAGTTATTTCCATCTTTATACAGATAGAGGTGTAGTTATTTCCATGTTTATAGAGATAGCGGTGTAGGTATTTCCATGTTTATAGACATAGCGGTGTAGATATTTCCATGTTTATATAGATGGCGTTGTAGATATTTCCATGTTTATACCGATAGATGTGTTGGTATTTCCACGTTTATACAGATAGTGATGTAGATATTTCCATGTTTATACAGCTCGCAGTGCAGATATTTATATCTTTATACAGATGGCATTGTAGATATTTCCTTATTCACACAGATGGCGGTGTAGATGTTTCCATGTTTATACAGATGGCGGAGTAGTTAGTTTCATGTTTATGGAGAAAGCAGTGTAGATATTTTCATGTTTATAGAGATGGCGGTGTAGATATTTCCATGTTTATAGAGATAGCAGTGTAGATATTTACATGTTTATACAGCTGGCTGTGTAGATATTTCCATGTGTATACAGATGGCATTGTAGACATTTCCATGTTTATACAGATGACTGTAGAGTTATTTCCATGTTTTACAGATGGCTGTGCAGATATTTCCATGTTTATAGAGATAGCGGTGTAGATAGTTCCATGTTTGTTCAGATGGCGTTGTTGATATTTCCATCTATACACAGATGGCGGTGTAGATATTTCCATGTTTATACAGATGGCAGCGTAGATATTTCCATGGACATGCAGATGGCGTTGTAGATATTTCCATGTTTATACAGATAGCGGTGTAGGTGTATCCATGTTTTCAGAGACGTTGGTGTAGATATTTCCGTGTTTATACACATGGCGGAGTAGATACTTCCATCTTTATAGAGATCCCAGTGTAGATATTTTCATGTTTATAGAGATGGAGGTGTAGATATTTCCATATTTGTACAGATAGCGATGTAGATATTTCCATCTTACTACAGATGGCAGTGTAGATATTTCCATGTTTATACAGATGGCGGTGTAGATATTTCCATGTTTATATAGATGGAGGTGTAGATATTACCATGTTTATACAGATAGCGGTGTAGATATTTCCATGTTTATACAGATCGTGGTGAAGATATTTCCATGTTTATACAGATCGCGGTGTAGATATTTCCATGTTTATGCAGATTGCGGTGTAGATATTTCCATGTTTATACAGATAGAGGTGTAGATATTTCCATGTTTATACAGATAGCGGTGTAGATATTTCCATGTTTATAGAGATAGCGGTGTAGGTATTTCCATGTTTATAGACATAGCGGTGTAGATATTTCCATGTTTATATAGATGGCGTTGTAGATATTTCTATGTTAATACCGATAGATGTGTTGGTATTTCCACGTTTATTCAGATAGCGATGTAGATATTTCCATGTTTATACAGCTCGCGGCGCAGATATTTATATCTTTATACAGATGGCATTGTAGATATTTCCTTATTCACACAGATGGCCGTGTAGATGTTTCCATGTTTATACAGATGGCGGAGTAGTTAGTTCCAAGTTTATGGAGATGGCAGTGTAGATATTTTCATGTTTATAGAGATGGCGGTGTAGAGATTTCCATGTTTATTGAGATATCAGTGTAGATATTTTCATGTTTATACAGATGGCTGGGTAGATATTTCCATGTGTAAACAGATGGCATTGTAGATATTTCCATGTTTATACAGATGACTGTAGAGGTATTTCCATGTTTTACAGATGGCTGTGCAGATATTTCCGTGTTTATAGAGATAGCGATGTAGATATTTCCATGTTTGTACAGATGGCGTTGTTGATATTTCCATCTATACACAGATGGCGGTGTAGATATTTCCATGTTTATACAGATGGCAGCGTAGATATTTCCATGGACATGCAGATGGCGGTGTAGTTATTTCCATGTTTATACAGATAGCGGTGTAGATATTTCCATGTTTTCACAGATGGTGGTGTAGATATTTCCGTGTTTATACACATGGCGGAGTAGATACTTCCATCTTTATGGAGTTGGCAGTGTAGATATTTTCATGTTTATAGAGATGGCGGTGTAGATATTTCCATATTTATAGAGATAGCGGTGTAGATATTTCCATCTTTCTACAGATGGCAGTGTAGATATTTCCATGTTTATACAGATGGTGGTGTAGATATTTCCATACTTATACAGATATCTGTGTAGATATTTCCATGTGTATACAGATGGTATTGTAGGTATTTCCATGTTTATACAGATGGTTGTTTAGATATTTCCATGTTTATTCAGATGACTGTGTAGATATTTCCATGTTTTTACAGATGGCAGTGTAGATATTTCAATGTTTATAGAGATGGCGCTGTAGATATTTCCATGTTTATACAGATCGCGGTGTAGATATTTCCATGTTTATACAGATAGCGGTGTAGATATTTCCATGTTTTTACAGATATCGGTGTAGATATTTCCGTGTTTACACAGATTGCGGTGTAGATATTTCCATCTTTCTACAGATTGCATTGCAGATATTTCCATGTTTATGCAGATGGCGGTGTAGATATTTCCATGTTTATATAGATGGTACTGTTGATATTACGATGTTTATACAGATGGCGGTGTAGATATTTCCATGTTTATACAGATCGTGGGGAAGATATTTCCATGTTTATACAGATCGCGGTGTAGATATTTCCATGTTTATACAGATCGCGGTGTAGATATTTCCATGTTTATACAGATGGCAGCATAGATATTTCAATGGACATGCAGATGGCGGTGTAGATATTTCCATGTTTATACAGATAGCGGTGTAGATATTTCCATGTTTTCACAGATGGTGGTATAGATATTTCCGTGTTTATACACATGGCGGAGTAGATACTTCCATCTTTATGGAGATGGCAGTGTAGATATTTTCATGTTTATAGAGATGGCGGTGTAGAGATTTCCATACTTATACAGATATCTGTGTAGATATTTCCATGTGTATACAGATGGTATTGTAGTTATTTCCATGTTTATACAGATGGTGGTGTAGATATTTCCATGTTTATTCAGATGACTGCGTAGATATTTCCATGTTTTTACAGATGGCAGTGTAGATATTTCAATGTTTATAGAGATGGCGCTGTAGATATTTCCATGTTTATACAGATCGCGGTGTAGATATTTCCATGTTTATACAGATAGCGGTGTAGATATTTCCATGTTTTTACAGATATCGGTGTAGATATTTCCATGTTTACACAGATTGCGGTGTAGATGTTTCCATCTTTCTACAGATGGCATTGTAGTTATTTCCATGTTTATGCAGATGGCGGTGTATATATTTCCATGTTTATATAGATGGTGGTGTAGATATTACCATGTTTATACAGATAGCGGTGTAGATATTTCCATGTTTATACAGATCGTGGTGAAGATGTTTCCATGTTTTTACAGATCGCGGTGTAGATATTTCCATGTTTATACAGATCGCGGTGTAGATATTTCCATGTTTATACAGATAGCGGTGTAGATATTTCCATGTTTATACAGATAGCGGTGTAGATATTTCCATGTTTATAGAGATAGCGGTGTAGGTATTTCCATGTTTATAGACATAGCGGTGTAGATATTTCCATGTTTATATAGATGGCGTTGTAGATATTTCCATGTTTATACCGATAGATGTGTTGGTATTTCCACGTTTATACAGATAGCGATGTAGATATTTCCATGTTTATACAGCTCACGGTGCAGATATTTATATCTTTATACAGATGGCATTGTATATATTTCCTTATTCAAACAGATGGCGGTGTAGATGTTTCCATGTTTATACAGATGGCGGAGTAGTTAGTTCCATGTTTATGGAGATGGCAGTGTAGATATTTTCATGTTTATAGAGATGGCGGTATAGATATTTCCATGTTTAAAGAGATAGCTGTGTAGATATTTACATGTTTATACAGATGGCTGTGTAGATATTTCCATGTGTATACAGATGGCATTGTAGATATTTCCATGTTTATACAGATGACTGTAGAGTTATTTCCATGTTTTACAGATGGCTGTGGAGATATTTCCATGTTTATAGAGATAGCCGTGTAGATATTTCCATGTTTGTACAAATGGCGTTGCTGATATTTCCATCTATACACAGATGGCCGTGTAGATATTTCCATGTTTATACAGATGGCAGCGTAGATATTTCCATGGACATGCAGATGGCGGTGTAGATATTTCCATGTTTATGCAGATGGCGGTGTAGATATTTCCATGTTTATATAGATGGTGGTGTAGATATTACCCTGTTTATACTGATAGCGGTGTAGATATTTCCATGTTTATACAGATCGTGGTGAAGATATTTCCATGTTTATACAGATCGCGCTGTAGATATTTCCATGTTTATACAGATAGCGTTGTAGATATTTCCATGTTTATACAGATAGCTGTGTAGTTATTTCCATGTTTATACAGATAGCGGTGTAGGTATTTCCATGTTTATAGACATAGCGATGTAGATATTTCCATGTTTATATAGATGGCGTTGTAGATATTTCCATGTTTATACCGATAGATGTGTTGGTATTTCCACGTTTATACAGATAGCGATGTAGATATTTCCATGTTTATACAGCTCGCGGTGCAGATAAATATATCTTTATACAGATGGCATTGTAGATAATTCCTTATTCACACAGTTGGCGGTGTAGATGTTTCCATGTTTATAAAGATGGCGGAGTAGTTAGTTTCATGTTTATGGAGATGGCAGTGTAGATATTTTCATGTTTATAGAGATGGCGGTGTAGATATTTCCATGTTTATAGAGATAGCAGTGTAGATATTTACATGTTTATACAGATGGCTGTGTAGATATTTCCATGAGTGTACTGATGGCATTGAAGATATTTCCAAGTTTATACAGATGACTGTAGAGGTATTTCCATGTTTTACAGATGGCTGTGCAGATATTTCCATGTTTAGAGAGATAGCGGAGTAGATATTTCCATGTTTGTACAGATGGCGTTGTTGATATTTCCATCTATACACAGATGGCTGTGTAGATATTTCTATGTTTATTCAGATGGCACCGTAGATATTTCCATGGACATGCAGATGGCGGTGTAGATATTTCCATGTTTGTACAGATAGCGTTGTAGATATTTCCATGTTTTCACAGATGGTGGTGTAGATATTTCCGTGTTTATACACATGGCAGAGTAGATACTTCCATCTTTATGGAGATGGCAGTGTAGATATTTTCATGTTTATAGAGATGGCGGTGTAGATATTTCCATATTTATAGAGATAGCGGTGTAGATATTTCCATGTTTCTACAGATGGCTGTGTAGATATTTCCATGTTTATAAAGATGGCGTTGTTGATATTTCCATACTTATACAGACGTCTGTGTAGATATTTCCATGTGTATTCAGATGGTATTGTAGGTATTTCCATGTTTATACAGATGGTGGTGTATTTATTTGCATGTTTATTCAGATGACTGTGTATACATTTCCATGTTTTTACAGATGGCAGTGTAGATATTTCAATGTTTATAGAGATGGCGCTGTAGATATTTCCATCTTTATACAGATCGCGGTGTAGATATTTCCATGTTTATACAGATAGCGGTGTAGATATTTCCATGTTTTTACAGATATCGGTGTAGATATTTCCATGTTTACACAGATTGCGGTGTATATATTTCCATCTTTCTACAGATGGCATTGTAGATATTTCCATGTTTATGCAGATGGCGGTGTAGATATTTCCATGTTTATATAGACGGTGGTGTAGATATTACCATGTTTATACAGATAGCGGTGTAGATATTTCCATGTTTATACTGATCGTGGGGAAGATGTTTCCATGTTTTCACTGATCGCGGTGTAGATATTTCCATGTTTATACAGATCGCGGTGTAGATATTTCCATGTTTGTAAAGATAGCGGTGTAGATATTTCCATGTTTATACAGATAGCGGTGTAGATATTTCCATGTTTATAGAGATAGCGGTGTAGGTATTTCCATGTTTATAGACATAGCGGTGTAGATATTTCCATGTTTATATAGATGGCGTTGTAGATATTTCCATGTTTATACCGATAGATGTGTTGGTATTTCCACGTTTATACAGATAGCGATGTAGATATTTCCATGTTTATACAGCTTGCGGTGCAGATATTTATATCTTTATTCAGATGGCATTGTAGATATTTCCTTATTCAAACAGATGGCGGTGTAGATATTTCCATGTTTATACAGATGGCGGAGTAGTTAGTTCCATGTTTATGGAAATGGCAGTGTAGATATTTTCATGTTTATAGAGATGGCAGTGTAGATATTTCCATGTTTATAGAGATAGCAGTGTAGATGTTTACATGTTTATACAGATGGCTGTGTAGATATTTCCATGTGTATACAGATGGCATTGTAGATATTTCCATGTTTATACAGATGACTGTAGAGGTATTTCCATGTTTTACAGATGGCTGTGCAGATATTTCCATTTTTATAGAGATAGCCGTGTAGATATTTCCACGTTTGTACAGATGGCGTTGTTGATATTTCCATCTATACACAGATGGCCGTGTAGATATTTCCATGTTTATACAGATGGCAGCGTAGATATTTCCATGGACATGCAGATGGCGGTGTAGATATTTCCATGTTTATACAGAGAGCGGTGTAGGTATTTCCATGTTTTCACAGATGGTGGTGTAGATATTTCTTTGTTTATACACATGGCGGAGTAGATACTTCCATCTTTATGGAGATGGCAGTGTAGATATTTTCATGTTTATAGAGATGGCGGTGTAGATATTTCCATTTTTATAGACATAGCGGTGTAGATAATTCCATCTTTCTACAGATGGCAGTGTAGATATTTCCATGTTTATACAGATGGCGGTGTAGATATTTCCATACTTATACAGATGTCTGTGTAGATATTTCCATGTGTATACAGATGGTATTGTAGGTATTTCCATGTTTATACAGATGGTGGTGCAGATATTTCCATGTTCATTCAGATGACTGTGTAGATATTTCCATGTTTTTACAGATGGCAGTGTAGATATTTCAATGTTTATAGAGATGGCGCTGTAGATATTTCCATGTTTATACAGATCGCGTTGTAGATATTTCCAAGTTTATACAGATAGTGGTGTAGATATTTCCATGTTTTTACAGATAACGGTGTAGATATTTCGATGTTTACACAGATTGTGGTGTAGATATTTCCATCTTTCTACAGATGGCATTGTAGATATTTCCATGTTTATGCAGATTGCGGTGTAGATACTTCCATGTTTATATAGATGGTGGTGTAGATACTACCATGTTTATACAGATAGCGGTGTAGATATTTCCATGTTTATACAGATCGTGGTGAAGATATTTCCATGTTTATACAGATCGCGGTGTAGATATTTCCATGTTTATACAGATCGCGGTGTAGATATTTCGATGTTTATACAGATAGCGTTGTACATATTTCCATGTTTATACAGATAGCGGTGTAGATATTTCCATTTTTATAGAGATAGCGGTGTAGGTATTTCCATGTTTATAGACATAGGAGTGTAGATATTTCCATGTTTATATAGATGGTGTTGTAAATATTTCCATGTTTATACCGATAGATGTGTTGGTATTTCCATGTTTATACAGATAGCGATGTAGATATTTCCATGTTTATACATCTCGCAGTACAGATATTTAAATCTTTATACAGATTGCATTGTAGATATTTCCTTATTCACACAGATGGCGGTGTAGATGTTTCCATGTTTATACAGATGGCGGAGTAGTTAGTTCCATGTTTATGGAGATGGCAGTGTAGATATTTTCATGTTCTTGAGATGGCGGTGTAGATATTTCCATGTTTATAGAGATAGCAGTGTAGATATTTACATGTTTATACAGATGGCTGTGTAGATATTTCCACGTGTATACAGATGGCATTGTAGATATTTCCATGTTTATACAGATGACTGTAGAGGTATTTCCATGTTTTACAGTTGGCTGTGCAGATATTTCCATGTTTATAGAGATAGCGGTGTAGATATTTCCATGTTTGTACAGATGGCGTTGTTGACATTTCCACTATACACAGATGGCCGTGTAGATATTTCCATGTTTATACAGATGGCAGGGTAGATATTTCCATGGACATGCAGATGGCGGTGTAGATATTTCCATGTTTAAACAGATAGCGGTGTAGATATTTCCATGTTTTCACAGATGGTGGTGTAGTTATTTCCGTGTTTATACACATGGCGGAGTAGATACTTCCATCCTTATGGAGATGGCAGTGTAGATATTTTCATGTTTATAGAGATGGCGGTGTTGATATTTCCATATTTATACAGATAGCGGTGTAGATATTTCCATCTTTCTACAGATGGCAGTGTAGATATTTCCATGTTTACAGATGGCGGTGTAGATATTTCCATACTTATACAGATGTCTGTGTAGATATATCCATGTGTATACAGACGGTATTGTAGGTATTTCCATGTTTATACAGATGGTGGTGTAGATATTTCCATGTTTATTCAGACGACTGTGTAGATATTTCCATGTTTTTACAGATGGCATTGTAGATATTTCAATGTTTATAGATTTGGCGCTGTAGATATTTCCATGCTTATACAGATCGCGGTGTAGATATTTCCATGTGTATACAGATAGCGGTGTTGATATTTCCATGTTTTTACAGATATCGGTGTAGATATTTCCATGTTTACACAGATTGCGGTGTAGATATTTCCATCTTTCTACAGATGGCATTGTAGATATTTCCATGTTTATGCAGATGACGGTGTAGGTATTTCCATGTTTATATAGATGGTGGTGTAGATATTACCATGTTTACAAAGATAGCGGTGTAGATATTTCCATGTTTATACAGATAGCGGTGTAGATATTTCCATGTTTATAGAGATAGCGGTGTAGGTATTTCCATGTTTATACAGATAGCGGTGCAGATATTTCCATGTTTATACAGATAGCGGTGTAGATATTTCCATGTTTATAGAGATAGCGGTGTAGGTATTTCCATGTTTATAGACATAGCGGTGTAGATATTTCCATGTTTATATAGATGGCGTTGTAGATATTTCCATGTTTATACCGATAGATATGTTGGTATTTCCACGTTTATACAGATAGCGATGTAGATATTTCCATGTTTTTACAGCTCGCAGTGCAGATATTTACATCTTTATACAGATGGCATTGTAGATATTTCCTTATTCACACAGATGGCGGTGTAGATGTTTCCATGTTTATACAGATGGCGGAGTAGTTAGTTCCATGTTTATGGAGATGGCAGTGTAGATATTTTCATGTTTACAGAGATGGTGGTGTAGATATTCCCATGTTTATAGAGATAGGAGTGTAGATATTTACATGTTTATACAGATGGCTGTGTAGATATTTCCATGTGTATACAGATGGCATTGTAGATATTTCCATGTTTATACAGATGACTGTAGATGTATTTCCATGTTTTACAGATGGCTGTGCAGATATTTCCATGTTTATAGAGATAGCGGTGTAGATATTTCCATGTTTGTACAGATGGCGTTGTTGATATTTCCATCTATACACAGATGGCTGTGTAGATATTTCCATGTTTATACAGATGGCAGCGTAGATATTTCCATGGACATGCAGATGGCGGTGTAGATATTTCCATGTTTATACAGATAGCGGTGTAGATATTTCCATGTTTTCACAGATGATGGTGTAGATATTTCCGTGTTTATACACACGGCGGAGTAGATACTTCCATCTTTATGGAGATGGCAGTGTAGATATTTTCATGTTTATAGAGATGGCGGTGTAGATATTTCCATATTTATAGAGATAGCGGTGTAGATATTTCCATCTTTCAACAGATGGCAGTGTAGATATTTCCATGTTCATACAGATGGCGGTGTGGATATTTCCATACATATACAGATGTCTGTGTAGATATTTCCATGTGTATACAGATGGTATTGTAGGTATTTCCATGTTTATACAGATGGTGGTGTAGATATTTCCATGTTTATTCAGATGACTGTGTAGATATTTCCATGTTTTACAGATGGCAGTGTAGATATTTCAATGTTTATAGAGATGGCGCTGTAGATATTTCCATGTTTATACAGATCGCGGTGTAGATATTTCCATGTTTATACAGATAGCGGTGTAGATATTTCCATGTTTTTACAGATATCGGTGTAGATATTTCCATGTTTACACAGACTGCGGTGTAGATATTTCCATCTTTCTACAGATGGCATTGTAGATATTTCCATGTTTATGCAGATGGCGGTGTAGATATTTCCATGTTTATATAGATGGTGGTGTAGATATTACCATGTTTATACTGATAGCGGTGTAGATATTTCCATGTTTATACAGATCGTGGTGAAGATATTTCCATGTTTATACAGATCGCGGTGTAGATATTTCCATGTTTATAAAGATCGCTGTGTAGATATTTCCATGTTTATACAGATAGCGGTGTAGATATTTCCATGTTTATAGGGATAGCGGTGTAGATATTTCCATGTTTATAGAGATAGCGGTGTAGGTATTTCCATGTTTATAGACATAGCGGTGTAGATATTTCCATGTTTATATAGATGGCATTGTAGATATTTCTATGTTTATACCGATAGATGTGTTGGTATTTCCACGTTTATACAGATAGCGATGTAGATATTTCCATGTTTATACAGCTCGCGGTGCAGATATTTATATCTTTATACAGATGGCATTGTAGATATTTCCTTATTCACACAGATGGCGGTGTAGATGTTTCCATGTTTATACAGATGGCAGAGTAGTTAGTTCCATGTTTATGGAGATGGCAGTGTAGATATTTTCATGTTTATAGAGATGGCGGTGTAGATATTTCCATGTTTATAGAGATAGCAGTGTAGATATTTACATGTTTATACAGATGGCAGTGTAGATATTTCCATGTGTAAACAGATGGCATTGTAGATATTTCCATGTTTATACAGATGACTGTATAGCTATTTCATGTTTTACAGATGGCTGTGCAGATAGTTCCATGTTTATAGAGATAGCCGTGTAGATATTTCCATGTTTGTACAGATGGCGTTGTTGATATTTCCATCTATACACAGATGGCCGTGTAGATATTTCCATGTTTATACAGATGGCAGCGTAGATATTTCCATGGACATGCAGATGGCGGTGTAGATATTTCCATGTTTATGCAGATGGCGGTGTAGATATTTCCATGTTTATATAGATGGTGGTGTAGATATTACCCTGTTTATACTGATAGCGGTGTAGATATTTCCATGTTTATACAGATCGTGGTGAAGATATTTCCATGTTTATACAGATCGCGCTGTAGATATTTCCATGTTTATACAGATAGCGTTGTAGATATTTCCATGTTTATACAGATAGCTGTGTAGTTATTTCCATGTTTATACAGATAGCGGTGTAGGTATTTCCATGTTTATAGACATAGCGATGTAGATATTTCCATGTTTATATAGATGGCGTTGTAGATATTTCCATGTTTATACCGATAGATGTGTTGGTATTTCCACGTTTATACAGATAGCGATGTAGATATTTCCATGTTTATACAGCTCGCGGTGCAGATAAATATATCTTTATACAGATGGCATTGTAGATAATTCCTTATTCACACAGTTGGCGGTGTAGATGTTTCCATGTTTATAAAGATGGCGGAGTAGTTAGTTTCATGTTTATGGAGATGGCAGTGTAGATATTTTCATGTTTATAGAGATGGCGGTGTAGATATTTCCATGTTTATAGAGATAGCAGTGTAGATATTTACATGTTTATACAGATGGCTGTGTAGATATTTCCATGAGTGTACTGATGGCATTGAAGATATTTCCAAGTTTATACAGATGACTGTAGAGGTATTTCCATGTTTTACAGATGGCTGTGCAGATATTTCCATGTTTAGAGAGATAGCGGAGTAGATATTTCCATGTTTGTACAGATGGCGTTGTTGATATTTCCATCTATACACAGATGGCTGTGTAGATATTTCTATGTTTATTCAGATGGCACCGTAGATATTTCCATGGACATGCAGATGGCGGTGTAGATATTTCCATGTTTGTACAGATAGCGGTGTAGATATTTCCATGTTTTCACAGATGGTGGTGTAGATATTTCCGTGTTTATACACATGGCAGAGTAGATACTTCCATCTTTATGGAGATGGCAGTGTAGATATTTTCATGTTTATAGAGATGGCGGTGTAGATATTTCCATATTTATAGAGATAGCGGTGTAGATATTTCCATGTTTCTACAGATGGCTGTGTAGATATTTCCATGTTTATAAAGATGGCGTTGTTGATATTTCCATACTTATACAGACGTCTGTGTAGATATTTCCATGTGTATTCAGATGGTATTGTAGGTATTTCCATGTTTATACAGATGGTGGTGTATTTATTTGCATGTTTATTCAGATGACTGTGTATACATTTCCATGTTTTTACAGATGGCAGTGTAGATATTTCAATGTTTATAGAGATGGCGCTGTAGATATTTCCATCTTTATACAGATCGCGGTGTAGATATTTCCATGTTTATACAGATAGCGGTGTAGATATTTCCATGTTTTTACAGATATCGGTGTAGATATTTCCATGTTTACACAGATTGCGGTGTATATATTTCCATCTTTCTACAGATGGCATTGTAGATATTTCCATGTTTATGCAGATGGCGGTGTAGATATTTCCATGTTTATATAGACGGTGGTGTAGATATTACCATGTTTATACAGATAGCGGTGTAGATATTTCCATGTTTATACTGATCGTGGGGAAGATGTTTCCATGTTTTCACTGATCGCGGTGTAGATATTTCCATGTTTATACAGATCGCGGTGTAGATATTTCCATGTTTGTAAAGATAGCGGTGTAGATATTTCCATGTTTATACAGATAGCGGTGTAGATATTTCCATGTTTATAGAGATAGCGGTGTAGGTATTTCCATGTTTATAGACATAGCGGTGTAGATATTTCCATGTTTATATAGATGGCGTTGTAGATATTTCCATGTTTATACCGATAGATGTGTTGGTATTTCCACGTTTATACAGATAGCGATGTAGATATTTCCATGTTTATACAGCTTGCGGTGCAGATATTTATATCTTTATTCAGATGGCATTGTAGATATTTCCTTATTCAAACAGATGGCGGTGTAGATATTTCCATGTTTATACAGATGGCGGAGTAGTTAGTTCCATGTTTATGGAAATGGCAGTGTAGATATTTTCATGTTTATAGAGATGGCAGTGTAGATATTTCCATGTTTATAGAGATAGCAGTGTAGATGTTTACATGTTTATACAGATGGCTGTGTAGATATTTCCATGTGTATACAGATGGCATTGTAGATATTTCCATGTTTATACAGATGACTGTAGAGGTATTTCCATGTTTTACAGATGGCTGTGCAGATATTTCCATTTTTATAGAGATAGCCGTGTAGATATTTCCACGTTTGTACAGATGGCGTTGTTGATATTTCCATCTATACACAGATGGCCGTGTAGATATTTCCATGTTTATACAGATGGCAGCGTAGATATTTCCATGGACATGCAGATGGCGGTGTAGATATTTCCATGTTTATACAGAGAGCGGTGTAGGTATTTCCATGTTTTCACAGATGGTGGTGTAGATATTTCTTTGTTTATACACATGGCGGAGTAGATACTTCCATCTTTATGGAGATGGCAGTGTAGATATTTTCATGTTTATAGAGATGGCGGTGTAGATATTTCCATTTTTATAGACATAGCGGTGTAGATAATTCCATCTTTCTACAGATGGCAGTGTAGATATTTCCATGTTTATACAGATGGCGGTGTAGATATTTCCATACTTATACAGATGTCTGTGTAGATATTTCCATGTGTATACAGATGGTATTGTAGGTATTTCCATGTTTATACAGATGGTGGTGCAGATATTTCCATGTTCATTCAGATGACTGTGTAGATATTTCCATGTTTTTACAGATGGCAGTGTAGATATTTCAATGTTTATAGCGATGGCGCTGTAGATATTTCCATGTTTATACAGATCGCGTTGTAGATATTTCCAAGTTTATACAGATAGTGGTGTAGATATTTCCATGTTTTTACAGATAACGGTGTAGATATTTCGATGTTTACACAGATTGTGGTGTAGATATTTCCATCTTTCTACAGATGGCATTGTAGATATTTCCATGTTTATGCAGATTGCGGTGTAGATACTTCCATGTTTATATAGATGGTGGTGTAGATACTACCATGTTTATACAGATAGCGGTGTAGATATTTCCATGTTTATACAGATCGTGGTGAAGATATTTCCATGTTTATACAGATCGCGGTGTAGATATTTCCATGTTTATACAGATCGCGGTGTAGATATTTCGATGTTTATACAGATAGCGTTGTACATATTTCCATGTTTATACAGATAGCGGTGTAGATATTTCCATTTTTATAGAGATAGCGGTGTAGGTATTTCCATGTTTATAGACATAGGAGTGTAGATATTTCCATGTTTATATAGATGGTGTTGTAAATATTTCCATGTTTATACCGATAGATGTGTTGGTATTTCCATGTTTATACAGATAGCGATGTAGATATTTCCATGTTTATACATCTCGCAGTACAGATATTTAAATCTTTATACAGATTGCATTGTAGATATTTCCTTATTCACACAGATGGCGGTGTAGATGTTTCCATGTTTATACAGATGGCGGAGTAGTTAGTTCCATGTTTATGGAGATGGCAGTGTAGATATTTTCATGTTCTTGAGATGGCGGTGTAGATATTTCCATGTTTATAGAGATAGCAGTGTAGATATTTACATGTTTATACAGATGGCTGTGTAGATATTTCCACGTGTATACAGATGGCATTGTAGATATTTCCATGTTTATACAGATGACTGTAGAGGTATTTCCATGTTTTACAGTTGGCTGTGCAGATATTTCCATGTTTATAGAGATAGCGGTGTAGATATTTCCATGTTTGTACAGATGGCGTTGTTGACATTTCCACTATACACAGATGGCCGTGTAGATATTTCCATGTTTATACAGATGGCAGGGTAGATATTTCCATGGACATGCAGATGGCGGTGTAGATATTTCCATGTTTAAACAGATAGCGGTGTAGATATTTCCATGTTTTCACAGATGGTGGTGTAGTTATTTCCGTGTTTATACACATGGCGGAGTAGATACTTCCATCCTTATGGAGATGGCAGTGTAGATATTTTCATGTTTATAGAGATGGCGGTGTTGATATTTCCATATTTATACAGATAGCGGTGTAGATATTTCCATCTTTCTACAGATGGCAGTGTAGATATTTCCATGTTTACAGATGGCGGTGTAGATATTTCCATACTTATACAGATGTCTGTGTAGATATATCCATGTGTATACAGACGGTATTGTAGGTATTTCCATGTTTATACAGATGGTGGTGTAGATATTTCCATGTTTATTCAGACGACTGTGTAGATATTTCCATGTTTTTACAGATGGCATTGTAGATATTTCAATGTTTATAGATTTGGCGCTGTAGATATTTCCATGCTTATACAGATCGCGGTGTAGATATTTCCATGTTTATACAGATAGCGGTGTTGATATTTCCATGTTTTTACAGATATCGGTGTAGATATTTCCATGTTTACACAGATTGCGGTGTAGATATTTCCATCTTTCTACAGATGGCATTGTAGATATTTCCATGTTTATGCAGATGACGGTGTAGGTATTTCCATGTTTATATAGATGGTGGTGTAGATATTACCATGTTTACAAAGATAGCGGTGTAGATATTTCCATGTTTATACAGATAGCGGTGTAGATATTTCCATGTTTATAGAGATAGCGGTGTAGGTATTTCCATGTTTATACAGATAGCGGTGCAGATATTTCCATGTTTATACAGATAGCGGTGTAGATATTTCCATGTTTATAGAGATAGCGGTGTAGGTATTTCCATGTTTATAGACATAGCGGTGTAGATATTTCCATGTTTATATAGATGGCGTTGTAGATATTTCCATGTTTATACCGATAGATATGTTGGTATTTCCACGTTTATACAGATAGCGATGTAGATATTTCCATGTTTTTACAGCTCGCAGTGCAGATATTTACATCTTTATACAGATGGCATTGTAGATATTTCCTTATTCACACAGATGGCGGTGTAGATGTTTCCATGTTTATACAGATGGCGGAGTAGTTAGTTCCATGTTTATGGAGATGGCAGTGTAGATATTTTCATGTTTACAGAGATGGTGGTGTAGATATTCCCATGTTTATAGAGATAGGAGTGTAGATATTTACATGTTTATACAGATGGCTGTGTAGATATTTCCATGTGTATACAGATGGCATTGTAGATATTTCCATGTTTATACAGATCACTGTAGATGTATTTCCATGTTTTACAGATGGCTGTGCAGATATTTCCATGTTTATAGAGATAGCGGTGTAGATATTTCCATGTTTGTACAGATGGCGTTGTTGATATTTCCATCTATACACAGATGGCTGTGTAGATATTTCCATGTTTATACAGATGGCAGTGTAGATATTTCCATGGACATGCAGATGGCGGTGTAGATATTTCCATGTTTATACAGATAGCGGTGTAGATATTTCCATGTTTTCACAGATGATGGTGTAGATATTTCCGTGTTTATACACACGGCGGAGTAGATACTTCCATCTTTATGGAGATGGCA
Organism: Pan paniscus; assembly: GCF_029289425.2. Lineage (NCBI taxonomy): Eukaryota > Metazoa > Chordata > Mammalia > Primates > Hominidae > Pan > Pan paniscus. Next base: position 74,427,757 of record NC_073270.2, read on the forward strand.
GTGTAGATATTTTCATGTTTTTAGAGATGGCGGTGTAGATATTTCCATATTTATAGAGATAGCGGTGTAGATATTTCCATCTTTCAACAGATGGCAGTGTAGATATTTCCATGTTCATACAGATGGCGGTGTGGATATTTCCATACATATACAGATGTCTGTGTAGATATTTCCATGTGTATACAGATGGTATTGTAGGTATTTCCATGTTTATACAGATGGTGGTGTAGATATTTCCATGTTTATTCAGATGACTGTGTAGATATTTCCATGTTTTACAGATGGCAGTGTAGATATTTCAATGTTTATAGAGATGGCGCTGTAGATATTTCCATGTTTATACAGATCGCGGTGTAGATATTTCCATGTTTATACAGATAGCGGTGTAGATATTTCCATGTTTTTACAGATATCGGTGTAGATATTTCCATGTTTACACAGACTGCGGTGTAGATATTTCCATCTTTCTACAGATGGCATTGTAGATATTTCCATGTTTATGCAGATGGCGGTGTAGATATTTCCATGTTTATATAGATGGTGGTGTAGATATTACCATGTTTATACTGATAGCGGTGTAGATATTTCCATGTTTATACAGATCGTGGTGAAGATATTTCCATGTTTATACAGATCGCGGTGTAGATATTTCCATGTTTATAAAGATCGCTGTGTAGATATTTCCATGTTTATACAGATAGCGGTGTAGATATTTCCATGTTTATAGGGATAGCGGTGTAGATATTTCCATGTTTATAGAGATAGCGGTGTAGGTATTTCCATGTTTATAGACATAGCGGTGTAGATATTTCCATGTTTATATAGATGGCATTGTAGATATTTCTATGTTTATACCGATAGATGTGTTGGTATTTCCACGTTTATACAGATAGCGATGTAGATATTTCCATGTTTATACAGCTCGCGGTGCAGATATTTATATCTTTATACAGATGGCATTGTAGATATTTCCTTATTCACACAGATGGCGGTGTAGATGTTTCCATGTTTATACAGATGGCAGAGTAGTTAGTTCCATGTTTATGGAGATGGCAGTGTAGATATTTTCATGTTTATAGAGATGGCGGTGTAGATATTTCCATGTTTATAGAGATAGCAGTGTAGATATTTACATGTTTATACAGATGGCAGTGTAGATATTTCCATGTGTAAACAGATGGCATTGTAGATATTTCCATGTTTATACAGATGACTGTATAGCTATTTCATGTTTTACAGATGGCTGTGCAGATAGTTCCATGTTTATAGAGATAGCCGTGTAGATATTTCCATGTTTGTACAGATGGCGTTGTTGATATTTCCATCTATACACAGATGGCCGTGTAGATATTTCCATGTTTATACAGATGGCAGCGTAGATATTTCCATGGACATGCAGATGGCGGTGTAGATATTTCCATGTTTATGCAGATGGCGGTGTAGATATTTCCATGTTTATATAGATGGTGGTGTAGATATTACCCTGTTTATACTGATAGCGGTGTAGATATTTCCATGTTTATACAGATCGTGGTGAAGATATTTCCATGTTTATACAGATCGCGCTGTAGATATTTCCATGTTTATACAGATAGCGTTGTAGATATTTCCATGTTTATACAGATAGCTGTGTAGTTATTTCCATGTTTATACAGATAGCGGTGTAGGTATTTCCATGTTTATAGACATAGCGATGTAGATATTTCCATGTTTATATAGATGGCGTTGTAGATATTTCCATGTTTATACCGATAGATGTGTTGGTATTTCCACGTTTATACAGATAGCGATGTAGATATTTCCATGTTTATACAGCTCGCGGTGCAGATAAATATATCTTTATACAGATGGCATTGTAGATAATTCCTTATTCACACAGTTGGCGGTGTAGATGTTTCCATGTTTATAAAGATGGCGGAGTAGTTAGTTTCATGTTTATGGAGATGGCAGTGTAGATATTTTCATGTTTATAGAGATGGCGGTGTAGATATTTCCATGTTTATAGAGATAGCAGTGTAGATATTTACATGTTTATACAGATGGCTGTGTAGATATTTCCATGAGTGTACTGATGGCATTGAAGATATTTCCAAGTTTATACAGATGACTGTAGAGGTATTTCCATGTTTTACAGATGGCTGTGCAGATATTTCCATGTTTAGAGAGATAGCGGAGTAGATATTTCCATGTTTGTACAGATGGCGTTGTTGATATTTCCATCTATACACAGATGGCTGTGTAGATATTTCTATGTTTATTCAGATGGCACCGTAGATATTTCCATGGACATGCAGATGGCGGTGTAGATATTTCCATGTTTGTACAGATAGCGGTGTAGATATTTCCATGTTTTCACAGATGGTGGTGTAGATATTTCCGTGTTTATACACATGGCAGAGTAGATACTTCCATCTTTATGGAGATGGCAGTGTAGATATTTTCATGTTTATAGAGATGGCGGTGTAGATATTTCCATATTTATAGAGATAGCGGTGTAGATATTTCCATGTTTCTACAGATGGCTGTGTAGATATTTCCATGTTTATAAAGATGGCGTTGTTGATATTTCCATACTTATACAGACGTCTGTGTAGATATTTCCATGTGTATTCAGATGGTATTGTAGGTATTTCCATGTTTATACAGATGGTGGTGTATTTATTTGCATGTTTATTCAGATGACTGTGTATACATTTCCATGTTTTTACAGATGGCAGTGTAGATATTTCAATGTTTATAGAGATGGCGCTGTAGATATTTCCATCTTTATACAGATCGCGGTGTAGATATTTCCATGTTTATACAGATAGCGGTGTAGATATTTCCATGTTTTTACAGATATCGGTGTAGATATTTCCATGTTTACACAGATTGCGGTGTATATATTTCCATCTTTCTACAGATGGCATTGTAGATATTTCCATGTTTATGCAGATGGCGGTGTAGATATTTCCATGTTTATATAGACGGTGGTGTAGATATTACCATGTTTATACAGATAGCGGTGTAGATATTTCCATGTTTATACTGATCGTGGGGAAGATGTTTCCATGTTTTCACTGATCGCGGTGTAGATATTTCCATGTTTATACAGATCGCGGTGTAGATATTTCCATGTTTGTAAAGATAGCGGTGTAGATATTTCCATGTTTATACAGATAGCGGTGTAGATATTTCCATGTTTATAGAGATAGCGGTGTAGGTATTTCCATGTTTATAGACATAGCGGTGTAGATATTTCCATGTTTATATAGATGGCGTTGTAGATATTTCCATGTTTATACCGATAGATGTGTTGGTATTTCCACGTTTATACAGATAGCGATGTAGATATTTCCATGTTTATACAGCTTGCGGTGCAGATATTTATATCTTTATTCAGATGGCATTGTAGATATTTCCTTATTCAAACAGATGGCGGTGTAGATATTTCCATGTTTATACAGATGGCGGAGTAGTTAGTTCCATGTTTATGGAAATGGCAGTGTAGATATTTTCATGTTTATAGAGATGGCAGTGTAGATATTTCCATGTTTATAGAGATAGCAGTGTAGATGTTTACATGTTTATACAGATGGCTGTGTAGATATTTCCATGTGTATACAGATGGCATTGTAGATATTTCCATGTTTATACAGATGACTGTAGAGGTATTTCCATGTTTTACAGATGGCTGTGCAGATATTTCCATTTTTATAGAGATAGCCGTGTAGATATTTCCACGTTTGTACAGATGGCGTTGTTGATATTTCCATCTATACACAGATGGCCGTGTAGATATTTCCATGTTTATACAGATGGCAGCGTAGATATTTCCATGGACATGCAGATGGCGGTGTAGATATTTCCATGTTTATACAGAGAGCGGTGTAGGTATTTCCATGTTTTCACAGATGGTGGTGTAGATATTTCTTTGTTTATACACATGGCGGAGTAGATACTTCCATCTTTATGGAGATGGCAGTGTAGATATTTTCATGTTTATAGAGATGGCGGTGTAGATATTTCCATTTTTATAGACATAGCGGTGTAGATAATTCCATCTTTCTACAGATGGCAGTGTAGATATTTCCATGTTTATACAGATGGCGGTGTAGATATTTCCATACTTATACAGATGTCTGTGTAGATATTTCCATGTGTATACAGATGGTATTGTAGGTATTTCCATGTTTATACAGATGGTGGTGCAGATATTTCCATGTTCATTCAGATGACTGTGTAGATATTTCCATGTTTTTACAGATGGCAGTGTAGATATTTCAATGTTTATAGAGATGGCGCTGTAGATATTTCCATGTTTATACAGATCGCGTTGTAGATATTTCCAAGTTTATACAGATAGTGGTGTAGATATTTCCATGTTTTTACAGATAACGGTGTAGATATTTCGATGTTTACACAGATTGTGGTGTAGATATTTCCATCTTTCTACAGATGGCATTGTAGATATTTCCATGTTTATGCAGATTGCGGTGTAGATACTTCCATGTTTATATAGATGGTGGTGTAGATACTACCATGTTTATACAGATAGCGGTGTAGATATTTCCATGTTTATACAGATCGTGGTGAAGATATTTCCATGTTTATACAGATCGCGGTGTAGATATTTCCATGTTTATACAGATCGCGGTGTAGATATTTCGATGTTTATACAGATAGCGTTGTACATATTTCCATGTTTATACAGATAGCGGTGTAGATATTTCCATTTTTATAGAGATAGCGGTGTAGGTATTTCCATGTTTATAGACATAGGAGTGTAGATATTTCCATGTTTATATAGATGGTGTTGTAAATATTTCCATGTTTATACCGATAGATGTGTTGGTATTTCCATGTTTATACAGATAGCGATGTAGATATTTCCATGTTTATACATCTCGCAGTACAGATATTTAAATCTTTATACAGATTGCATTGTAGATATTTCCTTATTCACACAGATGGCGGTGTAGATGTTTCCATGTTTATACAGATGGCGGAGTAGTTAGTTCCATGTTTATGGAGATGGCAGTGTAGATATTTTCATGTTCTTGAGATGGCGGTGTAGATATTTCCATGTTTATAGAGATAGCAGTGTAGATATTTACATGTTTATACAGATGGCTGTGTAGATATTTCCACGTGTATACAGATGGCATTGTAGATATTTCCATGTTTATACAGATGACTGTAGAGGTATTTCCATGTTTTACAGTTGGCTGTGCAGATATTTCCATGTTTATAGAGATAGCGGTGTAGATATTTCCATGTTTGTACAGATGGCGTTGTTGACATTTCCACTATACACAGATGGCCGTGTAGATATTTCCATGTTTATACAGATGGCAGGGTAGATATTTCCATGGACATGCAGATGGCGGTGTAGATATTTCCATGTTTAAACAGATAGCGGTGTAGATATTTCCATGTTTTCACAGATGGTGGTGTAGTTATTTCCGTGTTTATACACATGGCGGAGTAGATACTTCCATCCTTATGGAGATGGCAGTGTAGATATTTTCATGTTTATAGAGATGGCGGTGTTGATATTTCCATATTTATACAGATAGCGGTGTAGATATTTCCATCTTTCTACAGATGGCAGTGTAGATATTTCCATGTTTACAGATGGCGGTGTAGATATTTCCATACTTATACAGATGTCTGTGTAGATATATCCATGTGTATACAGACGGTATTGTAGGTATTTCCATGTTTATACAGATGGTGGTGTAGATATTTCCATGTTTATTCAGACGACTGTGTAGATATTTCCATGTTTTTACAGATGGCATTGTAGATATTTCAATGTTTATAGATTTGGCGCTGTAGATATTTCCATGCTTATACAGATCGCGGTGTAGATATTTCCATGTTTATACAGATAGCGGTGTTGATATTTCCATGTTTTTACAGATATCGGTGTAGATATTTCCATGTTTACACAGATTGCGGTGTAGATATTTCCATCTTTCTACAGATGGCATTGTAGATATTTCCATGTTTATGCAGATGACGGTGTAGGTATTTCCATGTTTATATAGATGGTGGTGTAGATATTACCATGTTTACAAAGATAGCGGTGTAGATATTTCCATGTTTATACAGATAGCGGTGTAGATATTTCCATGTTTATAGAGATAGCGGTGTAGGTATTTCCATGTTTATACAGATAGCGGTGCAGATATTTCCATGTTTATACAGATAGCGGTGTAGATATTTCCATGTTTATAGAGATAGCGGTGTAGGTATTTCCATGTTTATAGACATAGCGGTGTAGATATTTCCATGTTTATATAGATGGCGTTGTAGATATTTCCATGTTTATAACGATAGATATGTTGGTATTTCCACGTTTATACAGATAGCGATGTAGATATTTCCATGTTTTTACAGCTCGCAGTGCAGATATTTACATCTTTATACAGATGGCATTGTAGATATTTCCTTATTCACACAGATGGCGGTGTAGATGTTTCCATGTTTATACAGATGGCGGAGTAGTTAGTTCCATGTTTATGGAGATGGCAGTGTAGATATTTTCATGTTTACAGAGATGGTGGTGTAGATATTCCCATGTTTATAGAGATAGGAGTGTAGATATTTACATGTTTATACAGATGGCTGTGTAGATATTTCCATGTGTATACAGATGGCATTGTAGATATTTCCATGTTTATACAGATGACTGTAGATGTATTTCCATGTTTTACAGATGGCTGTGCAGATATTTCCATGTTTATAGAGATAGCGGTGTAGATATTTCCATGTTTGTACAGATGGCGTTGTTGATATTTCCATCTATACACAGATGGCTGTGTAGATATTTCCATGTTTATACAGATGGCAGCGTAGATATTTCCATGGACATGCAGATGGCGGTGTAGATATTTCCATGTTTATACAGATAGCGGTGTAGATATTTCCATGTTTTCACAGATGATGGTGTAGATATTTCCGTGTTTATACACACGGCGGAGTAGATACTTCCATCTTTATGGAGATGGCAGTGTAGATATTTTCATGTTTATAGAGATGGCGGTGTAGATATTTCCATATTTATAGAGATAGCGGTGTAGATATTTCCATCTTTCAACAGATGGCAGTGTAGATATTTCCATGTTCATACAGATGGCGGTGTGGATATTTCCATACATATACAGATGTCTGTGTAGATATTTCCATGTGTATACAGATGGTATTGTAGGTATTTCCATGTTTATACAGATGGTGGTGTAGATATTTCCATGTTTATTCAGATGACTGTGTAGATATTTCCATGTTTTACAGATGGCAGTGTAGATATTTCAATGTTTATAGAGATGGCGCTGTAGATATTTCCATGTTTATACAGATCGCGGTGTAGATATTTCCATGTTTATACAGATAGCGGTGTAGATATTTCCATGTTTTTACAGATATCGGTGTAGATATTTCCATGTTTACACAGACTGCGGTGTAGATATTTCCATCTTTCTACAGATGGCATTGTAGATATTTCCATGTTTATGCAGATGGCGGTGTAGATATTTCCATGTTTATATAGATGGTGGTGTAGATATTACCATGTTTATACTGATAGCGGTGTAGATATTTCCATGTTTATACAGATCGTGGTGAAGATATTTCCATGTTTATACAGATCGCGGTGTAGATATTTCCATGTTTATAAAGATCGCTGTGTAGATATTTCCATGTTTATACAGATAGCGGTGTAGATATTTCCATGTTTATAGGGATAGCGGTGTAGATATTTCCATGTTTATAGAGATAGCGGTGTAGGTATTTCCATGTTTATAGACATAGCGGTGTAGATATTTCCATGTTTATATAGATGGCATTGTAGATATTTCTATGTTTATACCGATAGATGTGTTGGTATTTCCACGTTTATACAGATAGCGATGTAGATATTTCCATGTTTATACAGCTCGCGGTGCAGATATTTATATCTTTATACAGATGGCATTGTAGATATTTCCTTATTCACACAGATGGCGGTGTAGATGTTTCCATGTTTATACAGATGGCAGAGTAGTTAGTTCCATGTTTATGGAGATGGCAGTGTAGATATTTTCATGTTTATAGAGATGGCGGTGTAGATATTTCCATGTTTATAGAGATAGCAGTGTAGATATTTACATGTTTATACAGATGGCAGTGTAGATATTTCCATGTGTAAACAGATGGCATTGTAGATATTTCCATGTTTATACAGATGACTGTATAGCTATTTCATGTTTTACAGATGGCTGTGCAGATAGTTCCATGTTTATAGAGATAGCCGTGTAGATATTTCCATGTTTGTACAGATGGCGTTGTTGATATTTCCATCTATACACAGATGGCCGTGTAGATATTTCCATGTTTATACAGATGGCAGCGTAGATATTTCCATGGACATGCAGATGGCGGTGTAGATATTTCCATGTTTATGCAGATGGCGGTGTAGATATTTCCATGTTTATATAGATGGTGGTGTAGATATTACCCTGTTTATACTGATAGCGGTGTAGATATTTCCATGTTTATACAGATCGTGGTGAAGATATTTCCATGTTTATACAGATCGCGCTGTAGATATTTCCATGTTTATACAGATAGCGTTGTAGATATTTCCATGTTTATACAGATAGCTGTGTAGTTATTTCCATGTTTATACAGATAGCGGTGTAGGTATTTCCATGTTTATAGACATAGCGATGTAGATATTTCCATGTTTATATAGATGGCGTTGTAGATATTTCCATGTTTATACCGATAGATGTGTTGGTATTTCCACGTTTATACAGATAGCGATGTAGATATTTCCATGTTTATACAGCTCGCGGTGCAGATAAATATATCTTTATACAGATGGCATTGTAGATAATTCCTTATTCACACAGTTGGCGGTGTAGATGTTTCCATGTTTATAAAGATGGCGGAGTAGTTAGTTTCATGTTTATGGAGATGGCAGTGTAGATATTTTCATGTTTATAGAGATGGCGGTGTAGATATTTCCATGTTTATAGAGATAGCAGTGTAGATATTTACATGTTTATACAGATGGCTGTGTAGATATTTCCATGAGTGTACTGATGGCATTGAAGATATTTCCAAGTTTATACAGATGACTGTAGAGGTATTTCCATGTTTTACAGATGGCTGTGCAGATATTTCCATGTTTAGAGAGATAGCGGAGTAGATATTTCCATGTTTGTACAGATGGCGTTGTTGATATTTCCATCTATACACAGATGGCTGTGTAGATATTTCTATGTTTATTCAGATGGCACCGTAGATATTTCCATGGACATGCAGATGGCGGTGTAGATATTTCCATGTTTGTACAGATAGCGGTGTAGATATTTCCATGTTTTCACAGATGGTGGTGTAGATATTTCCGTGTTTATACACATGGCAGAGTAGATACTTCCATCTTTATGGAGATGGCAGTGTAGATATTTTCATGTTTATAGAGATGGCGGTGTAGATATTTCCATATTTATAGAGATAGCGGTGTAGATATTTCCATGTTTCTACAGATGGCTGTGTAGATATTTCCATGTTTATAAAGATGGCGTTGTTGATATTTCCATACTTATACAGACGTCTGTGTAGATATTTCCATGTGTATTCAGATGGTATTGTAGGTATTTCCATGTTTATACAGATGGTGGTGTATTTATTTGCATGTTTATTCAGATGACTGTGTATACATTTCCATGTTTTTACAGATGGCAGTGTAGATATTTCAATGTTTATAGAGATGGCGCTGTAGATATTTCCATCTTTATACAGATCGCGGTGTAGATATTTCCATGTTTATACAGATAGCGGTGTAGATATTTCCATGTTTTTACAGATATCGGTGTAGATATTTCCATGTTTACACAGATTGCGGTGTATATATTTCCATCTTTCTACAGATGGCATTGTAGATATTTCCATGTTTATGCAGATGGCGGTGTAGATATTTCCATGTTTATATAGACGGTGGTGTAGATATTACCATGTTTATACAGATAGCGGTGTAGATATTTCCATGTTTATACTGATCGTGGGGAAGATGTTTCCATGTTTTCACTGATCGCGGTGTAGATATTTCCATGTTTATACAGATCGCGGTGTAGATATTTCCATGTTTGTAAAGATAGCGGTGTAGATATTTCCATGTTTATACAGATAGCGGTGTAGATATTTCCATGTTTATAGAGATAGCGGTGTAGGTATTTCCATGTTTATAGACATAGCGGTGTAGATATTTCCATGTTTATATAGATGGCGTTGTAGATATTTCCATGTTTATACCGATAGATGTGTTGGTATTTCCACGTTTATACAGATAGCGATGTAGATATTTCCATGTTTATACAGCTTGCGGTGCAGATATTTATATCTTTATTCAGATGGCATTGTAGATATTTCCTTATTCAAACAGATGGCGGTGTAGATATTTCCATGTTTATACAGATGGCGGAGTAGTTAGTTCCATGTTTATGGAAATGGCAGTGTAGATATTTTCATGTTTATAGAGATGGCAGTGTAGATATTTCCATGTTTATAGAGATAGCAGTGTAGATGTTTACATGTTTATACAGATGGCTGTGTAGATATTTCCATGTGTATACAGATGGCATTGTAGATATTTCCATGTTTATACAGATGACTGTAGAGGTATTTCCATGTTTTACAGATGGCTGTGCAGATATTTCCATTTTTATAGAGATAGCCGTGTAGATATTTCCACGTTTGTACAGATGGCGTTGTTGATATTTCCATCTATACACAGATGGCCGTGTAGATATTTCCATGTTTATACAGATGGCAGCGTAGATATTTCCATGGACATGCAGATGGCGGTGTAGATATTTCCATGTTTATACAGAGAGCGGTGTAGGTATTTCCATGTTTTCACAGATGGTGGTGTAGATATTTCTTTGTTTATACACATGGCGGAGTAGATACTTCCATCTTTATGGAGATGGCAGTGTAGATATTTTCATGTTTATAGAGATGGCGGTGTAGATATTTCCATTTTTATAGACATAGCGGTGTAGATAATTCCATCTTTCTACAGATGGCAGTGTAGATATTTCCATGTTTATACAGATGGCGGTGTAGATATTTCCATACTTATACAGATGTCTGTGTAGATATTTCCATGTGTATACAGATGGTATTGTAGGTATTTCCATGTTTATACAGATGGTGGTGCAGATATTTCCATGTTCATTCAGATGACTGTGTAGATATTTCCATGTTTTTACAGATGGCAGTGTAGATATTTCAATGTTTATAGAGATGGCGCTGTAGATATTTCCATGTTTATACAGATCGCGTTGTAGATATTTCCAAGTTTATACAGATAGTGGTGTAGATATTTCCATGTTTTTACAGATAACGGTGTAGATATTTCGATGTTTACACAGATTGTGGTGTAGATATTTCCATCTTTCTACAGATGGCATTGTAGATATTTCCATGTTTATGCAGATTGCGGTGTAGATACTTCCATGTTTATATAGATGGTGGTGTAGATACTACCATGTTTATACAGATAGCGGTGTAGATATTTCCATGTTTATACAGATCGTGGTGAAGATATTTCCATGTTTATACAGATCGCGGTGTAGATATTTCCATGTTTATACAGATCGCGGTGTAGATATTTCGATGTTTATACAGATAGCGTTGTACATATTTCCATGTTTATACAGATAGCGGTGTAGATATTTCCATTTTTATAGAGATAGCGGTGTAGGTATTTCCATGTTTATAGACATAGGAGTGTAGATATTTCCATGTTTATATAGATGGTGTTGTAAATATTTCCATGTTTATACCGATAGATGTGTTGGTATTTCCATGTTTATACAGATAGCGATGTAGATATTTCCATGTTTATACATCTCGCAGTACAGATATTTAAATCTTTATACAGATTGCATTGTAGATATTTCCTTATTCACACAGATGGCGGTGTAGATGTTTCCATGTTTATACAGATGGCGGAGTAGTTAGTTCCATGTTTATGGAGATGGCAGTGTAGATATTTTCATGTTCTTGAGATGGCGGTGTAGATATTTCCATGTTTATAGAGATAGCAGTGTAGATATTTACATGTTTATACAGATGGCTGTGTAGATATTTCCACGTGTATACAGATGGCATTGTAGATATTTCCATGTTTATACAGATGACTGTAGAGGTATTTCCATGTTTTACAGTTGGCTGTGCAGATATTTCCATGTTTATAGAGATAGCGGTGTAGATATTTCCATGTTTGTACAGATGGCGTTGTTGACATTTCCACTATACACAGATGGCCGTGTAGATATTTCCATGTTTATACAGATGGCAGGGTAGATATTTCCATGGACATGCAGATGGCGGTGTAGATATTTCCATGTTTAAACAGATAGCGGTGTAGATATTTCCATGTTTTCACAGATGGTGGTGTAGTTATTTCCGTGTTTATACACATGGCGGAGTAGATACTTCCATCCTTATGGAGATGGCAGTGTAGATATTTTCATGTTTATAGAGATGGCGGTGTTGATATTTCCATATTTATACAGATAGCGGTGTAGATATTTCCATCTTTCTACAGATGGCAGTGTAGATATTTCCATGTTTACAGATGGCGGTGTAGATATTTCCATACTTATACAGATGTCTGTGTAGATATATCCATGTGTATACAGACGGTATTGTAGGTATTTCCATGTTTATACAGATGGTGGTGTAGATATTTCCATGTTTATTCAGATGACTGTGTAGATATTTCCATGTTTTTACAGATGGCAGTGTAGATATTTCAATGTTTATAGAGATGGCGCTGAAGATATTTCCATGTTTATACAGATCGCGGTGTAGATATTTCCATGTTTTTACAGATATCGGTGTAGATATTTCCATGTTTACACAGATTGCAGTGTAGATATTTCCATCTTTCTACAGACGGCATTGTAGATATTTCCATGTTTATGCAGATGGCGGAGTAGTTAGTTCCATGTTTATGGAGATGGCAGTGTAGATATTTTCATGTTTATAGAGATGGCGGTGTAGATATTTCCATGTTTATAGAGATAGCAGTGTAGATATTTACATGTTTCTACAGATGGCTGTGTAGATATTTCCATGTGTATACAGATGGCATTGTAGATATTTCCATGTTTATACAGATGACTGTAGTGGTATTTCCTTGTTTTACCGATGGCTCTGCAGATATTTCCATGTTTATAGTGATAGCGGTGTAGATATTTCCATGTTTGTACAGATGGCGTTGATGATATTTCCATCTATACACAGATGGCCGTGTAGATATTTCCATGTTTATACAGATGGCAGCGTAGATATTTCCATGGACATGCAGATGGCGGTGTAGATATTTCCATGTTTATACAGAGAGCGGTGTAGATACTTCCATGTTTTCACAGATGGTGGTGTAGATATTTCCGTGTTTATACACATGGCGGAGTAGATACTTCCATCTTTAGAGATGGCAGTGTAGATATTTTCATGTTTATAGAGATGGCGGTGTAGATATTTCCATATTTATAGTGACAACGTTGTAGATATTCCCATCTTTCTATAGATGGCAGTGTAGATATTTCCATGTTTATACAGATGGCGGTGTAGATATTTCCATACTTATAGAGATGTCTGTGTAGATATTTCCATCTGTATAAAGAAGGTATTGTAGGTATTTCCATGTTTATACAGATGGTGGTGTAGATATTTCCGTGTTTATACAAATGGTGGTGTAGATATTTCCATGTTTATTCAGATGACTGTGTAGATATTTCCATGTTTTACAGATGGCAGTGTAGATATTTCAATGTTTATAGAGATGGCGCTGTAGATATTTCCATGTTTATACAGATCGCGGTGTAGATATTTCCATGTTTATACAGATAGCGGTGTAGATATTTCCATGTTTTTACAGATATCGGTGTAGATATTTCCATGTTTACACAGATTGCGGTGTAGATATTTCCATCTTTCTACAGATGGCATTGTAGATATTTCCATGTTTATGCAGATGGCGGTGTAGATATTTCCATGTTTATATAGATGGTGGTGTAGATATTACCATGTTTATACAGATAGCGGTGTAGATATTTCCATGTTTATACAGATCGTGGTGAAGATATTTCCATGTTTATACAGATCGCGGTGTAGATATTTCCATGTTTATACAGATCGCGGTGTAGATATTTCCATGTTTACACAGATAGCGGTGTAGATATTTCCATGTTTATACAGATAGCAGTGTAGATATTTCCATGTTTATAGAGATAGCGGTGTAGGTATTTCCATGTTTATAGACATAGCGGTGTAGATATTTCCATGTTTATATAGATTGCGTTGTAGATATTTCCATGTTTATACCGATAGATGTGTTGGTATTTCCACGTTTATACAGATAGCGATGTAGATATTTCCATGTTTATACAGCTCGAGGTGCATATATTTATATCTTTATACAGATGGCATTGTAGATATTTCCTTATTCACACAGATGGCGGTGTAGATGTTTCCATTTTTATACAGATGGCGGAGTAGTTAGTTCCATGTTTATGGAGATGGCACTGTAGATATTTTCATGTTTATAGAGATGGCGGTGTAGATATTTCCATATTTATAGAGAAAGCGGTGTAGTTAATTCTATCTTTCTACAGATGACAGTGTAGATATTTCCATGTTTATACAGATGGTGGTGTAGATATTTCCATACTTATACAGATGTCTGTGTAGATATTTCCATGTGTATACAGATGGTATTGTAGGTATTTCCATGTTTATACCGATGGTGGTGAAGATATTTCCGTGTTCATTCATATGACTGTGTAGATATTTCCATGTTTTTACAGATGGCAGTGTAGATATTTCAATGTTTATAGAGATGGCGCTGTAGATATTTCCATGTTTATACAGATTTCGTTGTAGATATTTCCATGTTTATACAGATAGCGGTGTAGATATTTCCATGTTTTTACAGATAACGGTGTAGATATTTCCATGTTTACACAGATTGCGGTGTACATATTTCCATCTCTCTACAGATGGCATTGTAGATATTTCCAAGTTTATGCAGATGGCGGTGTAGATACTTCCATGTTTATATAGTTGGTGTTGTAGATATTACCATGTTTATACAGATAGCGGTGTAGATATTTCCATGTTTATACAGACCGTGGTGAAAGTATTTCCATGTTTATACAGACCGCGGTGTAGATATTTCCATGTTTATACAGATCGCGGTGTAGATATTTCCATGTTTATACAGATAGCGTTGTAGATATTTCCATGTTTATACAGATAGCGGTGTAGATATTTCCATGTTTATAGAGATTGCGGTGTAGGTATTTCCATGTTTAGAGACATAGCAGTGTAGATATTTCCATGTTTATATAGATGGTGTTGTAGATATTTCCATGTTTATACCGATAGATGTGTTGGTATTTCCACGTTTATACAGATAGCGATGTAGATATTTCCTTGTTTATACAGATCGCGTTGTAGATATTTCCATGTTTATACAGATAGCCGTGTAGATATTTCCATGTTTTTACAGATAACGGTGTAGATATTTCCATGTTTACACAGATTGCGGTGTAGATATTTCCATCTTTCTACAGATGGCATTGTAGATATTTCCATGTTTATGCAGATGGCGGTGTAGATACTTCCATGTTTATATTGATGGTGTTGTAGATATTACCATGTTTATACAGATAGCGGTGTAGATATTTCCATGTTTATAAAGATCGTGGTGAAGATATTTCCATGTTTATTCAGATCACGGTGTAGATATTTCCATGTTTATACAGATGGCAGCGTAGATATTTCCATGGACATGCAGATAGCGGTGTAGATATTTCCATGTTTTCACAGATGGTGATGTAGATATTTCCGTGTTTATACACATGGCGGATTAGATACTTCCATCTTTATGGAGATGGCAGTGTAGATATTTTCATGTTTATAGAGATGGCGGTGTAGATATTTCCATTTTTATATACATAGCAGTGTAGATAATTCCATCTTTCTACAGATGGCAGTGTAGATATTTCCATGTTTATACAGATGGCGGTGTAGATATTTCCATACTTATACAGATATCTGTGTAGATATTTCCATGTGTATACAGATGGTATTGTAGGTATTTCCATGTTTATACAGATGGTGGTGCAGATATTTCCATGTTCATTCAGATGACTGTGTAGATATTTCCATGTTTTTACTGATGGCAGTGTAGATATTTCAATGTTTATAGAGATGGCGCTGTAGATATTTCCATGTTTATACAGATCGCGTTGTAGATATTTCCAAGTTTATACAGATAGTGGTGTAGATATTTCCATGTTTTTACAGATAACGGTGTAGATATTTCCATGTTTATACAGATAGCGGTGTAGATATTTCCATGTTTATACAGATAGCGGTGTAGATATTTCCATGTTTATAGAGATAGCAGTGTAGGTATTTCCATGTTTATAGACATAGCGGTGTAGATATTTCCATGTTTATATAGATGGCGTTGTAGATATTTCCATGTTTATACCGATAGATGTGTTGGTATTTCCACGTTTATACAGATAGCGATGTAGATATTTCCATGTTTATACAGCTCGCGGTGCAGATATTTATATCTTTATACAGATGGCATTGTAGATATTTCCTTATTCACACAGATGGCGGTGTAGATGTTTCCATGTTTATACAGATGGCGGAGTAGTTAGTTCCATGTTTATGGAGATGGCAGTGTAGATATTTTCATGTTTATAGAGATGGCGGTGTAGATATTTCCATGTTTATAGAGATAGCACTGTAGATATTTACATGTTTATACAGATGGCTGTGTAGATATTTCCATGTGTATACAGATGGCATTGTAGATTTTCCATGTTTATACAGATGACTGTAGAGGTATTTCCATGTTTTACCGATGGCTCTGCAGATATTTCCATGTTTATAGAGATAGCAGTGTAGATATTTCCATGTTTGTACAGATGGCATTGTTGATATTTCCATCTATACACAGATGGCCGTGTAGATATTTCCATGTTTATACAGATGGCAGCATAGATATTTCCATGGACATGCAGATGGCGGTGTAGATATTGCCATGTTTATACAGATAGCGGTGTAGATATTTCCAAGTTTTCACAGATGGTGGTGTAGATATTTCCGTGTTTATACACATGGCGGAGTAGATACTTCCATCTTTATGGAGATGGCAGTGTAGATATTTTCATGTTTATAGAGATGGCGGTGTAGATATTTCCATTTTTATAGAGATAGCGGTGTAGATAATTCCATCTTTCTACAGATGGCAGTGTAGATATTTCCATGTTTATACAGATGGCGGTGTAGATATTTCCATACTTATACAGATGTCTGTGTAGATATTTCCATGTGTATACAGATGGTATTGTAGGTATTTCCATGTTTATACAGATGGTGGTGTAGATATTTCCATGTTCATTCAGATGACTGTGTAGATATTTCCATGTTTTTACAGATGGCAGTGTAGATATTTCAATGTTTATAGAGATGGCGCTGTAAATATTTCCATGTTTATACAGATCGCGTTGTAGATATTTCCAAGTTTATACAGATAGCGGTGTAGATATTTCCATGTTTTTACAGATAACGGTGTAGATATTTCCATGTTTACACAGATTGCGGTGTAGATATTTCCATCTTTCTACAGATGGCATTGTAGATATTTCCATGTTTATGCAGATTGCGGTGTAGATACTTCCATGTTTATATAGATGGTGGTGTAGATATTACCATGTTTATACAGATAGCGGTGTAGATATTTCCATGTTTATACAGATCGTGGTGAAGATATTTCCATGTTTATACAGATCGCGGTGTAGATATTTCCATGTTTATACAGATCGCGGTGTAGATATATCCATGTTTATACAGATAGCGTTGTACATATTTCCATGTTTATACAGATAGCGGTGTAGATATTTCCATGTTTATAGAGATAGTGGTGTAGGTATTTCCATGTTAATAGACATAGGAGTGTAGATATTTCCATGTTTATATAGATGGTGTTGTAGATATTTCCATGTTTATACCGATAGATGTGTTGGTATTTCCACGTTTATACAGATAGCGATGTAGATATTTCCATGTTTATACATCTCGCATTGCAGATATTTATATCTTTATACAGATTGCATTGTAGATATTTCCTTATTCACACAGATGTCGGTGTAGATGTTTCCATGTTTATACAGATGGCGGAGTAGTTAGTTCCATGTTTATGGAGATGACAGTGTAGATATTTTCATGTTCTTGAGATGGCGGTGTAGATATTTCCATGTTAATAGAGATAGCAGTGTAGATATTTACATGTTTATTCAGATGGCTGTGTAGATATTTCCACGTGTATACAGATGGCATTGTAGATATTTCCATGTTTATACTGATGACTGTAGAGGTATTTCCATGTTTTACAGATGGCTGTGCAGATATTTCCATGTTTATAGAGATAGCGGTGTAGATATTTCCAGGTTTGTACAGATGGCGTTGTTGACATTTCCACTATACACAGATGGCCGTGTAGATATTTCCATGGACATGCAGATGGCGGTGTAGATATTTCCATGTTTATACAGATAGCGGTGTAGATATTTCCATGTTTTCACAGATGGTGGTGTAGGTATTTCCGTGTTTATACACATGGCGGAGTAGATACTTCCATCTTTATGGAGATGGCAGTGTAGATATTTTCATGTTTATAGAGATGGCGGTGTAGATATTTCCATATTTATAGAGATAGCGGTGTAGATATTTCCATCTTACTACAGATGGCAGTATAGATATTTCCATATTTATACAGATGGTGCTGTAGATATTTCCATACTTATACAGATGTCTGTGTAGATATATCCATGTGTATACAGATGGTATTGTAGGTATTTACATGTTTATACCGATGGTGGTGTAGATATTTCCACGTTTATTTAGGTGACTGTGTAGATATTTCCATGTTTATACAGATGGCGGTGTAGATATTTCCATGTTTTTACAGATATCGGTGTAGATATTTCCATGTTTACACAGATTGCAGTGTAGATATTTCCATCTTTCTACAGATGGCATTGTAGATATTTCCATGTTTATGCTGATGGCGGTGTAGATATTTCCATGTTTATATAGATGGTGGTGTAGTTATTACCATGTTTATACAGGTAGCGGTGTAGATATTTCCATGTTTATACAGATCGTGGTGAAAATATTTCCATACTTATACAGATCGCGGTGTAGATATTTCCATGTTTATACAGATAGCGGTGTAGATATTTCCATGTTTATAGAGATAGCGGTGTAGGTATTTCCATGTTTATACAGATAGTGGTGTAGATATTTCCATGTTTATACAGATAGCGGTGTCGATATTTCCATGTTTATAGAGATAGCGGTGTAGGTATTTCCATGTTTATAGACATAGCGGTGTAGATATTTCCATGTTTATATAGATGGCGTTGTAGATATTTCCATGTGTATACCGATAGATGTGTTGGTATTTCCACGTTTATACAGATAGTGATGTAGATATTTCCATGTTTATACAGCTCGCAGTGCAGATATTTATATCTTTATACAGATGGCATTGTAGATATTTCCTTATTCACACAGATGGCGGTGTAGATGTTTCCATGTTTATACAGATGGCGGAGTAGTTAGTTCCATGTTTATGGAGATGGCAGTGTAGATATTTTCATGTTTATAGAGATGGCGGTGTAGATATTTCCATGTTTATAGAGATAGCAGTGTAGATATTTACTTGTTTATACAGATGGCTGTGTAGATATTTCCATGTGTATACAGATGGCATTGTAGATTTTCCATGTTTATACAGATGACTGTAGAGGTATTTCCATGTTTTACCGATGGCTCTGCAGATATTTCCATGTTTATAGAGATAGCAGTGTAGATATTTCCATGTTTGTACAGATGGCATTGTTGATATATCCATCTATACACAGATGGCCGTGTAGATATTTCCATGTTTATACAGATGGCAGCGTAGATATTTCCATGCTCATGCAGATGGCGGTGTAGTTATTGCCATGTTTATACAGATAGCGGTGTAGATATTTCCATGTTTTCACAGATGGTGGTGTAGATATTTCCGTGTTTATACACATGGCGGAGTAGATACTTCCATCTTTATGGAGATGGCAGTGTAGATATTTTCATGTTTATAGAGATGGCGGTGTAGATATTTCCATTTTTATAGAGATAGCGGTGTAGATAATTCCATCTTTCTACAGATGGCAGTGTAGATATTTCCATGTTTATACAGATGGCGGTGTAGATATTTCCATACTTATAGAGATGTCTGTGTAGATATTTCCATGTGTATACAGATGGTATTGTAGGTATTTCCATGTTTATACAGATGGTGGTGTAGATATTTCCATGTTCATTCAGATGACTGTGTAGATATTTCCATGTTTTTACAGATGGCAGTGTAGATATTTCAACGTTTATAGAGATGGCGCTGTAGATATTTCCATGTTTACACAGATCGCGGTGAAGATATTTCCATGATTTTACAGATATCGGTGTAGATATTTCCATGTTTACACGGATTGCAGTGTAGATATTTCCATCTTTCTACACATGGCATTGTAGATATTTCCATGTTTATGCAGATGGCGGTGTAGATATTTCCATGTTTATATAGATGGTGGTGTAGATATTGCCATGTTTATACAGATAGCGGTGTAGATATTTCCATGTTTATACAGATCGTGGTGAAGCTATTTCCATATTTATACAGATCGCGGTGTAGATATTTCCATGTTTATACAGATAGCGGTGTAGATATTTCCATGTTTATTCAGATAGCGGTGTAGATATTTCCATGTATATACAGATAGCGGTGTAGACATTTCCATGTTTATAGAGATAGCGTTGTTGGTATTTCCTTGTTTATAGACATAGCGGTGTAGATATTTCCATGTTTATATAGATGGCGTTGTAGATATTTCCATGTTTATACCGATAGATGTGTTGGTATTTCCACGTTTATACAGATAGTGATGTAGATATTTCCATGTTTATACAGCGCGCGGTGCATATATTTATATCTTTATACAGATGGCATTGTAGATATTTCCTTATTCACACAGATGGCGGTGTAGATGTTTCCATGTTTATACAGATGGCGGAGTAGTTAGTTCCATGTTTATGGAGATGGCAGTGTAGATATTTTTATGTTTATAGAGATGGCGGTGTAGATATTTCCATGTTTATAGAGATAGCAATGTAGATATTTACATGTTTTACAGATGGCTGTGTAGATATTTCCATGTGTATACAGATGGCATTGTAGATATTTCCATGTTTATACAGACGACTGTAGAGGTATTTCCTTGTTTTACCGATATCTCTGCAGATATTTCCATGTTTATAGTGATAGCGGTGTAGATATTTCCATGTTTGTACAGATGGCGTTGATGATATTTCCATCTATACACAGATGGCCGTGTAGATATTTCCATGTTTATACAGATGGCAGCGTAGATATTTCCATGGACATGCAGATGGCGGTGTAGATATTTCCATGTTTATACAGAGAGCGGTGTAGATACTTCCATGTTTTCACAGATGGTGGTGTAGATATTTCCGTGTTTATACCCAAGGCGGAGTAGATACTTCCATCTTTAGAGATGGCAGTGTAGATATTTTCATGTTTATAGAGATGGCGGTGTAGATATTTCCATCTTTCTACAGATGGCAGTGTAGATATTTCCATGTTTTCACAGATGGTGGTGTAGATATTTCCGTGTTTATACACATGGCGGAGTAGATATTTCCATCTTTATGGAGATGGCAGTGAAGATATTTTCATGTTTATGGAGATGGCAGTGTAGATATTTCCATATTTATGGAGATAGCGGTGTAGATATTTCCATCTTTCTACAGATGGCAGTGTAGATATTTCCATGTTTATACAGATGGCGGTGTAGATATTTCCATACTTATTCAGATGTCTGTGTAGATATATCCATGTGTATACAGATGGTATTGTTGGTATTTCCATGTTTATGCAGATGGTGGTGTAGATATTTCCATGTTTATTCAGATGACTGTGTAGGTATTTCCATGTTTTTACAGATGGCAGTGTAGATATTTCAATGTTTATAGAGATGGCACTGTAGATATTTCCATGTTTATACAGATCGCGGTGTAGATATTTCCATGTTTTTACAGATATCGGTGTAGATATTTCCATGTTTACACAGATTGCGGTGTAGATATTTCCATCTTTCTACAGATGGCATTGTAGATATTTCCATGTTTATGCAGATGGCGGTGTAGATATTTCCATGTTTATATGGATGGTGGTGTATATATTACCATGTTTATAGAGATAGCGGTGTAGATATTTCCATGTTTATACAGATCGTGGTGAAGATATTTCCATGTTTATACAGATCGCGGTGTAGATATTTCCATTTTTATACAGATCGCGGTGTAGATATTTCCAGGTTTATACAGATAGCGGTGTAGATATTTCCATGTTTATACAGATAGCGGTGTAGATATTTCCATGTTTATAGACATAGCGGTGTAGATATTTCCATGTTTATATAGATGGCGTTGTAGATATTTCCATGTTTATACCGATAGATGTGTTGGTATTTCCACGTTTATAAAGATAGCGGTGTAGATATTTCCATGTTTATACAGCTCGCAGTGCAGATATTTATATCTTTATACAGATGGCATTGTAGATATTTCCTTATTCACACAGACGGCAATGTAGATGTTTCCATGTTTATACAGATAGCGGAGTAGTTAGTTCCATGTTTATGGAGATGGCAGTGTAGATATTTTCATGTTTATAGAGATGGCAGTGTAGATATTTCCATATTTATAGAGATAGCAGTGTAGATAATTCCATCTTTCTACAGATGGCAGTGTAGATATTTCCATGTTTATACAGATGGCGGTGTAGATATTTCCGTACTTATACAGATGTCTGTGTAGATATTTCCATGTGTATACAGATGATATTGTAGGTATTTCCATGTTGATACAGATGACTGTAGAGGTATTTCCTTGTTTTACTGATGGCTCTGCAGATATTTTCGTGTTTATAGAGATAGCGGTGTAGATATTTCCATGTTTGTACAGATGGCGTTGTTGATATTTCCATCTATACAAAGATGGCCGTTTAGATATTTCCATGTTTATACAGATGGCAGCGTAGGTATTTCCACGGACATGCAGATGGCGGTGTAGATATTTCCATGTTTATACAGAGAGCGGTGTAGATACTTCCATGTTTTCACAGATGGTGGTGTAGATATTTCCGTATTTATACACATGGTGTAGTAGATAATTTCATCTTTATAGAGATGGCAGTGTAGATATTTTCATGTTTATAGAGATGGCGGTGTAGATATTTCCATATTTATAGAGATAGCGGTGTAGATATTTCCATCTTTCTATAGATGGCAGTGTAGATATTTCCATGTTTATACAGATGGCGGTGTAGATATTTCCATAGTTATACAGCTGTCTGTGTAGTTATATCCATGTGTATACAGATGGTATTCTAGGTATTTCCATGTTTATACAGATGGTGGTGATGATATTTCCATGTTTATTCAGATGACTGTGTAGATATTTCCATGTTTTACAGATGGCAGTGTAGATATTTCAATGTTTATAGAGATGGTGCTGTAGATATTTCCATGTTTATACAGATCGCGGTGTAGTAATTTCCATGTTTATACAGATAGCGGTGTAGATATTTCCATGTTTTTACAGTTATCGGTGTAGATATTTCCATGTTTACACAGATTGCGGTGTAGATATTTCCATCTTTCTACAGATGGCATTGTAGATATTTCCATGTTTACGCAGATGGCGGTGTAGATATTTCCATGTTTATATAAATGGTGATGTAGATATTACCATGTTTATACAGATAGCGGTGAAGATATTTCCATGTTTATACAGATCGTGGTGAAGATATTTCCATGTTTATACAGATCGCGGTGTAGATATTTCCATGTTTATACAGATCGCGGTGTAGATATTTCCATGTTTATACAGATGGGGGAGTAGTTAGTTCCATGTTTATGGAGATGGCAGTGTAGATATTTTCATGTTATTGAGATGGCGGTGTAGATATTTCCATGTTTATACAGACGACTGTAGAGGTATTTCCTTGTTTTACCGATATCTCTGCAGATATTTCCATGTTTATAGTGATAGCGGTGTAGATATTTCCATGTTTGTACAGATGGCGTTGATGATATTTCCATCTATACACAGATGGCCGTGTAGATATTTCCATGTTTATACAGATGGCAGCGTAGATATTTCCATGGACATGCAGATGGCGGTGTAGATATTTCCATGTTTATACAGAGAGCGGTGTAGATACTTCCATGTTTTCACAGATGGTGGTGTAGATATTTCCGTGTTTATACCCAAGGCGGAGTAGATACTTCCATCTTTAGAGATGGCAGTGTAGATATTTTCATGTTTATAGAGATGGCGGTGTAGATATTTCCATCTTTCTACAGATGGCAGTGTAGATATTTCCATGTTTTCACAGATGGTGGTGTAGATATTTCCGTGTTTATACACATGGCGGAGTAGATATTTCCATCTTTATGGAGATGGCAGTGAAGATATTTTCATGTTTATGGAGATGGCAGTGTAGATATTTCCATATTTATGGAGATAGCGGTGTAGATATTTCCATCTTTCTACAGATGGCAGTGTAGATATTTCCATGTTTATACAGATGGCGGTGTAGATATTTCCATACTTATTCAGATGTCTGTGTAGATATATCCATGTGTATACAGATGGTATTGTTG
Source organism: Pan paniscus (assembly GCF_029289425.2). NCBI lineage: Eukaryota > Metazoa > Chordata > Mammalia > Primates > Hominidae > Pan > Pan paniscus. The sequence continues at coordinate 74,452,617 of NC_073270.2, forward strand.
GTATTTCCATGTTTATGCAGATGGTGGTGTAGATATTTCCATGTTTATTCAGATGACTGTGTAGGTATTTCCATGTTTTTACAGATGGCAGTGTAGATATTTCAATGTTTATAGAGATGGCACTGTAGATATTTCCATGTTTATACAGATCGCGGTGTAGATATTTCCATGTTTTTACAGATATCGGTGTAGATATTTCCATGTTTACACAGATTGCGGTGTAGATATTTCCATCTTTCTACAGATGGCATTGTAGATATTTCCATGTTTATGCAGATGGCGGTGTAGATATTTCCATGTTTATATGGATGGTGGTGTATATATTACCATGTTTATAGAGATAGCGGTGTAGATATTTCCATGTTTATACAGATCGTGGTGAAGATATTTCCATGTTTATACAGATCGCGGTGTAGATATTTCCATTTTTATACAGATCGCGGTGTAGATATTTCCAGGTTTATACAGATAGCGGTGTAGATATTTCCATGTTTATACAGATAGCGGTGTAGATATTTCCATGTTTATAGACATAGCGGTGTAGATATTTCCATGTTTATATAGATGGCGTTGTAGATATTTCCATGTTTATACCGATAGATGTGTTGGTATTTCCACGTTTATAAAGATAGCGGTGTAGATATTTCCATGTTTATACAGCTCGCAGTGCAGATATTTATATCTTTATACAGATGGCATTGTAGATATTTCCTTATTCACACAGACGGCAATGTAGATGTTTCCATGTTTATACAGATAGCGGAGTAGTTAGTTCCATGTTTATGGAGATGGCAGTGTAGATATTTTCATGTTTATAGAGATGGCAGTGTAGATATTTCCATATTTATAGAGATAGCAGTGTAGATAATTCCATCTTTCTACAGATGGCAGTGTAGATATTTCCATGTTTATACAGATGGCGGTGTAGATATTTCCGTACTTATACAGATGTCTGTGTAGATATTTCCATGTGTATACAGATGATATTGTAGGTATTTCCATGTTGATACAGATGACTGTAGAGGTATTTCCTTGTTTTACTGATGGCTCTGCAGATATTTTCGTGTTTATAGAGATAGCGGTGTAGATATTTCCATGTTTGTACAGATGGCGTTGTTGATATTTCCATCTATACAAAGATGGCCGTTTAGATATTTCCATGTTTATACAGATGGCAGCGTAGGTATTTCCACGGACATGCAGATGGCGGTGTAGATATTTCCATGTTTATACAGAGAGCGGTGTAGATACTTCCATGTTTTCACAGATGGTGGTGTAGATATTTCCGTATTTATACACATGGTGTAGTAGATAATTTCATCTTTATAGAGATGGCAGTGTAGATATTTTCATGTTTATAGAGATGGCGGTGTAGATATTTCCATATTTATAGAGATAGCGGTGTAGATATTTCCATCTTTCTATAGATGGCAGTGTAGATATTTCCATGTTTATACAGATGGCGGTGTAGATATTTCCATAGTTATACAGCTGTCTGTGTAGTTATATCCATGTGTATACAGATGGTATTCTAGGTATTTCCATGTTTATACAGATGGTGGTGATGATATTTCCATGTTTATTCAGATGACTGTGTAGATATTTCCATGTTTTACAGATGGCAGTGTAGATATTTCAATGTTTATAGAGATGGTGCTGTAGATATTTCCATGTTTATACAGATCGCGGTGTAGTAATTTCCATGTTTATACAGATAGCGGTGTAGATATTTCCATGTTTTTACAGTTATCGGTGTAGATATTTCCATGTTTACACAGATTGCGGTGTAGATATTTCCATCTTTCTACAGATGGCATTGTAGATATTTCCATGTTTACGCAGATGGCGGTGTAGATATTTCCATGTTTATATAAATGGTGATGTAGATATTACCATGTTTATACAGATAGCGGTGAAGATATTTCCATGTTTATACAGATCGTGGTGAAGATATTTCCATGTTTATACAGATCGCGGTGTAGATATTTCCATGTTTATACAGATCGCGGTGTAGATATTTCCATGTTTATACAGATGGGGGAGTAGTTAGTTCCATGTTTATGGAGATGGCAGTGTAGATATTTTCATGTTATTGAGATGGCGGTGTAGATATTTCCATGTTTATAGAGATAGCGGTGTAGATATTTACATGTTTATACAGATGTCTGTGCAGATATTTCCGCGTGTATACAGATGACATTGTAGATATTTCCATGTTTATACAGATGACTGTAGAGGTATTTCCATGTTTTACAGATGGCTGTGCAGATATTTCCATGTTTATAGAGATAGCGGTGTAGATATTTCCATGTTTGTACAGATGGCGTTGTTGACGTTTCCACTATACACAGATGGCAGTGTAGATATTTCCATGTTTATACAGATGGCAGCGTAGATATTTCCATGGACATGCAGATGGCGGTGTAGATATTTCCATGTTTATACAGATAGCGGTGCAGATACTTCCATGTTTTCACAGATGGTGGTGTAGGTATTTCCGTGTTTATACACATGGCGGAGTAGATACTTCCTTCTTTATGGAGATGGCAGTGTAGATATTTTCATGTTTATAGAGTTGGCAGTGTAGATATTTCCATATTTATAGAGATAGCGGTGTAGATATTTCCATCTTTCTACAGACGGCAGTGTAGATATTTCCATGTTTATACAGATGGCGGTGTAGATATTTCCATACTTATACAGATGTCTGTGTAGATATATCCATGTGTATACAGATGGTATTGTAGGTATTTCCATGTTTATACAGATGGTGGTGTAGATATTTCCATGTTTATTCGGTTGACTGTGTTGATATTTCCATGTTTTTACAGATGGAAGTGTAGATATTTCAATGTTTATAGAGATGGCGCTGTAGATATTTCCATGTTTATACAGATCGCGGTGTAGATATTTCCATGTTTTTACAGATATAGGTGTAGATACTTCCATGTTTACACAGATTGCAGTGTAGATATTTCCATCTTTCTACAGATGGCATTGGAGATATTTCCATGTTTATGCAGATGGCGGTGTAGATATTTCCATGTTTATATAGATGGTGGTGTAGATATTACCATGTTTATACAGATAGCGGTGTAGATATTTCCATGTTTATACAGATCGTGGTGAAAATATATCCATATTTATACAGATAGCGGTGTAGATATTTCCATGTTTATACAGATAGCGGTGTAGATATTTCCATGTTTATAGAGATAGCGGTGTAGGTATTTCCATGTTTATATAGATGGCGTTGTAGATATTTCCATGTTTATACCGATAGCGTTGTTGGTATTTCCATGTTTATACAGATAGTGGTTTAGATATTTCCATGTTTATACAGATAGCGGTGTAGATATTTCCATGTTTTTAGAGATAGCGTTGTAGGTATTTCCATGTTTATAGACATAGCGGTGTAGACATTTCCATATTTATATAGTTAGCGGTGTAGATATTTCCATCTTTCTACAGATGGCAGTGTAGATATTTCCATGTTTATACAGATGGCGGTGTAGATATTTCCATACTTATACAGATGTCTGTGTAGATATATCCATGTGTATACAGATGGTATTGTAGGTATTTCCATGTTTATACAGATTGTGGTGTAGATATTTCCATGTTTATTCAGATGACTGTGTAGATATTTCCATGTTTTTACAGATGGCAGTGTAGATATTTCAATGTTTATAGAGATGGCGCTGTAGATATTTCCATGTTTATACAGATCGCAGTGTAGATATTTCCATGTTTATACAGATAGCGGTGTAGATATTTCCATGTTTTTACAGATATCGGTGTAGATATTTCCGTGTTTACACAGATTGCGGTGTAGATATTTCCATCTTTCTACAGATTGCATTGCAGATATTTCCATGTTTATGCAGATGGCGGTGTAGATATTTCCATGTTTATATAGATGGTACTGTTGATATTACGATGTTTATACAGATGGCGGTGTAGATATTTCCATGTTTATACAGATCGTGGTGAAGATATTTCCATGTTTATACAGATAGCGGTGTAGATATTTCCATCTTTATACAGATCGCGGTGTAGATATTTCCATGTTTATACAGATGGCAGCATAGATATTTCAATGGACATGCAGATGGCGGTGTAGATATTTCCATGTTTATACAGATAGCGGTGTAGATATTTCCATGTTTTCACAGATGGTGGTATAGATATTTCCGTGTTTATACACATGGCGGAGTAGATACTTCCATCTTTATGGAGATGGCAGTGTAGATATTTTCATGTTTATAGAGATGGCGGTGTAGAGATTTCCATACTTATACAGATATCTGTGTAGATATTTCCATGTGTATACAGATGGTATTGTAGGTATTTCCATGTTTATACAGATGGTGGTGTAGATATTTCCATGTTTATTCAGATGACTGCGTAGATATTTCCATGTTTTTACAGATGGCAGTGTAGATATTTCAATGTTTATAGAGATGGCGCTGCAGATATTTCCATGTTTATACAGATCGCGGTGTAGATATTTCCATGTTTATACAGATAGCGGTGTACATATTTCCATGTTTTTACAGATATCGGTGTAGATATTTCCATGTTTACACAGATTGCGGTGTAGATGTTTCCATCTTTCTACAGATGGCATTGTAGTTATTTCCATGTTTATGCAGATGGCGGTGTATATATTTCCATGTTTATATAGATGGTGGTGTAGATATTACCATGTTTATACAGATAGCGGTGTAGATATTTCCATGTTTATACAGATCGTGGTGAAGATGTTTCCATGTTTTTACAGATCGCGGTGTAGATATTTCCATGTTTATACAGATCGCGGTGTAGATATTTCCATGTTTATACAGATAGCGGTGTAGATATTTCCATGTTTATACAGATAGCGGTGTAGATATTTCCATGTTTATAGAGATAGCGGTGTAGGTATTTCCATGTTTATAGACATAGCGGTGTAGATATTTCCATGTTTATATAGATGGCGTTGTAGATATTTCCATGTTTATACCGATAGATGTGTTGGTATTTCCACGTTTATACAGATAGCGATGTAGATATTTCCATGTTTATACAGCTCGCGGTGCAGATATTTATATCTTTATACAGATGGCATTGTATATATTTCCTTATTCAAACAGATGGAGGTGTAGATGTTTCCATGTTTATACAGATGGCGGAGTAGTTAGTTCCATGTTTATGGAGATGGCATTGTAGATATTTTCATGTTTATAGAGATGGCGGTATAGATATTTCCATGTTTAAAGAGATAGCTGTGTAGATATTTACATGTTTATACAGATGGCTGTGTAGATATTTCCATGTGTATACAGATGGCATTGTAGATATTTCCATGTTTATACAGATGACTGTAGAGGTATTTCCATGTTTTACAGATGGCTGTGGAGATATTTCCATGTTTATAGAGATAGCCGTGTAGATATTTCCATTTTTGTACAAATGGCGTTGCTGATATTTCCATCTATACACAGATGGCCGTGTAGATATTTCCATGTTTATACAGATGGCAGCGTAGATATTTCCATGGACATGCAGATGGCGGTGTAGATATTTCCATGTTTATGCAGATGGCGGTGTAGATATTTCCATGTTTATATAGATGGTGGTGTAGATATTACCATGTTTATACTGATAGCGGTGTAGATATTTCCATGTTTATACAGATCGTGGTGAAGATATTTCCATGTTTATACAGATCGCGCTGTAGATATTTCCATGTTTATACAGATAGCGTTGTAGATATTTCCATGTTTATACAGATAGCTGTGTAGTTATTTCCATGTTTATACAGATAGCGGTGTAGGTATTTCCATGTTTATAGACATAGCGATGTAGATATTTCCATGTTTATATAGATGGCGTTGTAGATATTTCCATGTTTATACCGATAGATGTGTTGGTATTTCCACGTTTATACAGATAGCGATGTAGATATTTCCATGTTTATACAGCTCGCGGTGCAGATAAATATATCTTTATACAGATGGCATTGTAGATAATTCCTTATTCACACAGTTGGCGGTGTAGATGTTTCCATGTTTATACAGATGGCGGAGTAGTTAGTTTCATGTTTATGGAGATGGCAGTGTAGATATTTTCATGTTTATAGAGATGGCGGTGTAGATATTTCCATGTTTATAGAGATAGCAGTGTAGATATTTACATGTTTATACAGATGGCTGTGTAGATATTTCCATGAGTATACTGATGGCATTGAAGATATTTCCATGTTTATACAGATGACTGTAGAGGTATTTCCATGTTTTACAGATGGCTGTGCAGATATTTCCATGTTTAGAGAGATAGCGGAGTAGATATTTCCATGTTTGTACAGATGGCGTTGTTGATATTTCCATCTATACACAGATGGCTGTGTAGATATTTCTATGTTTATTCAAATGGCACCGTAGATATTTCCATGGACATGCAGATGGCGGTGTAGATATTTCCATGTTTGTACAGATAGCGGTGTAGATATTTCCATGTTTTCACAGATGGTGGTGTAGATATTTCCGTGTTTATACACATGGCAGAGTAGATACTTCCATCTTTATGGAGATGGCAGTGTAGATATTTTCATGTTTATAGAGATGGCGGTGTAGATATTTCCATATTTATAGAGATAGCGGTGTAGGTATTTCCATGTTTCTACAGATGGCTGTGTAGTTATTTCCATGTTTATAAAGATGGCGTTGTTGATATTTCCATACTTATACAGATGTCTGTGTAGATATTTCCATGTGTATTCAGATGGTATTGTAGGTATTTCCATGTTTATACAGATGGTGGTGTATTTATTTGCATGTTTATTCAGATGACTGTGTATACATTTCCATGTTTTTACAGATGGCAGTGTAGATATTTCAATGTTTATAGAGATGGCGCTGTAGATATTTCCATCTTTATACAGATCGCGGTGTAGATATTTCCATGTTTATACAGATATCGGTGTAGATATTTCCATGTTTACACAGATTGCGGTGTATATATTTCCATCTTTCTACAGATGGCATTGTAGATATTTCCATGTTTATGCAGATGGCGGTGTAGATATTTCCATGTTTATATAGACGGTGGTGTAGATATTACCATGTTTATACAGATAGCGGTGTAGATATTTCCATTTTTATACTGATCGTGGGGAAGATGTTTCCATGTTTTCACAGATCGCGGTGTAGATATTTCCATGTTTATACAGATCGCAGTGTAGATATTTCCATGTTTGTAAAGATAGCGGTGTAGATATTTCCATGTTTATACAGATAGCGGTGTAGATATTTCCATGTTTATAGAGATAGCGGTGTAGGTATTTCCATGTTTATAGACATAGCGGTGTAGATATTTCCATGTTTATATAGATGGCGTTGTAGATATTTCCATGTTTATACCGATAGATGTGTTGGTATTTCCACGTTTATACAGATAGCGATGTAGATATTTTCATGTTTATACAGCTTGCGGTGCAGATATTTATATCTTTATTCAGATGGCATTGTAGATATTTCCTTATTCAAACAGATGGCGGTGTAGATATTTCCATGTTTATACAGATGGCGGAGTGGTTAGTTCTATGTTTATGGAGATGGCAGTGTAGATATTTTCATGTTTATAGAGATGGCAGTGTAGATATTTCCATGTTTATAGAGATAGCAGTGTAGATGTTTACATGTTTATACAGATGGCTGTGTAGATATTTCCATGTGTATACAGATGGCATTGTAGATATTTCCATGTTTATTCAGATGACTGTAGAGGTATTTCCATGTTTTACAGATGGCTGTGCAGATATTTCCATTTTTATAGAGATAGCCGTGTAGATATTTCCATGTTTGTACAGATGGCGTTGTTGATATTTCCATCTATACACAGATGGCCGTGTAGATATTTCCATGTTTATACAGATGGCAGCGTAGATATTTCCATGGACATGCAGATGGCGGTGTAGATATTTCCATGTGTATACAGAGAGCGGTGTAGGTATTTCCATGTTTTCACAGATGGTGGTGTAGATATTTCTTTGTTTATACACATGGCGGAGTAGATACTTCCATCTTTATGGAGATGGCAGTGTAGATATTTTCATGTTTACAGAGATGGTGGTGTAGATATTTCCATATTTATAGAGATAGCGGTGTAGATATTTCCATGTTTCTACAGATGGCAGTGTAGATATTTCCATGTTAATACAGATGGCGGTGTAGATATTTCCATACTTATACAGATGTCTGTGTAGATATTTCCATGTGTATACAGATGGTATTGTAGGTATTTCCATGTTTATACAGATGGTGGTGTAGATATTTCCATGTTTATTCAGACGACTGTGTAGATATTTCCATGTTTTTACAGATGGCATTGTAGATATTTCAATGTTTATAGAGATGGCGCTGTAGATATTTCCATGCTTATACAGATCGCGGTGTAGATATTTCCATGTTTATACAGATAGCGGTGTTGATATTTCCATGTTTTTACAGATATCGGTGTAGATATTTCCATGTTTACACAGATTGCGGTGTAGATATTTCCATCTTTCTACAGATGGCATTGTAGATATTTCCATGTTTATGCAGATGACGGTGTAGGTATTTCCATGTTTATATAGATGGTGGTGTAGATATTACCATGTTTACAAAGATAGCGGTGTAGATATTTCCATGTTTATACAGATAGCGGTGTAGATATTTCCATGTTTATAGAGATAGCGGTGTAGGTATTTCCATGTTTATACAGATAGCGGTGCAGATATTTCCATGTTTATACAGATAGCGTTGTAGATATTTCCATGTTTATAGAGATAGCGGTGTAGGTATTTCCATGTTTATAGACATAGCGTTGTAGATATTTCCATGTTTATATAGATGGCGTTGTAGATATTTCCATGTTTATACCGATAGAGGTGTTGGTATTTCCACGTTTATACAGATAGCGATGTAGATATTTCCATGTTTATACAGCTCGCGGTGCCGATATTTACATCTTTATACAGATGTCATTGTAGATATTTCCTTATTCACACAGATGGCGGTGTAGTTGTTTCCATGTTTATACAGATGGCGGAGTAGTTAGTTCCATGTTTATGGAGATGGCAGTGTAGATATTTTCATGTTTATAGAGATGGTGGTGTAGATATTTCCATGTTTATAGAGATAGCAGTGTAGATATTTACATGTTTATACAGATGGCTGTGTAGATATTTCCATGTGTATACAGATGGCATTGTAGATATTTCCATGTTTATACAGATGACTGTAGATGTATTTCCATGTTTTACAGATGGCTGTGCAGATATTTCCATGTTTACAGAGATAGCGGTGTAGATATTTCCATGTTTGTACAGATGGCGTTGTTGATATTTCCATCTATACACAGATGGCCGTGTAGATATTTCCATGTTTATACAGATGGCAGCGTAGATATTTCCATGGACATGCAGATGGCGGTCTAGATATTTCCATGTTTATACAGATAGCGGTGAAGATATTTCCATGTTTTCACAGATGGTGGTGTAGATATTTCCATGTTTATACACATGGCGGAATAGATTCTTCCATCTTTATGGAGATGGCAGTGTAGATATTTTCATGTTTATAGAGATGGCGGTGTAGATATTTCCATATTTATAGAGATAGGGGTGTAGATATTTCCATCTTTCTACAGATGGCAGTGTAGATATTTCCATGTTTATACAGATGGCGGTGTAGATATTTCCATACTTATACAGATGTCTGTGTAGATATTTCCATGTGTATACAGATGGTATTGTAGTTATTTCCACGTTTATACAGATGGTGGTGTAGATATTTCCATGTTTATTCAGACGACTGTGTAGATATTTCCATGTTTTTACAGATGGCATTGTAGATATTTCAATGTTTATAGAGATGGCGCTGTAGATATTTCCATGCTTATACAGATCGCGGTGTAGATATTTCCATGTTTATACAGATAGCGGTGTAGATATTTCCATGTTTTTACAGATATCGGTGTAGATATTTCCATGATTACACAGATTGCGGTGTAGATATTTCCATCTTTCTACAGATGGCATTGTAGATATTTCCATGTTTATGCAGTTGGCGGTGTATTTTCATGTTTATATAGATGGTGGTGTAGATATTACCATTTTTATACAGATTGCGGTGTAGATATTTCCAAGTTTATACAGATAGCGGTGTAGATATTTCCATGTTTACAGAGATAGCGGTGTAGGTATTTCCATGTTTATACAGATATCGGTGCAGATATTTCCATGTTTATACAGATAGCGGTGTAGATATTTCCATGTTTATATAGATAGCGGTGTAGGTATTTCCATGTTTATAGACATAGCGGTGTAGATATTTCGATGTTTATATAGATGGCGTTGTAGATATTTCCATGTTTATACCGATAGATGTGTTGGTATTTCCACGTTTATACAGATAGCGATGTAGATATTTCCATGTTTATACAGCTCGCGGTGCAGATATTTATATCTTTATACAGATGGCATTGTAGATATTTCCTTATTCACACAGATGGCGGTGTAGATGTTTCCATGTTTATACAGATGGCGGTGTAGTTAGTTCCATGTTTATGGAGATGGCAGTGTAGATATTTTCATGTTTATAGAGATGGCGGTGTAGATATTTCCATATTTATAGAGATAGCGGCGTAGATATTTCCATCTTTCTACAGATGGCAGTGTAGATATTTCCATGTTTATACAGATGGCGGTGTAGATATTTCCATACTTATACAGATGTCTGTGTAGATATTTCCATGTGTATACAGATGGTATTGTAGGTATTTCCATGTTTATACAGATGGTGGTGTAGATATTTCCATATTTATTCAGACGACTGTGTAGATATTTCCATGTTTTTACAGATGGCATTGTAGATATTTCAATGTTTATAGAGATGGCGCTGTAGATATTTCCATGCTTATACAGATCGCTGTGTAGATATTTCCATGTTTATGCAGATAGCGGTGTAGATATTTCCATGTTTTTACAGATATCGGTGTAGATATTTCCATGATTACACAGATTGCGGTGTAGATATTTCCATCTTTCTACAGATGGCATTGTAGATATTTCCATGTTTATGCACATGGCGGTGTAGATATTTTCATGTTTATATACATGGTGGTGTAGATATTACCATGTTTATACAGATCGCGGTGTAGATATTTCCAAGTTTATACAGATAGCGGTGTAGATATTTCCATGTTTATAGAGATAGCGGTGTAGGTATTTCCATGTTTATACAGATAGCGGTGCAGATATTTCCATGTTTATACAGATAGCGCTGTAGATATTTCCATGTTTATAGAGATAGCGGTGTAGGTATTTACATGTTTATAGACATAGCGGTGTAGATATTTCCATGTTTATATAGATGGCGTTGTAGATATTTCCATGTTTATACCGATAGATGTGTTGGTATTTCCACGTTTATACAGATAGTGATGTAGATATTTCCATGTTTATACAGCTCGCGTTGCAGATATTTACATCTTTATACAGATGGCATTGTAGATATTTCCTTATTCACACAGATGGCGGTGTAGATGTTTCCATGTTTATACAGATGGCGGAGTAGTTAGTTCCATGTTTATGGGGATGGCAGTGTAGATATTTTCATGTTTATATAGATCGCGGTGTAGCTATTTCCATGTTTATACAGATAGCGGTGTAGATATTTCCATGTTTTTATAGATATCGGTGTAGATATTTCCATGTTTACACAGATTGCGGTGTAGATATTTCCATTTTTCTACAGATGGCATTGTAGATATTTCCATGTTTATGCAGATGGCGGTGTAGATATTTCCTTGTTTATATAGATGGTGGTGTAGGTATTACCATGTTTATACTGATAGCGGTGTAGATATTTCCATGTTTATACAGATCGTGGTGAAGATATTTCCATGTTTATACAGATCGCGGGGTAGATATTTCCATGTTTATAAAGATCGCTGTGTAGATATTTCCATGTTTATACACATAGCGGTGTAGATATTTCCATGTTTATACAGATAGCAGTGTAGATATTTCCATGTTCATAGAGATAGCGGTGTAGGTATTTCCATGTTTATAGACATAGCGGTGTAGATATTTCCATGTTTATATAGATGGCGTTGTAGATATTTCTATGTTTATACCGATAGATGTGTTGGTATTTCCACGTTTATACAGATAGCGATGTACATATTTCCATGTTTATACAGCTCGCGTTGCAGATATTTATAACTCTATACAGATGGCATTGTAGATATTTCCTTATTCACACAGATGGCGGTGTAGATGTTTCCATGTTTATACAGATGGCGGAGTAGTTAGTTCCATGTTTATGGAGATGGCAGTGTAGATATTTTCATGTTTATAGAGATGGCGGTGTAGATATTTCCATGTTTATAGAGATAGCAGTGTAGATATTTACATGTTTATACAGATGGCAGTGTAGATATTTCCATGTGTAAACAGATGGCATTGTAGATATTTCCATGTTTATACACATGACTGTAGAGGTATTTCCATGTTTTACAGATGGCTGTGCAGATATTTCCATGTTTATAGAGATAGCGGTGTAGATATTTCCATGTTTGTACAGATAGCGTTGTTGATATTTCCAACTATACACAGATGGCGGTGTAGATATTTCCATGTTTATACAGATGGCAGCGTAGGTATTTCCATGTACATGCAGATGGCGGTGTAGATATTTCCATGTTTATACAGATAGCGGTGTAGATATTTCCATGTTTTCACAGATGGTGGTGTAGACATTTCCGTGTTTATACACATGGCGGAGTAGATACTTCCATCTCTTTGGAGATGGCAGTGTAGATATTTTCATGTTTATAGAGATGGCTGGGTAGATATTTCCATATTTGTAGAGATAGCAGTGTAGATATTTCCATCTTTCTACAGATGGCAGTGTAGATATTTCCATGTTTATACAGATGGCGGTGTAGATATTTCCATACTTATACAGATATCTGTGTAGATATTTCCATGTGTATACAGATGGTATTGTAGGTATTTCCATGTTTATACAGATGGTGGTGTAGATATTTCCATGTTTATTCAGATGACTGTGTAGATATTTCCATGTTTTTACAGATGGCAGTGTAGATATTTCAATGTTTATAGAGATGGCGCTGTAGATATTTCCATGTTTATACAGATCGCGGTGTAGATATTTCGATGTTTACACAGATAGCGGTGTAGATATTTCCATGTTTTTACAGATATCGGTGTAGATATTTCCATGTTTACACAGATTGCGGTGTAGATATTTCCATCTTTCTACAGATGGCATTGTAGATATTTCCATGTTTATGCAGATGGCGGTGTAGATATTTCCATGTTTATATAGATGGTGGTGTAGATATTACGATGTTTATACAGATGGCGGTGAAGATATTTCCATGTTTATACAGATCGTGGTGAAGATATTTCCATGTTTATACAGATCGCGGTGTAGATATTTCCATGTTTATACAGATCGCGGTGTAGATATTTCCATGTTTATATAGATGGCGTTGTAGATATTTCCATGTTTATACCGATAGATGTGTTGGTATTTCCACGTTTATACAGATAGCGATGTAGATATTTCCATGTTTATACAGCTCGCGGTGCAGATATTTATATCTTTATACAGATGGCATTGTAGATATTTCCTTATTCACACAGATCTCGGTGTAGATGTTTCCATGTTTATACAGATGGCGGAGTAGTTAGTTCCATGTTTATGGAGATGGCAGTGTAGATATTTTCATGCTTATAGAGATGGCGGTGTAGATATTTCCATGTTTATAGAGATAGCGGTGTAGGTATTTCCATGTTTATAGACATAGCGGTGTAGATATTTCCATGTTTATATAGATGGCGTTGTAGATATTTCCATGTTTATACCGATAGATGTGTTGGTATTTCCACGTTTATACAGATAGCGATGTAGATATTTCCATGTTTATACAGATCGTGGTGAAGATATTTCAATGTTTATACAGATCGCGGTGTAGATATTTACATGTTTATACAGATGGCTGTGAAGATATTTCCATGTGTAAACAGATGGCATTGTAGATATTTCCATGTTTATACAGATGACTGTAGAGGTATTTCCATGTTTTACAGATGGCTGTGCAGATATTTCCATGTTTATAGAGATAGCGGTGTAGATATTTCCATGTTTGTACAGATGGCGTTGTTGATATTTCCATGTATACACAGATGGCGGTGTAGATATTTCCATGTTTATACAGATGGCAGCGTAGATATTTCCATGGTCATGCAGATGGCGGTGTAGACATTTCCATGTTTATACAGAGAGCGGTGTAGATATTTCCATGTTTTCACAGATGGTGGTGTAGATATTTCCGTGTTTATACACTTGTCGGGTTAGGTACTTCCATCTTTATGGAGATGGCAGTGTAGATATTTTCATGTTTATAGAGATGGCGGTGTAGATATTTCCATATTTGTAGAGATAGCGATGTAGATATTTCCATCTTTCTACAGATGGCAGTGTAGATATTTACATGTTTATACAGATGGCGGTGTAGATATTTCCTTACTGATACAGATATCTGTGTAGATATTTCCATGTGTATACAGATGGTATTGTAGGTATTTCCATGTTTATACAGATGGTGGTGTAGATATTTCCATGTTTATTCAGTTGACTGTGTAGACATTTCCATGTTTTTACAGATGGCAGTGTAGATATTTCAATGTTTATAGAGATGGCGCTGTAGATATTTCCATGTTTATACAGATCGCGGTGTAGATATTTCCATGTTTACACAGATAGCGGTGTAGATATTTCCATGTTTTTACAGATATCGGTGTAGATATTTCCATGTTTACACAGATTGCGGTGTAGATGTTTCCATCTTTCTACAGATGGCATTGTAGATATTTGCATGTTTATGCAGATGGCGGTGTATATATTTCCATGTTTATATAGATGGTGGTGTAGATATTACCATGTTTATACAGATAGCGTTGTAAATATTTCCATGTTTATACAGATCGTGGTGAAGTTATTTCAATGTTTATACAGATCGCGGTGTAGATATTTCCATGTTTATGCAGATCGCGGTGTAGATATTTCCATGTTTACACAGATAGCGGTGTAGATATTTCCATGTTTATACAGATAGCGGTGTAGATATTTCCATGTTTATAGAGATAGCGGTGTAGGTATTTCCATGTTTATAGACATAGCGGTGTAGATATTTCCATGTTTATATAGATGGCTTTGTAGATATTTCTATGTTAATACCGATAGATGTGTTGGTATTTCCACATTTATACAGATAGCGATGTAGATATTTCCATGTTTATACAGCTCGCGGTGCAGATATTTATATCTTTATACAGATGGCATTGTAGATATTTCCTGATTCACACAGATGGCGGTGTAGATGTTTCCATGTTTATACAGATGGCGGAGTAGTTAGTTCCATGTTTATGGAGATGGCAGTGTAGATATTTTCATGTTTATAGAGATGGCGGTGTTGATATTTCCATGTTTATAGTGATAGCAGTGTAGATATTTACATGTTTATACAGATGGCTGTGTAGATATTTCCATGTGTAAACAGATGGCATTGTAGATATTTCCATGTTTATACAGATGACTGTAGAGGTATTTCCATGTTTTACAGATGGCTGTGCAGATATTTCCATGTTTATAGAGATAGCGGTGTAGATATTTCCATGTTTGTACAGATGGCGTTGTTGATATTTCCATCTATACACAGATGGCGGTGTAGATATTTCCATGTTTATACAGATGGCAGCGTAGATATTTCCATGGACATGCAGATGGCGGTGTAGATATTTCCAGGTTTATACAGATAGCGGTGTAGGTATTTCCATGTTTTCACAGATGGTGGTGTAGATATTTCCGTGTTCATACACATGGCGGAGTAGATACTTCCATCTTTATGGAGATGGCACTGTAGATATTTTCATGTTTATAGAGCTGGCGGTGTAGATATTTCCATATTTCTAGAGATAGCGGTGTAGATATTTCCATCTTTCTACAGATGGCAGTGTAGATATTTCCATGTTTATACAGAAGGCGGTGTAGATATTTCCGTACTTATACAGATATCTGTGTAGATATTTCCATGTGTATACAGATGGTATTGTAGGTATTTCCATGTTTATACAGATGGTGGTGTAGATATTTCTATGTTTATTCAGATGACTGTGTAGATATTTCCATGTTTTTACAGATGGCAGTGTAGATATTTCAATGTTTATAGAGATGGCGCTGTAGATATTTCCATGTTTATACAGATCGCGGTGTAGATATTTCCATGTTTATACAGACAGCGGTGTAGATATTTCCATATTTTTACAGATATCGGTGTAGATATTTCCGTGTTTACACAGATTGCGGTGTAGATATTTCCATCTCTCTACAGATGGCATTGTAGATATTTCCATGTTTATGCAGATGGCGGTGTAGGTATTTCCATGTTCATATAGATGGTGGTGTTGATTTTACGATGTTTATACAGATGGCGGTGTAGATATTTCCATGTTTATACAGATCGTGGTGAAGATATTTCAATGTTTATACAGATCGCGGTGTAGATATTTCCATGTTTATACAGATCGCGGTGTAGATATTTCCATGTTTATACAGATAGAGGTGTAGTTATTTTCATGTTTATACAGATAGCGGTGTAGGTATTTCCATGTATATAGACATAGCCGTGTAGATATTTCCATGTTTATATAGATGGCGTTGTAGATATTTCCATGTTTATACCGATAGATGTGTTAGTATTTCCACGTTTATACAGATATCGATGTAGATATTTCCATGTTTATACAGCTCGCGGTGCAGATATTTATATCTTTATACAGATGGCATTGTAGATATTTCCATGTTTATACAGATGACTGTAGAGTTATTTCCATGTTTAACAGATGGCTGTGCAGATATTTCCATGTTTATAGAGATAGCGGTGTAGATATTTCCATGTTTGTACAGATGGCGTTGTTGATATTTCCATCTATACACAGATGGCCGTGTAGATATTTCCATGTTTATACAGATGGCAGCGTAGATATTTCCATGGACATGCAGATGGCGGTGTAGATATTTCCAGGTTTATACAGATAGCGGTGTAGGTATTTCCATGTTTTCACAGATGGTGGTGTAGATATTTCCGTGTTCATACACATGGCGGAGTAGATACTTCCATCTTTATGGAGATGGCACTGTAGATATTTTCATGTTTATAGAGCTGGCGGTGTAGATATTTCCATATTTCTAGAGATAGCGGTGTAGATATTTCCATCTTTCTACAGATGGCAGTGTAGATATTTCCATGTTTATACAGAAGGCGGTGTAGATATTTCCGTACTTATACAGATATCTGTGTAGATATTTCCATGTGTATACAGATGGTATTGTAGGTATTTCCATGTTTATACAGATGGTGGTGTAGATATTTCTATGTTTATTCAGATGACTGTGTAGATATTTCCATGTTTTTACAGATGGCAGTGTAGATATTTCAATGTTTATAGAGATGGCGCTGTAGATATTTCCATGTTTATACAGATCGCGGTGTAGATATTTCCATGTTTATACAGACAGCGGTGTAGATATTTCCATATTTTTACAGATATCGGTGTAGATATTTCCGTGTTTACACAGATTGCGGTGTAGATATTTCCATCTTTCTACAGATGGCATTGTAGATATTTCCATGTTTATGCAGATGGCGGTGTAGGTATTTCCATGTTCATATAGATGGTGGTGTTGATTTTACGATGTTTATACAGATGGCGGTGTAGACATTTCCATGTTTATACAGATCGTGGTGAAGATATTTCAATGTTTATACAGATCGCGGTGTAGATATTTCCATGTTTATACAGATCGCGGTGTAGATATTTCCATGTTTATACAGATAGAGGTGTAGTTATTTTCATGTTTATACAGATAGCGGTGTAGGTATTTCCATGTATATAGACATAGCCGTGTAGATATTTCCATGTTTATATAGATGGCGTTGTAGATATTTCCATGTTTATACCGATAGATGTGTTAGTATTTCCACGTTTATACAGATATCGATGTAGATATTTCCATGTTTATACAGCTCGCGGTGCAGATATTTATATCTTTATACAGATGGCATTGTAGATATTTCCATGTTTATACAGATGACTGTAGAGTTATTTCCATGTTTAACAGATGGCTGTGCAGATATTTCCATGTTTATAGAGATAGCGGTGTAGATATTTCCATGTTTGTACAGATGGCGTTGTTGATATTTCCATCTATACACAGATGGCCGTGTAGATATTTCCATGTTTATACAGATGGCGGTGTAGATATTTCCATGCTTATACAGATGTCTGTGTAGATATTTCCATGTGTATACAGATGGTATTCTAGGTATTTCCATGTTTTACAGATGACTGTGCAGATATTTCCATGTTTATAGAGATAGCGGTGTAGATATTTCCATGTTTGTACAGATGGCGTTGTTGATATTTCCATCTATACACAGATGGCCGTGTAGATATTTCCATGTTTATACAGATGGCACCGTAGATATTTCCATGGACATGCAGATGGTGGTGTAGATATTTCCGTGTTTATTCACATGGCGGTGTAGATACTTCCATCTTTATGGAGATGGCAGTGTAGATATTTTCATGTTTATAGAGATGGCGGTGTAGATATTTCCATATTTGTAGAGATAGCGGTGTAGATATTTCCATCTTTCTACAGATGGTAGTGTAGATATTTCCATGTTTATACAGCTGGCGGTGTAGATATTTCCATACTTATACAGATGTCTGTGTAGATATTTCCATGTGTATACAGATGGTACTGTAGCTATTTCCATGTTTATACAGATGGTGGTGTAGTTATTTCCATGTTTATTCAGATGACTGTGTAGATATTTCCATGTTTTACAGATGGCAGTGTTGATATTTCAATGTTTATAGAGATGTCGCTGTAGATATTTCCATGTTTATACAGATCGTGGTGAAGATATTTCCATGTTTATACAGATCGCGGTGTAGGTATTTCCATGTTTATACAGATAGCGGTGTAGATATTTCCATCTTTATACAGATAGCGGTGTAGATATTTCCATGTTTATACAGATTGTGGTGTAGATATTTCCATGTTTATACAGATAGCGGTGTAGATATTTCCATGTTTTTACAGATATCGGTGTAGATATTTCCATGGTTACACAGATTGCGGTGTAGATATTTCCATCTTTCTACAGATGGCATTGTAGATATTTCCATGTTTATGCAGATGGCGGTGTAGATATTTCCATGTTTATATAGATGGTGGTGTAGATATTTCCATGTTTATACAGATAGCGGTGTAGATATTTCCATGTTTATAGAGATAGCGGTGTAGGTATTTCCATGTTTATAGACATAGCGGTGTAGATATTTCCATGTTTATATAGATGGCGTTGTAGATATTTCCATGTTTATACCAATAGATGTGTTGGTATTTCCACGTTTATACAGATAGCGATGTAGATATTTCCATGTTTATACAGCTCGCATTGCAAATATTTATATCTTTATACAGATGGCATTGTAGATATTTCCTTATTCACACAGATGGCGGTGTAGATGTTTCCATGTTTATACAGATGGCGGAGTAGTTAGTTCCATGTTTATGGAGATGGCAGTGTAGATATTTTCATGTTTATAGAGATGGCGGTGTAGATATTTCCATGTTTATAGAGATAGCAGTGTAGATATTTACATGTTTATACAGATGGCTGTGTAGATATTTCCATGTGTATACAGATGGCATTGTAGACATTTCCATGTTTATACAGTTGACTGTAGATTTATTTCCATGTTTTACAGATGGCTGTGCAGATATTTCCATGTTTATAGAGATAGCGGTGTAGATATTTCCATGTTTGTACAGATGGCGTTGTTGATATTTCCATCTATACACAGATGGCCGTGTAGATATTTCCATGTTTATACAGATGGTAGCGGAGATTTTTCCATGGACATGCAGATGGCGGTGTAGATATTTCCAGGTTTATACAGATAGCGGTGTAGGTATTTCCATGTTTTCACAGATGGTGGTGTAGATATTTCCGTGTTTATACACATTGTGGTGTAGATACTTCCATCTTTATGGAGATGGCAGTGTAGATATTTTCATGTTTATAAAGATGGCGGTGTAGATATTTCCATATTTATAGAGATAGCGATGTAGATATTTCCATCTTTCTACAGATGGCAGTGTAGATATTTCCATGTTTATACAGATGGCGGTGTAGATATTTCCATACTTATACAGATGTCTGTGTAGATATTTCCATGTGTATACAGATGGTATTGTAGGTATTTCCATGTTTATACAGATGGTGGTGTAGATATTTCCATGTTTATTCAGATGACTGTGTAGATATTTCCATGTTTTACAGATGGCAGTGTAGATATTTCAATGTTTATAGAGATGGCGCTGTAGATATTTCCATGTTTATACAGATCGCGGTGTAGATATTTCCATGTTTATACAGATAGAGGTGTAGTTATTTTCATGTTTATACAGATAGCGGTGTAGGTATTTCCATGTATATAGACATAGCCGTGTAGATATTTCCATGTTTATATAGATGGCGTTGTAGATATTTCCATGTTTATACCGATAGATGTGTTAGTATTTCCACGTTTATACAGATATCGATGTAGATATTTCCATGTTTATACAGCTCGCGGTGCAGATATTTATATCTTTATACAGATGGCATTGTAGATATTTCCATGTTTATACAGATGACTGTAGAGTTATTTCCATGTTTAACAGATGGCTGTGCAGATATTTCCATGTTTATAGAGATAGCGGTGTAGATATTTCCATGTTTGTACAGATGGCGTTGTTGATATTTCCATCTATACACAGATGGCCGTGTAGATATTTCCATGTTTATACAGATGGCGGTGTAGATATTTCCATGCTTATACAGATGTCTGTGTAGATATTTCCATGTGTATACAGATGGTATTCTAGGTATTTCCATGTTTTACAGATGACTGTGCAGATATTTCCATGTTTATAGAGATAGCGGTGTAGATATTTCCATGTTTGTACAGATGGCGTTGTTGATATTTCCATCTATACACAGATGGCCGTGTAGATATTTCCATGTTTATACAGATGGCACCGTAGATATTTCCATGGACATGCAGATGGTGGTGTAGATATTTCCGTGTTTATTCACATGGCGGTGTAGATACTTCCATCTTTATGGAGATGGCAGTGTAGATATTTTCATGTTTATAGAGATGGCGGTGTAGATATTTCCATATTTGTAGAGATAGCGGTGTAGATATTTCCATCTTTCTACAGATGGTAGTGTAGATATTTCCATGTTTATACAGCTGGCGGTGTAGATATTTCCATACTTATACAGATGTCTGTGTAGATATTTCCATGTGTATACAGATGGTACTGTAGCTATTTCCATGTTTATACAGATGGTGGTGTAGTTATTTCCATGTTTATTCAGATGACTGTGTAGATATTTCCATGTTTTACAGATGGCAGTGTTGATATTTCAATGTTTATAGAGATGTCGCTGTAGATATTTCCATGTTTATACAGATCGTGGTGAAGATATTTCCATGTTTATACAGATCGCGGTGTAGGTATTTCCATGTTTATACAGATAGCGGTGTAGATATTTCCATCTTTATACAGATAGCGGTGTAGATATTTCCATGTTTATACAGATTGTGGTGTAGATATTTCCATGTTTATACAGATAGCGGTGTAGATATTTCCATGTTTTTACAGATATCGGTGTAGATATTTCCATGGTTACACAGATTGCGGTGTAGATATTTCCATCTTTCTACAGATGGCATTGTAGATATTTCCATGTTTATGCAGATGGCGGTGTAGATATTTCCATGTTTATATAGATGGTGGTGTAGATATTTCCATGTTTATACAGATAGCGGTGTAGATATTTCCATGTTTATAGAGATAGCGGTGTAGGTATTTCCATGTTTATAGACATAGCGGTGTAGATATTTCCATGTTTATATAGATGGCGTTGTAGATATTTCCATGTTTATACCAATAGATGTGTTGGTATTTCCACGTTTATACAGATAGCGATGTAGATATTTCCATGTTTATACAGCTCGCATTGCAAATATTTATATCTTTATACAGATGGCATTGTAGATATTTCCTTATTCACACAGATGGCGGTGTAGATGTTTCCATGTTTATACAGATGGCGGAGTAGTTAGTTCCATGTTTATGGAGATGGCAGTGTAGATATTTTCATGTTTATAGAGATGGCGGTGTAGATATTTCCATGTTTATAGAGATAGCAGTGTAGATATTTACATGTTTATACAGATGGCTGTGTAGATATTTCCATGTGTATACAGATGGCATTGTAGACATTTCCATGTTTATACAGTTGACTGTAGATTTATTTCCATGTTTTACAGATGGCTGTGCAGATATTTCCATGTTTATAGAGATAGCGGTGTAGATATTTCCATGTTTGTACAGATGGCGTTGTTGATATTTCCATCTATACACAGATGGCCGTGTAGATATTTCCATGTTTATACAGATGGTAGCGGAGATTTTTCCATGGACATGCAGATGGCGGTGTAGATATTTCCAGGTTTATACAGATAGCGGTGTAGGTATTTCCATGTTTTCACAGATGGTGGTGTAGATATTTCCGTGTTTATACACATTGTGGTGTAGATACTTCCATCTTTATGGAGATGGCAGTGTAGATATTTTCATGTTTATAAAGATGGCGGTGTAGATATTTCCATATTTATAGAGATAGCGATGTAGATATTTCCATCTTTCTACAGATGGCAGTGTAGATATTTCCATGTTTATACAGATGGCGGTGTAGATATTTCCATACTTATACAGATGTCTGTGTAGATATTTCCATGTGTATACAGATGGTATTGTAGGTATTTCCATGTTTATACAGATGGTGGTGTAGATATTTCCATGTTTATTCAGATGACTGTGTAGATATTTCCATGTTTTACAGATGGCAGTGTAGATATTTCAATGTTTATAGAGATGGCGCTGTAGATATTTCCATGTTTATACAGATTGCGGTGTAGATATTTCCATGTTTATACAGATAGCGGTGTAGATATTTCCATGTTTTTACAGATATCGGTGTAGATATTTCCATGTTTACACAGATTGCGGTGTAGATATTTCCATCTTTCTACAGATGACATTGTAGATATTT
The DNA here is from genome assembly GCF_029289425.2 of Pan paniscus. Lineage (NCBI taxonomy): Eukaryota > Metazoa > Chordata > Mammalia > Primates > Hominidae > Pan > Pan paniscus. The sequence continues at coordinate 74,475,924 of NC_073270.2, forward strand.
CAATGTTTATGCAGATGGCGGTGTAGATATTTCCATGTTTATATAGATGGCGGTGTAGATATTACCATGTTTATACAGATAGCGGTGTAGATATTTCCGTGTTTATACAGATGGTGGTGAAGATATTTCCATGTTTATACACATCGCAGTGTAGATATTTCCATGTTTATACAGATCGCTGTGTAGATATTTCCATGTTTATACAGATTGCGGTGTAGATATTTCCATGTTTATACAGATAGCGATGTAGATATTTCCATGTTTATAGAGATAGCGGTGTAGATATTTCCATGTTTATAGAGATAGCGGTGTAGGTATTTCCATGTTTATAGACATAGCGGTGTAGATATTTCCATGTTTATATAGATGGCGTTGTAGATATTTCCATGTTTATACCTATAGATGTGTTGGTATTTCCACGTTTATACAGATAGCGATGTAGATATTTCCATGTTTTTAAAGCTCGCGGTGCAGATATTTATATATTTATACAGACGGCATTGTAGATATTTCCTTATTCACACAGATGGCGGTGTAGATGTTTCCATGTATATACTGATGGCGGAGTGGTTAGTTCCATGTTTATGGAGATGGCAGTGTAGATATTTTCATGTTTATAGAGATGGCGGTGTAGATATTTCCATGTTTATAGAGATAGCAGTGTAGCTATTTACATGTTTATACAGATGGCTGTGTAGATATTTCCATGTGTATACAGATGGCATTGTAGACATTTCCATGTTTATACAGATGACTGTAGAGGTATTTCCATGTTTTACAGATGGCTGTGCAGATATTTCCATGTTTATAGAGATAGCGGTGTAGATATTTCCATGTTTGTACAGATGGCGTTGTTGATATTTCCATCTATACACAGATGGCCGTGTAGATATTTCCATGTTTATACAGATGGCAGCGTAGATATTTCCATGGACATGCAGATGGCGGTGTAGATATTTCCATGTTTATACAGATAGCGGTGTAGGTATTTCCATGTTTTCACAGATGGTGGTGTAGATATTTCCGTGTTTATACACATGGTGGTGTAGATACTTCCATCTTTATGGAGATGGCAGTGTAGATATTTTCATGTTTATAGAGATGGCGGTGTAGATATTTCCATATTTATAGAGATAGCGGTGTAGATATTTCCATCTTTCTACAGATGGCAGTGTAGATATTTCCATGTTTATACATATGGCGGTGTAGATATTTCCATACTTATACAGATGGCAGTGTAGGTATTTCCATGTTTATACATATGGCGGTGTAGATATTTCCATACTTATACAGATGTCTGTGTAGATATTTCCATGTGTATACAGATGGTATTGTAGGTATTTCCATGTTTATACAGATGGTGGTGTAGATATTTCCATGTTTATACAGATGACTGTGTAGATATTTCCATGTTTTTACAGATGGCAGTGTAGATATTTCAATGTTTATAGAGATGGCGCTGTAGATATTTCCATGTTTATACAGATCGCGGTGTAGATATTTCCATGTTTATACAGATAGCGGTGTAGATATTTCCATGTTTTTGCAGATAACGGTGTAGATATTTCCATGTTTACACAGATTGCGGTGTAGATATTTCCATCTTTCTACAGATGGCATTGTAGATATTTCCATGTTTATGCAGATGGCGGTGTAGATACTTCCATGTTTATATAGATGGTGGTGTAGATATTACCATGTTTATACAGATAGCGTTGTAGATATTTCCATGTTTCTACAGATCGTGGTGAAGATATTTCAATATTTATACTGATCGCGGTGTAGATATTTCCATGTTTATACAGATCGCGGTGTAGTTATTTCCATGTTTATACTGATAGCGTTGTAGATATTTCCATGTTTATACAGATAGCGGTGTAGATATTTCCATGTTTATACAGATAGCGGTGTAGGTAATTCCATGTTTATAGACATAGCAGTGTAGATATTTCCATGTTTATATAGATGGCGTTGTAGATATTTCCATGTTTATAGCGATATATGTGTTGCTATTTCAACGTTTACACAGATAGCGATGTAGATATTTCCATGTTTATACAGCTCGCGGTGCAGATATTTATATCTTTATACAGATGGCATTGTAGATATTTCCTTATTCACACAGATGGCGGTGTAGATGTTTCCATGTTTATACAGATGGCGGAGTAGTTAGTTCTATGTTTATGGAGATGGCAGTGTAGATATTTTCATGTTTATAGAGATGACGGTGTAGATATTTCCATGTTTATAGAAATAGCAGTGTAGATATTTACATGTTTATACAGATGGCTGTGTAGATATTTCCATGTGTGTACAGATGGCATTGTAGATATTTCCATGTTTATACAGATGACTGTAGAGGTATTTCCATGTTTTACAGGTGGCTCTGCAGATATTTCCATGTTTATAGAGATAGCGGTGTAGATAGTTCCATGTTTGTTCAGATGGCGTTGTTGATATTTCCATCTATACACAGATGGCGGTGTAGATATTTCCATGTTTATACAGATGGCAGCGTAGATACTTCCATGGACATGCAGATGGCGGTGTAGATATTTCCATGTTTATACAGATAGCGGTGTAGGTATATCCATGTTTTCAGAGATGGTGGTGTAGATATTTCCGTGTTTATACACATGGCGGAGTAGATACTTCCATCTTTATAGAGATCCCAGTGTAGATATTTTCATGTTTATAGAGATGGCGGTGTAGATATTTCCATATTTATACAGATAGCGATGTAGATATTTCCATCTTTCTACAGATGGCAGTGTAGATATTTCCATGTTTATACAGATGGCGGTGTAGATATTTCCATACATATACAGATATCTGTGTAGATATTTCCATGTGTATACAGATGGTATTGTAGGTATTTCCATGTTTATACAGATGGTGGTGTAGATATTTCCATGTTTATTCAGATGACTGTGTAGATATTTCCATGTTTTTACAGATAGCGGTGTAGATATTTCCATCTTTATACAGATAGCGGTGTAGATATTTCCATGTTTATACAGATTGTGGTGTAGATATTTCCATGTTTATACAGATAGCGGTGTAGATATTTCCATGTTTTTACAGATATCGGTGTAGATATTTCCATGGTTACACAGATTGCGGTGTAGATATTTCCATCTTTCTACAGATGGCATTGTAGATATTTCCATGTTTATGCAGATGGCAGTGTAGATATTTCCATGTTTATATAGATGGTGGTGTAGATATTTCCATGTTTATACAGATAGCGGTGTAGATATTTCCATGTTTATAGAGATAGCGGTGTAGGTATTTCCATGTTTATAGACATAGCGGTGTAGATATTTCCATGTTTATATAGATGGCGTTGTAGATATTTCCATGTTTATACCAATAGATGTGTTGGTATTTCCACGTTTATACAGATAGCGATGTAGATATTTCCATGTTTATACAGCTCGCATTGCAGATATTTATATCTTTATACAGATGGCATTGTAGATATTTCCTTATTCACACAGATGGCGGTGTAGATGTTTCCATGTTTATACAGATGGCGGAGTAGTTAGTTCCATGTTTATGGAGATGGCAGTGTAGATATTTTCATGTTTATAGAGATGGCGGTGTAGATATTTCCATGTTTATAGAGATAGCAGTGTAGATATTTACATGTTTATACAGATGGCTGTGTAGATATTTCCATGTGTATACAGATGGCATTGTAGACATTTCCATGTTTATACAGTTGACTGTAGAGTTATTTCCATGTTTTACAGATGGCTGTGCAGATATTTCCATGTTTATAGAGATAGCGGTGTAGATATTTCCATGTTTGTACAGATGGCGTTGTTGATATTTCCATCTATACACAGATGGCCGTGTAGATATTTCCATGTTTATACAGATGGTAGCGGAGATTTTTCCATGGACATGCAGATGGCGGTGTAGATATTTCCAGGTTTATACAGATAGCGGTGTAGGTATTTCCATGTTTTCACAGATGGTGGTGTAGATATTTCCGTGTTTATACACATTGTGGTGTAGATACTTCCATCTTTATGGAGATGGCAGTGTAGATATTTTCATGTTTATAAAGATGGCGGTGTAGATATTTCCATATTTATAGAGATAGCGATGTAGATATTTCCATCTTTCTACAGATGGCAGTGTAGATATTTCCATGTTTATACAGATGGCGGTGTAGATATTTCCATACTTATACAGATGTCTGTGTAGATATTTCCATGTGTATACAGATGGTATTGTAGGTATTTCCATGTTTATACAGATGGTGGTGTAGATATTTCCATGTTTATTCAGATGACTGTGTAGATATTTCCATGTTTTACAGATGGCAGTGTAGATATTTCAATGTTTATAGAGATGGCGCTGTAGATATTTCCATGTTTATACAGATTGCGGTGTAGATATTTCCATGTTTATACAGATAGCGGTGTAGATATTTCCATGTTTTTACAGATATCGGTGTAGATATTTCCATGTTTACACAGATTGCGGTGTAGATATTTCCATCTTTCTACAGATGACATTGTAGATATTTCAATGTTTATGCAGATGGCGGTGTAGATATTTCCATGTTTATATAGATGGCGGTGTAGATATTACCATGTTTATACAGATAGCGGTGTAGATATTTCCGTGTTTATACAGATGGTGGTGAAGATATTTCCATGTTTATACACATCGCAGTGTAGATATTTCCATGTTTATACAGATCGCTGTGTAGATATTTCCATGTTTATACAGATTGCGGTGTAGATATTTCCATGTTTATACAGATAGCAATGTAGATATTTCCATGTTTATAGAGATAGCGGTGTAGATATTTCCATGTTTATAGAGATAGCGGTGTAGGTATTTCCATGTTTATAGACATAGCGGTGTAGATATTTCCATGTTTATATAGATGGCGTTGTAGATATTTCCATGTTTATACCTATAGATGTGTTGGTATTTCCACGTTTATACAGATAGCGATGTAGATATTTCCATGTTTTTAAAGCTCGCGGTGCAGATATTTATATATTTATACAGACGGCATTGTAGATATTTCCTTATTCACACAGATGGCGGTGTAGATGTTTCCATGTATATACTGATGGCGGAGTGGTTAGTTCCATGTTTATGGAGATGGCAGTGTAGATATTTTCATGTTTATAGAGATGGCGGTGTAGATATTTCCATGTTTATAGAGATAGCAGTGTAGCTATTTACATGTTTATACAGATGGCTGTGTAGATATTTCCATGTGTATACAGATGGCATTGTAGACATTTCCATGTTTATACAGATGACTGTAGAGGTATTTCCATGTTTTACAGATGGCTGTGCAGATATTTCCATGTTTATAGAGATAGCGGTGTAGATATTTCCATGTTTGTACAGATGGCGTTGTTGATATTTCCATCTATACACAGATGGCCGTGTAGATATTTCCATGTTTATACAGATGGCAGCGTAGATATTTCCATGGACATGCAGATGGCGGTGTAGATATTTCCATGTTTATACAGATAGCGGTGTAGGTATTTCCATGTTTTCACAGATGGTGGTGTAGATATTTCCGTGTTTATACACATGGTGGTGTAGATACTTCCATCTTTATGGAGATGGCAGTGTAGATATTTTCATGTTTATAGAGATGGCGGTGTAGATATTTCCATATTTATAGAGATAGCGGTGTAGATATTTCCATCTTTCTACAGATGGCAGTGTAGATATTTCCATGTTTATACATATGGCGGTGTAGATATTTCCATACTTATACAGATGGCAGTGTAGGTATTTCCATGTTTATACATATGGCGGTGTAGATATTTCCATACTTATACAGATGTCTGTGTAGATATTTCCATGTGTATACAGATGGTATTGTAGGTATTTCCATGTTTATACAGATGGTGGTGTAGATATTTCCATGTTTATACAGATGACTGTGTAGATATTTCCATGTTTTTACAGATGGCAGTGTAGATATTTCAATGTTTATAGAGATGGCGCTGTAGATATTTCCATGTTTATACAGATCGCGGTGTAGATATTTCCATGTTTATACAGATAGCGGTGTAGATATTTCCATGTTTTTGCAGATAACGGTGTAGATATTTCCATGTTTACACAGATTGCGGTGTAGATATTTCCATCTTTCTACAGATGGCATTGTAGATATTTCCATGTTTATGCAGATGGCGGTGTAGATACTTCCATGTTTATATAGATGGTGGTGTAGATATTACCATGTTTATACAGATAGCGTTGTAGATATTTCCATGTTTCTACAGATCGTGGTGAAGATATTTCAATATTTATACTGATCGCGGTGTAGATATTTCCATGTTTATACAGATCGCGGTGTAGATATTTCCATGTTTATACTGATAGCGTTGTAGATATTTCCATGTTTATACAGATAGCGGTGTAGATATTTCCATGTTTATACAGATAGCGGTGTAGGTAATTCCATGTTTATAGACATAGCAGTGTAGATATTTCCATGTTTATATAGATGGCGTTGTAGATATTTCCATGTTTATAGTGATATATGTGTTGCTATTTCAACGTTTACACAGATAGCGATGTAGATATTTCCATGTTTATACAGCTCGCGGTGCAGATATTTATATCTTTATACAGATGGCATTGTAGATATTTCCTTATTCACACAGATGGCGGTGTAGATGTTTCCATGTTTATACAGATGGCGGAGTAGTTAGTTCTATGTTTATGGAGATGGCAGTGTAGATATTTTCATGTTTATAGAGATGACGGTGTAGATATTTCCATGTTTATAGAAATAGCAGTGTAGATATTTACATGTTTATACAGATGGCTGTGTAGATATTTCCATGTGTGTACAGATGGCATTGTAGATATTTCCATGTTTATACAGATGACTGTAGAGGTATTTCCATGTTTTACAGGTGGCTCTGCAGATATTTCCATGTTTATAGAGATAGCGGTGTAGATAGTTCCATGTTTGTTCAGATGGCGTTGTTGATATTTCCATCTATACACAGATGGCGGTGTAGATATTTCCATGTTTATACAGATGGCAGCGTAGATACTTCCATGGACATGCAGATGGCGGTGTAGATATTTCCATGTTTATACAGATAGCGGTGTAGGTATATCCATGTTTTCAGAGATGGTGGTGTAGATATTTCCGTGTTTATACACATGGCGGAGTAGATACTTCCATCTTTATAGAGATCCCAGTGTAGATATTTTCATGTTTATAGAGATGGCGGTGTAGATATTTCCATATTTATACAGATAGCGATGTAGATATTTCCATCTTTCTACAGATGGCAGTGTAGATATTTCCATGTTTATACAGATGGCGGTGTAGATATTTCCATACATATACAGATATCTGTGTAGATATTTCCATGTGTATACAGATGGTATTGTAGGTATTTCCATGTTTATACAGATGGTGGTGTAGATATTTCCATGTTTATTCAGATGACTGTGTAGATATTTCCATGTTTTTACAGATGGCAGTGTAGATATTTCAATGTTTATAGAGATGGCGCTGTAGATATTTCCATGTTTATACAGATCGCGGTGTAGATATTTCCATGTTTATACAGATAGCGGTGTAGATATTTCCATGTTTTTACAGATATCGGTGTAGATATTTCCATGTTTACACAGATTGCGGTGTAGATGTTTCCATCTTTCTACAGTTGGCATTGTAGTTATTTCCATGTTTATGCAGATGGCGGTGTATATATTTCCATGTTTATATAGATGGTGGTGTAGATATTACCATGTTTATACAGATCGTTGTGAAGATATTTCAATGTTTATACAGATCGCGGTGTATATATTTCCATGTTTATACAGATAGCGGTGTAGATATTTCCATGTTTTTACAGATATCGGTGTAGATATTTCCATGTTTACACAGATTGCGGTGTAGATATTTCCATCTTTCTACAGATGACATTGCAGATATTTCCATGTGTATGCAGATGGCGGTGTAGATATTTCCATGTTTATATAGATGGTGGTGTAGATATTACCATGTTTATACAGATAGCGGTGTAGATATTTCCACGTTTATACAGATCGTGGTGAAGATATTTCCATGTTTATACAGATCGCGGTGTAGATATTTCCATGTTTATACAGATCGCTGTGTAGATATTTCCATGTTTACACAGATTGCGGTGTAGATATTTCCATGTTTATACAGATAGCGGTGTAGATATTTCCATGTTTATAGAGACAGCGGTGTAGGTGTTTCCATGTTTATAGACATAGCGGTGTAGATATTTCCATGTTTATATAGATGGCGTTGTAGATATTTCCATGTTTATAACGATAGATGTGTTGGTATTTCCACGTTTATACAGATAGCGATGTAGATGTTTCCATGTTTATACAGCTCGCGGTGCAGATGTTTATATCTTTATACAGATGGCATTGTAGATATTTCCTTACTCACACAGATGGCGGTGTAGATGTTTCCATGTTTATACAGATGGCGGAGTAGTTAGTTCCATGTTTATGGAGATGGCAGTGTAGATATTTTCATGTTTATAGTGATGGCAGTGTAGATATTTCCATGTTTATAGAGATAGCAGTGTAGATATTTCCATGTTTATACAGATGGCAGCGTAGATATTTCCATGGACATGCAGATGGCGGTGTAGATATTTCCATGTTTATACAGATAGCGGTGTAGATATTTCCATGTTTTCACAGATGGTGGTGTAGATATTTCCGTGTTTATACACATGGCGGAGTAGATACTTTCATCTTTATGGAGATGGCAGTGTAGAGATTTTCATGTTTATAGAGATGGCGGTGTAGATATTTCCATATGTATAGAGATAGCGGTGGATGTAATTCAATCTTTCTACAGATGGCAGTGTAGATATTTCCATGTTTATACAGATGGCGGTGTAGATATTTCCATACTTATACAGGTGTCTGTGTAGATATTTCCATGTGTATACAGATGTTATTGTAGGTATTTCCATGTTTATACAGATGGTGGTGTAGATATTTCCATGTTTATACAGATGACTGTGTAGATATTTCCATGTTTTTACAGATGGCAGTGTAGATATTTCAATGTTTATAGAGATGGCGCTGTAGATATTTCCATGCTTATACAGATCGCGGTGTAGATATTTCCATGTTTATACAGATAGCGGTGTAGATATTTCCATGTTTTTACAGATAACGGTGTAGATATTTCCATGTTTACACAGTTTGCGGTGTAGATATTTCCATCTTTCTACAGATGGCATTGTAGATATTTCCATGTTTATGCAGATGGCGGTGTAGATACTTCCATGTTTATATAGACGGTGGTGTAGATATTTCCATGTTTATACAGATCGTGGTGAAGATATTTCCATGTTTATACAGATCGCGGTGTAGATATTTCCATGTTTATACAGATCGCGGTGTAGATATTTCCATGTTTATACAGATAGCGTTGTAGATATTTCCATGTTTATACAGATAGCGGTGTAGATATTTCCATGCTTATAGAGATAGCGGTGTAGGTATTTCCATGTTTATAGACATAGCGGTGTAGATATTTCCATGTTTATATAGATGGCGTTGTAGATATTTCCATGTTTATACCGATAGATGTGTTGGTATTTCCACCTTTATACAGATAGCGATGTAGATATTTCCATGTTTATACAGCTCGCGGTGCAGATATTTATACCTTTATACAGATGGCATTGTAGATATTTCCTCATTCACACAGACGGCGGTGTAGATGTTTCCATGTTTATACAGATGGCGGCGTAGTTAGTTCCATGTTTATGGAGATGGCAGTGTAGATATTTTCATGTTTATAAAGATGGCGGTGTAGATATTTCCATGTTTATAGAGATAGCATTGTAGATATTTGCATGTGTATACAGATGGGTGTGTAGATATTTCCATGTGTAAACAGATGGCATTGTAGATATTTCCATGTTTATACAGATGACTGTAGAGGTATTTCCATGTTTTACAGATGGCTGTGCAGATATTTCCATGTTTATAGAGATAGCGGTGTAGATATTTCCATGTTTGTACAGATGGCGTTGTTGATATTTCCATCTATACACAGATGGCGGTGTAGATATTTCCATGTTTATACAGATGGCAGCGTAGATATTTCCTTGGTCATGCAGATGGCGGTGTAGTCATTTCCATGTTTATACAGAGAGCGGTGTAGATATGTCCATGTTTTCACAGATGGTGGTGTAGATATTTCCGTGTTTATACACATGGCGGAGTAGATACTTCCATCTTTATGGAGATGGCAGTGTAGATATTTTCATGTTTATAGAGATGGCGGTGTAGATATTTCCATATTTGTAGAGATAGCGGTGTAGATATTTCCATCTTTCTACAGATGGCATTGTAGATATTTCCATGTTTATACAGATCGTGGTGAAGATATTTCCATGTTTATACAGATCGCGGTGTAGATATTTCCATGTTTATACAGATCGCTGTGTAGATATTTCCATGTTTACACAGATTGCGGTGTAGATATTTCCATGTTTATACAGATAGCGGTGTAGATATTTCCATGTTTATAGAGACAGCGGTGTAGGTGTTTCCATGATTATAGACATAGCGGTGTAGATATTTCCATGTTTATATAGATGGCGTTGTAGATATTTCCATGTTTATAACGATAGATGTGTTGGTATTTCCACGTTTATACAGATAGCGATGTAGATGTTTCCATGTTTATACAGCTCGCGGTGCAGATGTTTATATCTTTATACAGATGGCATTGTAGATATTTCCTTACTCACACAGATGGCGGTGTAGATGTTTCCATGTTTATACAGATGGCGGAGTAGTTAGTTCCATGTTTATGGAGATGGCAGTGTAGATATTTTCATGTTTATAGTGATGGCAGTGTAGATATTTCCATGTTTATAGAGATAGCAGTGTAGATATTTCCATGTTTATACAGATGGCAGCGTAGATATTTCCATGGACATGCAGATGGCGGTGTAGATATTTCCATGTTTATACAGATAGCGGTGTAGATATTTCCATGTTTTCACAGATGGTGGTGTAGATATTTCCGTGTTTATACACATGGCGGAGTAGATACTTTCATCTTTATGGAGATGGCAGTGTAGAGATTTTCATGTTTATAGAGATGGCGGTGTAGATATTTCCATATTTATAGAGATAGCGGTGGATGTAATTCAATCTTTCTACAGATGGCAGTGTAGATATTTCCATGTTTATACAGATGGCGGTGTAGATATTTCCATACTTATACAGGTGTCTGTGTAGATATTTCCATGTGTATACAGATGTTATTGTAGGTATTTCCATGTTTATACAGATGGTGGTGTAGATATTTCCATGTTTATACAGATGACTGTGTAGATATTTCCATGTTTTTACAGATGGCAGTGTAGATATTTCAATGTTTATAGAGATGGCGCTGTAGATATTTCCATCTTTATACAGATCGCGGTGTAGATATTTCCATGTTTATACAGATAGCGGTGTAGATATTTCCATGTTTTTACAGATAACGGTGTAGATATTTCCATGTTTACACAGATTGCGGTGTAGATATTTCCATCTTTCTACAGATGGCATTGTAGATATTTCCATGTTTATGCAGATGGCGGTGTAGATACTTCCATGTTTATATAGACGGTGGTGTAGATATTACCATGTTTATACAGATAGCGGTGTAGATATTTCCATGTTTATACAGATCGTGGTGAAGATATTTCCATGTTTATACAGATCGCGGTGTAGATATTTCCATGTTTATACAGATCGCGGTGTAGATATTTCCATGTTTATACAGATAGCGTTGTAGATATTTCCATGTTTATACAGATAGCAGTGTAGATATTTCCATGCTTATAGAGATAGCGGTGTAGGTATTTCCATGTTTATAGACATAGCGGTGTAGATATTTCCATGTTTATATAGATGGCGTTGTAGATATTTCCATGTTTATACCGATAGATGTGTTGGTATTTCCACCTTTATACAGATAGCGATGTAGATATTTCCATGTTTATACAGCTCGCGGTGCAGATATTTATACCTTTATACAGATGGCATTGTAGATATTTCCTCATTCACACAGATGGCGGTGTAGATGTTTCCATGTTTATACAGATGGCGGCGTAGTTAGTTCCATGTTTATGGAGATGGCAGTGTAGATATTTTCATGTTTATAAAGATGGCGGTGTAGATATTTCCATGTTTATAGAGATAGAATTGTAGATATTTGCATGTGTATACAGATGGGTGTGTAGATATTTCCATGTGTAAACAGATGGCATTGTAGATATTTCCATGTTTATACAGATGACTGTAGAGGTATTTCCATGTTTTACAGATGGCTGTGCAGATATTTCCATGTTTATAGAGATAGCGGTGTAGATATTTCCATGTTTGTACAGATGGCGTTGTTGATATTTCCATCTATACACAGATGGCGGTGTAGATATTTCCATGTTTATACAGATGGCAGCGTAGATATTTCCTTGGTCATGCAGATGGCGGTGTAGTCATTTCCATGTTTATACAGAGAGCGGTGTAGATATTTCCATGTTTTCACAGATGGTGGTGTAGATATTTCCGTGTTTATACACATGGCGGAGTAGATACTTCCATCTTTATGGAGATGGCAGTGTAGATATTTTCATGTTTATAGAGATGGCGGTGTAGATATTTCCATATTTGTAGAGATAGCGGTGTAGATATTTCCATCTTTCTACAGATGGCAGTGTAGATATTTCCATGTTTATACAGATGGCGGTGTAGATATTTCCATACTTATACAGATATCTGTGTAGATATTTCCAGGTGTATACAGATGGTATTGTAGGTATTTCCATGTTTATACAGATGGTGGTGTAGATATTACCATGTTTATTCAGATGACTGTGTAGGTATTTCCATGTTTTTACAGATGGCAGTGTAGATATTTCAATGTTTATAGAGATGGCGCTGTAGATATTTCCATGTTTATAGAGATCGCGGTGTAGATATTTCAATGTTTATACAGTTAGCGTGTATATATTTCCATGTTTATACAGATAGCGGTGTAGTTATTTCCATGTTTATAGAGATAGCGGTGTATGTATTTCCATGTTTATAGACATAGCGGTGTAGATATTTCCATGTTTATATAGATGACGTTGTAGATATTTCCATGTTTATACCGATAGATGTGTTGGTATTTCCACGTTTATACAGATAGCGATGTAGATATTTCCATTTTTATACAGCTCGCGGTGCAGTTATTTATATCTTTATACAGATGGCATTGTAGATATTTCCTTATTCACACAGATGGGGATGTAGATGTTTCCATGTTTATACAGATGGCGGAGTAGTTAGTTCCATGTTTATGGAGATGGCAGTGTAGATATTTTCATGTTTATAGAGATGGCGGTGTAGATATTTCCATGTTTATAGAGATAGCAGTGAAGATATTCACATGTTTACACAGATGGCTGTGTAGATATTTCCATGTGTATACAGATGGCATTGTAGATATTTCCATGTTTATACAAATGACTATAGAGGTATTTCCATGTTTTACACATGGCTGTGCAGATATTTCCATGTTTATAGAGATAGCCGTGTAGATATTTCCATGTTTGTACAGATGGCGTTGTTGGTATTTCAATCTATACACAGATGGCCGTGTAGATATTTCCATGTTTATACAGATGGCAGCGTAGATATTTCCATGGACATGCAGATGGCGGTGTAGATATTTCCATGTTTATACAGATAGCGGTGTAGATATTTCCATGTTTTCACAGATGGTGGTGTAGATATTTCCGTGTTTATACACATGGCGGTGTAGATACTTCCATCTTTATGGAGATGGCAGTGTAGATATTTTCATGTTTATAGAGATGGCGGTGTAGATATTTCCATATTTATAGAGATAGCGGTGTAGATATTTCCATCTTTCTACAGATTGCAGTGTAGATATTTCCATGTTTATACAGATGGGGGTGTTGATATTTCCATACTTATACAGATATCTGTGTAGATATTTCCATGTGTATACAGATGGTATTGTAGTTATTTCCATGTTTATACAGATGGTGGTGTAGATATTTCCATGTTTATTCAGATGACTGTGTAGGTATTTCCATGTTTTTACAGATGGCAGTGTAGATATTTCAATGTTTATAGAGATGGCGCTGTAAATATTTCCATGTTTATACAGATCGCGGTGTAGGTATTTCCATGTTTACACAGATAGCGGTGTAGATATTTCCATGTTTTTACAGATATCGGTGTAGATATTTCCATGTTTACACAGATTGCGGTGTAGATGTTTCCATCTTTCTACAGATGGCATTGTAGATATTTCCATGTTTATCTAGATGGCGGTGTATATATTTCCGTGTCTATATAGATGGTGGTGTAGATATTACCATGTTTATACAGATAGCGGTGTAGATATTTCCATGTTTATACAGATCATGGTGAAGATATTTCCATGTTTATACAGATCGCGGTGTAGATATTTCCATGTTTATAAAGATCGCTGTGTAGATATTTCCATGTTTATACAGATAGCGGTGTAGATATTTCCATGTTTTTACAGATATCGGTGTAGATATTTCCATGTTTACACAGATTGTGGTGTAGATGTTTCCATCTTTCTACAGATGACATTGTAGATGTTTCCATGTTTATGCAGATGGCGGTGTATATGTTTCCATGTTTATATAGATGGTGGTGTAGATATTACCATGTTTATACAGATAGCGGGGTAGATATTTCCATGTTTATACAGATCGTTGTGAAGATATTTCAATGTTTATACAGATCGTGGTGTAGATATTTCTATGTTTATGCAGATTGCGGTGTAGATATTTCCATGTTTATACAGATAGCGGTGTAGATATTTCCATGTTTATACAGATAGCGGTGTAGATATTTCCATGTTTATACAGATAGCGGTGTAGATATTTCCATGTTTATAGAGATAGCGGTGTAGGTATTTCCATGTTTATAGACATAGCTGTGTAGATATTTCCATGTTTATATAGATGGTGTTGTAGATATTTCTATGTTAATACCGGTAGATGTGTTGGTATTTCCACGTTTATTCAGATAGCGATGTAGATATTTCCATGTTTATACAGCTCGCGGCGCAGATATTTATATCTTTATACAGATGGCATTGTAGATATTTCCTTATTCACACAGATGGCGGTGTAGATGTTTCCATGTTTATACAGATGGCGTAGTAGTTAGTTCCAAGTTTATGGAGATGGCAGTGTAGATATTTTCATGTTTATAGAGATGGCGGTGTAGGTATTTCCATGTTTATTGAGATATCAGTTTAGATATTTTCATGTTTATACAGATGGCTGGGTAGATATTTCCAAGTGTAAACAGATGGCATTGTAGATATTTCCATGTTTATACAGATGACTGTAGAGGTATTTCCATGTTTTACAGATGGCTGTGCAGATATTTCCATGTTTATAGAGATAGCGGTGTAGATATTTCCATGTTTGAACAGATGGCATTGTTGATATTTCCATCTATACACAGATGGCAGTGTAGATATTTCCATGTTTATACAGATGGCAGCGTAGATATTTCCATGGACATGCAGATGGCGGTGTAGATATTTCCATGTTTATTCAGATGACTGTGTAGATATTTCCATGTTTTTACAGATGGCAGTGTAGATATTTCAATGTTTATAGAGATGGCGCTGTAGATATTTCCATGTTTATACAGATCGCGGTGTAGATATTTCCATGTTTATACAGATAGCGGTGTAGATATTTCCATGTTTTTACAGATATCGGTGTAGATATTTCCATGTTTACACAGATTGCGGTGTAGATGTTTCCATCTTTCTACAGATGGCATTGTAGTTATTTCCATGTTTATGCAGATGGCGTTGTATATATTTCCATGTTTATATAGATGGTGGTGTAGATATTACCATGTTTATACAGATCGTTGTGAAGATATTTCAATGTTTATACAGATCGCGGTGTAGATATTTCCATGTTTATACAGATGGCGGTGTAGATATTTCCATGTTTTTACAGATATCGGTGTAGATATTTCCGTGTTTACACAGATTGCGGTGTAGATATTTCCATCTTTCTACAGATGGCATTGTGGATATTTCCATGTTTATGCAGATGGCGGTGTAGATATTTCCATGTTTATATAGATGGTGGTGTTGATATTACCATGTTTATACAGATGGCGGTGTAGATATTTCCATGTTTATACAGATCGTGGTGAAGATATTTCCATGTTTACAGATCGCGGTGTACATATTTCCATGTTTATACAGATCGCGGTGTAGATATTTCCATGTTTATACAGATGGCAGCGTAGATATTTCCATGGACATGAAGATGGCGGTGTAGATATTTCCATGTTTATACAGATAGCGGTGTAGATATTTCCAGGTTTTCACAGATGGTGGTGTAGATATTTCCGTGTTTATACACATGGCGGAGTAGATACTTCCATCTTTATGGAGATGGCAGTGTAGATATTTTCATGTTTATAGAGATGGCGGTGTAGATATTTCCATCTTTCTACAGATGTCAGTGTAGATATTTCCATGTTTATACAGATGGCGGTGTAGATATTTCCATACTTACACAGATATCTGTGTAGATATTTCCATGTGTATACAGATGGCATTGTAGGTATTTCCATGTTTATACAGATGGTGGTGTAGATATTTCCATGTTTTTCAGATGACTGTGTAGATATTTCCATGTTTTTACAGATGACAGTGTAGATATTTCAATGTTTATAGAGATGGCGCTGTAGATATTTCCATGTTTATACAGATCACGGTGTAGATATTTCCATGTTTATACAGATAGCGTTGTAGATATTTCCATCTTTATACAGATAGCGGTGTAGTTATTTCCATGTTTATAGAGATAGCAGTGTAGGTATTTCCATGTTTATAGACATAGCGGTGTAGATATTTCCATGTTTATATAGATGGCGTTGTAGATATTTCCATGTTTATACCGATAGATGTGTTGGTATTTCCACGTTTATACAGATAGCGATGTAGATATTTCCGTGTTTATTCAGCTCGCGGCGCAGATATTTATATCTTTATACAGATGGCATTGTAGATATTTCCTTATTCACACAGATGGCGGTGTAGATGCTTCCATGTTTATACAGATGGCGGAGTAGTTAGTTCCATATTTATGGAGATGGCAGTGTAGATATTTTCATGTTTATAGAGATGGCAGTGTAGATATTTCCATGTTTATAGAGATAGCAGTGTAGATATTTACCTGTTTATACAGATGGCTGTGTGGATATTTCCATGTGTATTCAGATGGCATTGTAGATATTTCCATGTTTATACAGATGACTGTAGAGGTATTTCCATGTTTTACAGATGGCTGTGCAGATATTTCCATGTTTATACAGATAGCGGTGTAGATATTTCCATGTTTGTACAGATGGCGTTGTTGATATTTCCATCTATACAAAGATGGCCGTGTAGATATTTCCATGTTTATACAGATGGCAGCGTAGATATTTCCATGGACATGCAGACGGCGGTGTATATATTTCCATGTTTATACAGATAGCGGTGTAGATATTTCCATCTTTTCACAGATGGTGGTGTAGATATTTCCGTGTTTATACACATGGCGGAGTAGATACTTCCATCTTTATAGAGATGGCAGTGTAGATATTTTCATGTTTATAGAGATGGCGATGTAGATATTTCCATATTTATAGAGATAGCGATGTAGATATTTCCATCTTTCTACAGATGGCAATGTAGATATTTACATGTTTATACAGATGGCGGTGTAGATATTTCCATACTGATACAGATATCTGTGTAGATATTTCCATGTGTATACAGATGGTACTGTAGGTATTTCCATGTTTATACAGATGGTGGTGTAGATATTTCCATGTTTATTCAGATGACTGTGTAGATATTTCCATGTTTTTACAGATGGCAGAGTAGATA
Organism: Pan paniscus; assembly: GCF_029289425.2. Taxonomy (NCBI): domain Eukaryota; kingdom Metazoa; phylum Chordata; class Mammalia; order Primates; family Hominidae; genus Pan; species Pan paniscus. The sequence continues at coordinate 74,493,922 of NC_073270.2, forward strand.
TTTCAATGTTTATAGAGATGGCGCTGTAGATATTTCCATGTTTATACAGATCGCGGTGTAGATATTTCCATGTTTACACAGATAGCAGTGTAGATATTTCCATGTTTTTACAGATATCGGTGTAGATAATTCCATGTTTACACAGATTGCGGTGTAGATGTTTCCATCTTTCTACAGATGGCATTGTAGATATTTCCATGTTTATGCAGATGGCAGTGTATATATTTCCATGTTTATATAGATGGTGGTGTAGATATTACCATGTTTATACAGATAGCGGTGTAGATATTTCCATGTTTATACAGATCGTGGTGAAGATATTTCAATGTTTATACAGATCGCGGTGTAGATATTTCCATGTTTATGCAGATCGCGGTGTAGATATTTCCATGTTTACACAGATAGCGGTGTAGATATTTCCATGTTTATACAGATAGCGGTGTAGATATTTCCATGTTTATACAGATGACTGTAGAGGTATTTTCATGTTTTACAGATGGCTGTGCAGATATTTCCATGTTTATAGAGATAGCGGTGTAGATATTTCCATGTTTGTACAGATGGCATTGTTGATATTTCCATCTATACACAGATGGCGGTGTAGATATTTCCATGTTTATACTGATGGCAGCGTAGATATTTCCATGGTCATGCAGATGGCGGTGTAGATATTTCCATGTTTATACAGATAGCGGTGTAGATATTTCCATGTTTTCACAGATGGTGGTGTAGATATTTCCGTGTTTATACACATGGCGGAGTAGATACTTCCATTTTTATAGAGATTGCAGTGTAGATATTTTCATGTTTATAGAGATGGCAGTGTAGATATTTCCATATTTATAGAGATAGCGATGTAGATACTTCCGTCTTTCTACAGATGGCAGTGTAGATATTTCCATGTTTATACAGATGACGGTGAAGATATTTCCATACTTATACAGATATCTGTGTAGATATTTCCATGAGTATACAGATGGTATTGTAGGTATGTCCATGTTTATACAGATGATGGTGTAGAAATTTGCATGTTTATTCAGATTACTGTGTAGATATTTCCATGTTTTTACAGATGGCAGTGTAGATATTTCAATGTTTATAGAGATGGCGCTGTAGATATTTCCATGTTTATACAGATCGTGGTGTAGATATTTCCATGTTTACACAGATAGCGGTGTAGATATTTCCATGTTTTTACAGATATCGGTGTAGATATTTCCATGTTTACACAGATTGCGGTGTAGATGTTTCCATCTTTCTACAGATGGCATTGTAGATATTTCCATGTTTATGCAGATGGCAGTGTATATATTTCCATGTTTATATAGATGGTGGTGTAGATATTACCATGTTTATACAGATAGCGGTGTAGATAATTCCATGTTTATACAGATCGTGGTGAAGATATTTCAATGTTTATACAGATCGCGGTGTAGATATTTCCATGTTTATGCAGATTGCGGTGTAGATACTTCCATGTTTATACAGATAGCGGTGTAGATATTTCCATGTTTATACAGATAGCGGTGTAGATATTTCCATGTTTATACAGATAGCGGTGTAGATATTTCCATGTTTATAGAGATAGCGGTGTAGGTATTTCCATGTTTATAGACATAGCGGTGTAGATATTTCCATGTTTATATAGATGGCGTTGTAGATATTTCTATGTTAATACCGATAGATGTGTTGGTATTTCCACGTTTATTCAGATAGCGATGTAGATATTTCCATGTTTATACAGCTCGCGGCGCAGATATTTATATCTTTATACAGATGGCATTGTAGATATTTCCTTATTCACACAGATGGCGGTGTAGATGTTTCCATGTTTATACAGATGGCGGAGTAGTTAGTTCCAAGTTTATGGAGATGGCAGTGTAGATATTTTCATGTTTATAGACATGGCGGTGTAGGTATTCCCATGTTTATTGAGATATCAGTGTAGATATTTTCATGTTTATACAGATGGCTGGGTAGATATTTCCAAGTGTAAACAGATGGCATTGTAGATATTTCCATGTTTATACAGATGACTGTAGAGGTATTTCCATGTTTTACAGATGGCTGTGCAGATATTTCCATGTTTATAGAGATAGCGGTGTAGATATTTCCATGTTTGTACAGATGGCATTGTTGATATTTCCATCTATACACAGATGGCGGTGTAGATATTTCCATGTTTATACAGATGGCAGCGTAGATATTTCCATGGACATGCAGATGGCGGTGTAGATATTTCCATGTTTATACAGATAGCGGTGTAGATATTTCCATGTTTTCACAGATGGTGGTGTAGATATTTCCGTGTTTATACACATGGCGGAGTAGATACTTCCATCTTTATGGAGATGGCAGTGTAGATATTTTCATGTTTATAGAGATGGCGGTGTAGATATTTCCATATTTATAGAGATAGCGGTGTAGATATTTCCATCTTTCTACAGATGGCAGTGTAGATATTTCCATGTTTATACAGATGGCGGTGTAGATATTTCCATACTTATACAGATATCTGTGTAGATATTTCCATGTGTATACAGATGGTATTGTAGGTATTTCCATGTTTATACAGATGGTGGTGTAGATATTTCCATGTTTATTCAGATGACTGTGTAGATATTTCCATGTTTTTACAGATGGCAGTGTAGATATTTCAATGTTTATAGAGATGGCGCTGTAGATATTTCCATGTTTATACAGATCGCGGTGTAGACATTTCCTTGTTTATACAGATAGCGGTGTATATATTTCCATGTTTTTACAGATATCGGTGTAGATATTTCCGTGTTTACACAGATTGCGGTGTAGATATTTCCATCTTTCTACAGATGGCATTGTAGATATTTCCATGTTTATGCAGATGGCGGTGTAGATATTTCCATGTTTATACCGATAGATGTGTTGGTATTTCCACCTTTATACAGATAGCGATGTAGATATTTCCATGTTTATACAGCTCGCGGTGCAGATATTTATACCTTTATACAGATGGCATTGTAGATATTTCCTCATTCACACAGACGGCGGTGTAGATGTTTCCATGTTTATACAGATGGCGGCGTAGTTAGTTCCATGTTTATGGAGATGGCAGTGTAGATATTTTCATGTTTATAAAGATGGCGGTGTAGATATTTCCATGTTTATAGAGATAGCATTGTAGATATTTGCATGTGTATACAGATGGGTGTGTAGATATTTCCATGTGTAAACAGATGGCATTGTAGATATTTCCATGTTTATACAGATGACTGTATAGGTATTTCCATGTTTTACAGATGGCTGTGCAGATATTTCCATGTTTATAGAGATAGCGGTGTAGATATTTCCATGTTTGTACAGATGGCGTTGTTGATATTTCCATCTATACACAGATGGCGGTGTAGATATTTCCATGTTTATACAGATGGCAGCGTAGATATTTCCTTGGTCATGCAGATGGCGGTGTAGTCATTTCCATGTTTATACAGAGAGCGGTGTAGATATGTCCATGTTTTCACAGATGGTGGTGTAGATATTTCCGTGTTTATACACATGGCGGAGTAGATACTTCCATCTTTATGGAGATGGCAGTGTAGATATTTTCATGTTTATAGAGATGGCGGTGTAGATATTTCCATATTTGTAGAGATAGCGGTGTAGATATTTCCATCTTTCTACAGATGGCATTGTAGATATTTCCATGTTTATACAGATCGTGGTGAAGATATTTCCATGTTTATACAGATCGCGGTGTAGATATTTCCATGTTTATACAGATCGCTGTGTAGATATTTCCATGTTTACACAGATTGCGGTGTAGATATTTCCATGTTTATACAGATAGCGGTGTAGATATTTCCATGTTTATAGAGACAGCGGTGTAGGTGTTTCCATGTTTATAGACATAGCGGTGTAGATATTTCCATGTTTATATAGATGGCGTTGTAGATATTTCCATGTTTATAACGATAGATGTGTTGGTATTTCCACGTTTATACAGATAGCGATGTAGATGTTTCCATGTTTATACAGCTCGCGGTGCAGATGTTTATATCTTTATACAGATGGCATTGTAGATATTTCCTTACTCACACAGATGGCGGTGTAGATGTTTCCATGTTTATACAGATGGCGGAGTAGTTAGTTCCATGTTTATGGAGATGGCAGTGTAGATATTTTCATGTTTATAGTGATGGCAGTGTAGATATTTCCATGTTTATAGAGATAGCAGTGTAGATATTTCCATGTTTATACAGATGGCAACGTAGATATTTCCATGGACATGCAGATGGCGGTGTAGATATTTCCATGTTTATACAGATAGCGGTGTAGATACTTCCATGTTTTCACAGATGGTGGTGTAGATATTTCCGTGTTTATACACATGGCGGAGTAGATACTTTCATCTTTATGGAGATGGCAGTGTAGAGATTTTCATGTTTATAGAGATGGCGGTGTAGATATTTCCATATTTATAGAGATAGCGGTGGATGTAATTCAATCTTTCTACAGATGGAAGTGTAGATATTTCCATGTTTATACAGATGGCGGTGTAGATATTTCCATACTTATACAGGTGTCTGTGTAGATATTTCCATGTGTATACAGATGTTATTGTAGGTATTTCCATGTTTATACAGATGGTGGTGTAGATATTTCCATGTTTATACAGATGACTGTGTAGATATTTCCATGTTTTTACAGATGGCAGTGTAGATATTTCAATGTTTATAGAGATGGCGCTGTAGATATTTCCATCTTTATACAGATCGCGGTGTAGATATTTCCATGTTTATACAGATAGCGGTGTAGATATTTCCATGTTTTTAGAGATAACGGTGTAGATATTTCCATGTTTACACAGATTGCGGTGTAGATATTTCCATCTTTCTACAGATGGCATTGTAGATATTTCCATGTTTATGCAGATGGCGGTGTAGATACTTCCATGTTTATATAGACGGTGGTGTAGATATTACCATGTTTATACAGATAGCGGTGTAGATATTTCCATGTTTATACAGATCGTGGTGAAGATATTTCCATGTTTATACAGATCGCGGTGTAGATATTTCCATGTTTATACAGATCGCGGTGTAGATATTTCCATGTTTATACAGATAGCGTTGTAGATATTTCCATGTTTATACAGATAGCGGTGTAGATATTTCCATGCTTATAGAGATAGCGGTGTAGGTATTTCCATGTTTATAGACATAGCGGTGTAGATATTTCCATGTTTATATAGATGGCGTTGTAGATATTTCCATGTTTATACCGATAGATGTGTTGGTATTTCCACCTTTATACAGATAGCGATGTAGATATTTCCATGTTTATACAGCTCGCGGTGCAGATATTTATACCTTTATACAGATGGCATTGTAGATATTTCCTCATTCACACAGATGGCGGTGTAGATGTTTCCATGTTTATACAGATGGCGGCGTAGTTAGTTCCATGTTTATGGAGATGGCAGTGTAGATATTTTCATGTTTATAAAGATGGCGGTATAGATATTTCCATGTTTATAGAGATAGCATTGTAGATATTTGCATGTGTATACAGATGGGTGTGTAGATATTTCCATGTGTAAACAGATGGCATTGTAGATATTTCCATGTTTATACAGATGACTGTAGAGGTATTTCCATGTTTTACAGATGGCTGTGCAGATATTTCCATGTTTATAGAGATAGCGGTGTAGATATTTCCATGTTTGTACAGATGGCGTTGTTGATATTTCCATCTATACACAGATGGCGGTGTAGATATTTCCATGTTTATACAGATGGCAGCGTAGATATTTCCTTGGTCATGCAGATGGCGGTGTAGTCATTTCCATGTTTATACAGAGAGCGGTGTAGATATTTCCATGTTTTCACAGATGGTGGTGTAGATATTTCCGTGTTTATACACATGGCGGAGTAGATACTTCCATCTTTATGGAGATGGCAGTGTAGATATTTTCATGTTTATAGAGATGGCGGTGTAGATATTTCCATATTTGTAGATATAGCGGTGTAGATATTTCCATCTTTCTACAGATGGCAGTGTAGATATTTCCATGTTTATACAGATGGCGGTGTAGATATTTCCATACTTATACAGATATCTGTGTAGATATTTCCATGTGTATACAGATGGTATTGTAGGTATTTCCATGTTTATACAGATGGTGGTGTAGATATTACCATGTTTATTCAGATGACTGTGTAGGTATTTCCATGTTTTTACAGATGGCAGTGTAGATATTTCAATGTTTATAGAGATGGCGCTGTAGATATTTCCATGTTTATAGAGATCGCGGAGTAGATATTTCAATGTTTATACAGTTAGCCTGTATATATTTCCATGTTTATACAGATAGCGGTGTAGTTATTTCCATGTTTATAGAGATAGCGGTGTATGTATTTCCATGTTTATAGACATAGCGGTGTAGATATTTCCATGTTTATATAGATGACGTTGTAGATATTTCCATGTTTATACCGATAGATGTGTTGGTATTTCCACGTTTATACAGATAGCGATGTAGATATTTCCATTTTTATACAGCTCGCGGTGCAGTTATTTATATCTTTATACAGATGGCATTGTAGATATTTCCTTATTCACACAGATGGGGATGTAGATGTTTCCATGTTTATACAGATGGCGGAGTAGTTAGTTCCATGTTTATGGAGATGGCAGTGTAGATATTTTCATGTTTATAGAGATGGCGGTGTAGATATTTCCATGTTTATAGAGATAGCAGTGTAGATATTCACATGTTTACACAGATGGCTGTGTAGATATTTCCATGTGTATACAGATGGCATTGTAGATATTTCCATGTTTATACAAATGACTATAGAGGTATTTCCATGTTTTACACATGGCTGTGCAGATATTTCCATGTTTATACAGATAGCCGTGTAGATATTTCCATGTTTGTACAGATGGCGTTGTTGGTATTTCAATCTATACACAGATGGCCGTGTAGATATTTCCATGTTTATACAGATGGCAGCGTAGATATTTCCATGGACATGCAGATGGCGGTGTAGATATTTCCATGTTTATACAGATAGCGGTGTAGATATTTCCATGTTTTCACAGATGGTGGTGTAGATATTTCCGTGTTTATACACATGGCGGTGTACATACTTCCATCTTTATGGAGATGGCAGTGTAGATATTTTCATGTTTATAGAGATGGCGGTGTAGATATTTCCATATTTATAGAGATAGCGGTGTAGATATTTCCATCTTTCTACAGATTGCAGTGTAGATATTTCCATGTTTATACAGATGGGGGTGTTGATATTTCCATACTTATACAGATATCTGTGTAGATATTTCCATGTGTATACAGATGGTATTGTAGTTATTTCCATGTTTATACAGATGGTGGTGTAGATATTTCCATGTTTATTCAGATGACTGTGTAGGTATTTCCATGTTTTTACAGATGGCAGTGTAGATATTTCAATGTTTATAGAGATGGCGCTGTAAATATTTCCATGTTTATACAGATCGCGGTGTAGGTATTTCCATGTTTACACAGATAGCGGTGTAGATATTTCCATGTTTTTACAGATATCGGTGTAGATATTTCCATGTTTACACAGATTGCGGTGTAGATGTTTCCATCTTTCTACAGATGGCATTGTAGATATTTCCATGTTTATCTAGATGGCGGTGTATATATTTCCGTGTCTATATAGATGGTGGTGTAGATATTACCATGTTTATACAGATAGCGGTGTAGATATTTCCATGTTTATACAGATCATGGTGAAGATATTTCCATGTTTATACAGATCGCGGTGTAGATATTTCCATGTTTATAAAGATCGCTGTGTAGATATTTCCATGTTTATACAGATAGCGGTGTAGATATTTCCATGTTTTTACAGATATCGGTGTAGATATTTCCATGTTTACACAGATTGTGGTGTAGATGTTTCCATCTTTCTACAGATGGCATTGTAGATGTTTCCATGTTTATGCAGATGGCGGTGTATATGTTTCCATGTTTATATAGATGGTGGTGTAGATATTACCATGTTTATACAGATAGCGGGGTAGATATTTCCATGTTTATACAGATCGTTGTGAAGATATTTCAATGTTTATACAGATCGTGGTGTAGATATTTCTATGTTTATGCAGATTGCGGTGTAGATATTTCCATGTTTATACAGATAGCGGTGTAGATATTTCCATGTTTATACAGATAGCGGTGTAGATATTTCCATGTTTATACAGATAGCGGTGTAGATATTTCCATGTTTATAGAGATAGCGGTGTAGGTATTTCCATGTTTATAGACATAGCTGTGTAGATATTTCCATGTTTATATAGATGGTGTTGTAGATATTTCTATGTTAATACCGGTAGATGTGTTGGTATTTCCACGTTTATTCAGATAGCGATGTAGATATTTCCATGTTTATACAGCTCGCGGCGCAGATATTTATATCTTTATACAGATGGCATTGTAGATATTTCCTTATTCACACAGATGGCGGTGTAGATGTTTCCATGTTTATACAGATGGCGTAGTAGTTAGTTCCAAGTTTATGGAGATGGCAGTGTAGATATTTTCATGTTTATAGAGATGGCGGTGTAGGTATTTCCATGTTTATTGAGATATCAGTGTAGATATTTTCATGTTTATACAGATGGCTGGGTAGATATTTCCAAGTGTAAACAGATGGCATTGTAGATATTTCCATGTTTATACAGATGACTGTAGAGGTATTTCCATGTTTTACAGATGGCTGTGCAGATATTTCCATGTTTATAGAGATAGCGGTGTAGATATTTCCATGTTTGAACAGATGGCATTGTTGATATTTCCATCTATACACAGATGGCGGTGTAGATATTTCCATGTTTATACAGATGGCAGCGTAGATATTTCCATGGACATGCAGATGGCGGTGTAGATATTTCCATGTTTATTCAGATGACTGTGTAGATATTTCCATGTTTTTACAGATGGCAGTGTAGATATTTCAATGTTTATAGAGATGGCGCTGTAGATATTTCCATGTTTATACAGATCGCGGTGTAGATATTTCCATGTTTATACAGATAGCGGTGTAGATATTTCCATGTTTTTACAGATATCGGTGTAGATATTTCCATGTTTACACAGATTGCGGTGTAGATGTTTCCATCTTTCTACAGATGGCATTGTAGTTATTTCCATGTTTATGCAGATGGCGTTGTATATATTTCCATGTTTATATAGATGGTGGTGTAGATATTACCATGTTTATACAGATCGTTGTGAAGATATTTCAATGTTTATACAGATCGCGGTGTAGATATTTCCATGTTTATACAGATGGCGGTGTAGATATTTCCATGTTTTTACAGATATCGGTGTAGATATTTCCGTGTTTACACAGATTGCGGTGTAGATATTTCCATCTTTCTACAGATGGCATTGTGGATATTTCCATGTTTATGCAGATGGCGGTGTAGATATTTCCATGTTTATATAGATGGTGGTGTTGATATTACCATGTTTATACAGATGGCGGTGTAGATATTTCCATGTTTATACAGATCGTGGTGAAGATATTTCCATGTTTACAGATCGCGGTGTACATATTTCCATGTTTATACAGATCGCGGTGTAGATATTTCCATGTTTATACAGATGGCAGCGTAGATATTTCCATGGACATGAAGATGGCGGTGTAGATATTTCCATGTTTATACAGATAGCGGTGTAGATATTTCCAGGTTTTCACAGATGGTGGTGTAGATATTTCCGTGTTTATACACATGGCGGAGTAGATACTTCCATCTTTATGGAGATGGCAGTGTAGATATTTTCATGTTTATAGAGATGGCGGTGTAGATATTTCCATCTTTCTACAGATGGCAGTGTAGATATTTCCATGTTTATACAGATGGCGGTGTAGATATTTCCATACTTACACAGATATCTGTGTAGATATTTCCATGTGTATACAGATGGCATTGTAGGTATTTCCATGTTTATACAGATGGTGGTGTAGATATTTCCATGTTTTTCAGATGACTGTGTAGATATTTCCATGTTTTTACAGATGACAGTGTAGATATTTCGATGTTTATAGAGATGGCGCTGTAGATATTTCCATGTTTATACAGATCACGGTGTAGATATTTCCATGTTTATACAGATAGCGTTGTAGATATTTCCATCTTTATACAGATAGCGGTGTAGTTATTTCCATGTTTATAGAGATAGCAGTGTAGGTATTTCCATGTTTATAGACATAGCGGTGTAGATATTTCCATGTTTATATAGATGGCGTTGTAGATATTTCCATGTTTATACCGATAGATGTGTTGGTATTTCCACGTTTATACAGATAGCGATGTAGATATTTCCGTGTTTATTCAGCTCGCGGTGCAGATATTTATATCTTTATACAGATGGCATTGTAGATATTTCCTTATTCACACAGATGGCGGTGTAGATGCTTCCATGTTTATACAGATGGCGGAGTAGTTAGTTCCATATTTATGGAGATGGCAGTGTAGATATTTTCATGTTTATAGAGATGGCAGTGTAGATATTTCCATGTTTATAGAGATAGCAGTGTAGATATTTACCTGTTTATACAGATGGCTGTGTGGATATTTCCAAGTGTATTCAGATGGCATTGTAGATATTTCCATGTTTATACAGATGACTGTAGAGGTATTTCCATGTTTTACAGATGGCTGTGCAGATATTTCCATGTTTATACAGATAGCGGTGTAGATATTTCCATGTTTGTACAGATGGCGTTGTTGATATTTCCATCTATACAAAGATGGCCGTGTAGATATTTCCATGTTTATACAGATGGCAGCGTAGATATTTCCATGGACATGCAGACGGCGGTGTATATATTTCCATGTTTATACAGATAGCGGTGTAGGTATTTCCATCTTTTCACAGATGGTGGTGTAGATATTTCCGTGTTTATACACATGGCGGAGTAGATACTTCCATCTTTATAGAGATGGCAGTGTAGATATTTTCATGTTTATAGAGATGGCGATGTAGATATTTCCATATTTATAGAGATAGCGATGTAGATATTTCCATCTTTCTACAGATGGCAATGTAGATATTTACATGTTTATACAGATGGCGGTGTAGATATTTCCATACTGATACAGATATCTGTGTAGATATTTCCATGTGTATACAGATGGTACTGTAGGTATTTCCATGTTTATACAGATGGTGGTGTAGATATTTCCATGTTTATTCAGATGACTGTGTAGATATTTCCATGTTTTTACAGATGGCAGAGTAGATATTTCAATGTTTATAGAGATGGCGCTGTAGATATTTCCATGTTTATACAGATCGCGGTGTAGATATTTCCATGTTTACACAGATAGCAGTGTAGATATTTCCATGTTTTTACAGATATCGGTGTAGATAATTCCATGTTTACACAGATTGCGGTGTAGATGTTTCCATCTTTCTACAGATGGCATTGTAGATATTTCCATGTTTATGCAGATGGCAGTGTATATATTTCCATGTTTATATAGATGGTGGTGTAGATATTACCATGTTTATACAGATAGCGGTGTAGATATTTCCATGTTTATACAGATCGTGGTGAAGATATTTCAATGTTTATACAGATCGCGGTGTAGATATTTCCATGTTTATGCAGATCGCGGTGTAGATATTTCCATGTTTACACAGATAGCGGTGTAGATATTTCCATGTTTATACAGATAGCGGTGTAGATATTTCCATGTTTATACAGATGACTGTAGAGGTATTTTCATGTTTTACAGATGGCTGTGCAGATATTTCCATGTTTATAGAGATAGCGGTGTAGATATTTCCATGTTTGTACAGATGGCATTGTTGATATTTCCATCTATACACAGATGGCGGTGTAGATATTTCCATGTTTATACTGATGGCAGCGTAGATATTTCCATGGTCATGCAGATGGCGGTGTAGATATTTCCATGTTTATACAGATAGCGGTGTAGATATTTCCATGTTTTCACAGATGGTGGTGTAGATATTTCCGTGTTTATACACATGGCGGAGTAGATACTTCCATTTTTATAGAGATTGCAGTGTAGATATTTTCATGTTTATAGAGATGGCAGTGTAGATATTTCCATATTTATAGAGATAGCGATGTAGATACTTCCGTCTTTCTACAGATGGCAGTGTAGATATTTCCATGTTTATACAGATGACGGTGAAGATATTTCCATACTTATACAGATATCTGTGTAGATATTTCCATGAGTATACAGATGGTATTGTAGGTATGTCCATGTTTATACAGATGATGGTGTAGAAATTTGCATGTTTATTCAGATTACTGTGTAGATATTTCCATGTTTTTACAGATGGCAGTGTAGATATTTCAATGTTTATAGAGATGGCGCTGTAGATATTTCCATGTTTATACAGATCGTGGTGTAGATATTTCCATGTTTACACAGATAGCGGTGTAGATATTTCCATGTTTTTACAGATATCGGTGTAGATATTTCCATGTTTACACAGATTGCGGTGTAGATGTTTCCATCTTTCTACAGATGGCATTGTAGATATTTCCATGTTTATGCAGATGGCAGTGTATATATTTCCATGTTTATATAGATGGTGGTGTAGATATTACCATGTTTATACAGATAGCGGTGTAGATAATTCCATGTTTATACAGATCGTGGTGAAGATATTTCAATGTTTATACAGATCGCGGTGTAGATATTTCCATGTTTATGCAGATTGCGGTGTAGATACTTCCATGTTTATACAGATAGCGGTGTAGATATTTCCATGTTTATACAGATAGCGGTGTAGATATTTCCATGTTTATACAGATAGCGGTGTAGATATTTCCATGTTTATACAGATCGCGGTGTAGATATTTCCATGTTTATACAGATAGCGGTGTAGATATTTCCATGTTTTTACAGATATCGGTGTAGATATTTCCATGTTTACACAGATTGTGGTGTAGATGTTTCCATCTTTCTACAGATGGCATTGTAGTTATTTCCATGTTTATGCAGATGGCGTTGTATATATTTCCATGTTTATATAGATGGTGGTGTAGATATTACCATGTTTATACAGATCGTTGTGAAGATATTTCAATGTTTATACAGATCGCGGTGTAGATATTTCCATGTTTATACAGATGGCGGTGTAGATATTTCCATGTTTTTACAGATATCGGTGTAGATATTTCCGTGTTTACACAGATTGCGGTGTAGATATTTCCATCTTTCTACAGATGGCATTGTGGATATTTCCATGTTTATGCAGATGGCGGTGTAGATATTTCCATGTTTATATAGATGGTGGTGTTGATATTACCATGTTTATACAGATGGCGGTGTAGATATTTCCATGTTTATACAGATCGTGGTGAAGATATTTCCATGTTTACAGATCGCGGTGTACATATTTCCATGTTTATACAGATCGCGGTGTAGATATTTCCATGTTTATACAGATGGCAGCGTAGATATTTCCATGGACATGAAGATGGCGGTGTAGATATTTCCATGTTTATACAGATAGCGGTGTAGATATTTCCAGGTTTTCACAGATGGTGGTGTAGATATTTCCGTGTTTATACACATGGCGGAGTAGATACTTCCATCTTTATGGAGATGGCAGTGTAGATATTTTCATGTTTATAGAGATGGCGGTGTAGATATTTCCATCTTTCTACAGATGGCAGTGTAGATATTTCCATGTTTATACAGATGGCGGTGTAGATATTTCCATACTTACACAGATATCTGTGTAGATATTTCCATGTGTATACAGATGGCATTGTAGGTATTTCCATGTTTATACAGATGGTGGTGTAGATATTTCCATGTTTTTCAGATGACTGTGTAGATATTTCCATGTTTTTACAGATGACAGTGTAGATATTTCAATGTTTATAGAGATGGCGCTGTAGATATTTCCATGTTTATACAGATCACGGTGTAGATATTTCCATGTTTATACAGATAGCGTTGTAGATATTTCCATCTTTATACAGATAGCGGTGTAGTTATTTCCATGTTTATAGAGATAGCAGTGTAGGTATTTCCATGTTTATAGACATAGCGGTGTAGATATTTCCATGTTTATATAGATGGCGTTGTAGATATTTCCATGTTTATACCGATAGATGTGTTGGTATTTCCACGTTTATACAGATAGCGATGTAGATATTTCCGTGTTTATTCAGCTCGCGGTGCAGATATTTATATCTTTATACAGATGGCATTGTAGATATTTCCTTATTCACACAGATGGCGGTGTAGATGCTTCCATGTTTATACAGATGGCGGAGTAGTTAGTTCCATATTTATGGAGATGGCAGTGTAGATATTTTCATGTTTATAGAGATGGCAGTGTAGATATTTCCATGTTTATAGAGATAGCAGTGTAGATATTTACCTGTTTATACAGATGGCTGTGTGGATATTTCCATGTGTATTCAGATGGCATTGTAGATATTTCCATGTTTATACAGATGACTGTAGAGGTATTTCCATGTTTTACAGATGGCTGTGCAGATATTTCCATGTTTATACAGATAGCGGTGTAGATATTTCCATGTTGGTACAGATGGCGTTGTTGATATTTCCATCTATACAAAGATGGCCGTGTAGATATTTCCATGTTTATACAGATGGCAGCGTAGATATTTCCATGGACATGCAGACGGCGGTGTATATATTTCCATGTTTATACAGATAGCGGTGTAGATATTTCCATCTTTTCACAGATGGTGGTGTAGATATTTCCGTGTTTATACACATGGCGGAGTAGATACTTCCATCTTTATAGAGATGGCAGTGTAGATATTTTCATGTTTATAGAGATGGCGATGTAGATATTTCCATATTTATAGAGATAGCGATGTAGATATTTCCATCTTTCTACAGATGGCAATGTAGATATTTACATGTTTATACAGATGGCGGTGTAGATATTTCCATACTGATACAGATATCTGTGTAGATATTTCCATGTGTATACAGATGGTACTGTAGGTATTTCCATGTTTATACAGATGGTGGTGTAGATATTTCCATGTTTATTCAGATGACTGTGTAGATATTTCCATGTTTTTACAGATGGCAGAGTAGATATTTCAATGTTTATAGAGATGGCGCTGTAGATATTTCCATGTTTATACAGATCGCGGTGTAGATATTTCCATGTTTACACAGATAGCAGTGTAGATATTTCCATGTTTTTACAGATATCGGTGTAGATAATTCCATGTTTACACAGATTGCGGTGTAGATGTTTCCATCTTTCTACAGATGGCATTGTAGATATTTCCATGTTTATGCAGATGGCAGTGTATATATTTCCATGTTTATATAGATGGTGGTGTAGATATTACCATGTTTGTACAGATAGCGGTGTAGATATTTCCATGTTTATACAGATCTTGGTGAAGATATTTCCATGTATATACAGATTGCGGTGTAGATATTTCCATGTTTATACAGATGGCGGTGTAGATATATCCATATTTTTAAAGATAGCGTTGTAGATATTTCCATGTTCATAGAGATAGCGGTGCAGATATTTCCATGTTTATAGAGATAGCGGTGTAGGTATTTCCATGTTTATAGACATAGCAGTGTAGATATTTCCATGTTTATATAGATGGCGTTGAAGATATTTCCATGTTTATACTGATAGATGTGTTGCTATTTCAACGTTTATACAGATAGCGATGTAGATATTTCCATGTTTATACAGCTGGCGGTGCAGATATTTATATCTTTATACAGATGGCATTGTGGATATTTCCTTATTCACACAGATGGCGGTGTAGATGTTTCCATGTTTATACAGATGGCGGAGTAGTTAGTTCCATGTTTATGGAGATGGCAGTGTAGATATTTTCATGTTTATAGAGATGGCGGTGTAGATATTTCCATGTTTATAGAGATAGCAGTGTAGATATTTACATGTTTATACAGATGACTGTGTAGTTATTTCCTAGTGTATACAGATGGCATTGTAGACATTTCCATGTTTATACAGATGACTGTAGAGGTATTTCCATGTTTTACAGATGGCTGTGCAGATATTTCTATGTTTATAGAGATAGCGGTGTAGATATTTCCATGTTTGTACAGATGGCGTTGTTGATATTTCCATCTATACACAGATGGCTGTGTAGATATTTCCATGTTTATACAGATGGCAGCGTGGATATTTCCATGGACATGCAGATGGCGGTGTAGGTATTTCCATGTTTATACAGATAGCGGTGTAGATATTTCCATGTTTTCACAGATGGTGGTGTTGATATTTCCGAGTTTATACACATGGCGGAGTAGATACTTCCATCTTTATGGAGATGGCAGTGTAGATATTTTCATGTTTATAGAGATGGCGGTGTAGATATTTCCATATTTCTAGAGATAGCGGTGTAGATATTTCCATCTTTCTACAGATGGCAGTGTAGATATTTCCATGTTTATACAGATGGCGGTGTGGATATTTCCATACTTATACAGATGTCTCTGTAGATATTTCCATGTGTATACAGATGGTATTGTAGGTATTTCCACGTTTATACAGATGGTGGTGTAGATATTTCCATGTTTATTCAGATGACTGTGTAGATATTTCCATGTTTTTACAGATGGCAGTGTAGATATTTCAATGTTTATAGAGATAGCGGTGTAGATATTTCCATGTTTGTACAGATGGCGTTGTTGATATTTCCATCTATACACAGAAGGCCGTGTAGATATTTCCATGTTTATAAAGATGGCAGCGTAGATATTTCCATGGACATGCAGATGGCGGTGTAGATATTTCCATGTTTATACAGATAGCGGTGTAGATATTTCCATACTTATACAGATAGCGGTGTAGATATTTCCATGTTTTCACAGATGGTGGTGTAGATATTTCCGAGTTTATACACATGACGGAGTAGATACTTCCATCTTTATGGAGATGGCAGTGTAGATATTTCCATGTTTATACAGATGGCGGTGTAGATATTTCCATACTTATACAGATGTCTGTGTAGATATATCCATGTGTATACAGATGGTATTGTAGGTATTTCCATGTTTATACAGATGGTGGTGTAGATATTTCCATGTTTATTCAGATGACTGTGTAGATATTTCCATGTTTTTACAGATGGCAGTGTAGATATTTCAATGTTTATAGAGATGGCGCTGTAGATATTTCCATGTTTATACAGATCGCAGTGTAGATATTTCCATGTTTTTACAGATATCTGTGTAGATATTTCCATGTTTACACAGATTGCGGTGTATATATTTCCATCTTTCTACAGATGGCATTGTAGATATTTCCATGTTTATGCAGATGGCGGTGTAGATATTTCCATGTTTATATAGATGGTGGTGTAGATATTACCATGTTTATACAGATGGCGGTGTAGTTATTACCATGTTTATACAGATAGCGGTGTAGATATTTCCATGTTTATACAGATCGCGGTGAAGATGTTTCCATGTTTATACAGATAGCGGTGTAGATATTTCCATGTTTATACAGATAGCGGTGTAGATATTTCCATGTTTATAGAGATAGCGGTGTAGGTATTTCCATGTTTTTATACATAGCGGTGTAGATATTTCCATGTTTATACAGATGGCGTTGTAGATATTTCCACGTTTATACCGATAGATGTGTTGGTATTTCCACGTTTATACACATAGCGATGTAGATATTTCCATGTTTATACAGCTCGCGGTGCAGATATTTATATCTTTATACAGATGGCATTGTGGATTTTTCCTTATTCACACAGATGGCGGTGTAGATGTTTCCATGTTTATACAGATGGCAGAGTAGTTAGTTCCATGTTTATGGAGATGGCAGTGTGGATATATTCATGTTTATAGAGATGGCGGTGTAGATATTTCCATGTTTATAGAGATAGCAGTGTAGATATTTACATGTTTATACAGATGGCTGTGTAGATATTTCCATGTGTATACAGATGGCATTGTAGGTATTTCCACGTTTATACAGATAGCGATGTAGATATTTCCATGTTTATACAGCTCGCGGTGCAGAGATTTATATCTTTATACAGATGGCATTGTGGATTTTTCCTTATTCACACAGATGGCGGTGTAGATGTTTCCATGTTTATACAGATGGCAGAGTAGTTAGTTCCATGTTTATGGAGATGGCAGTGTGGATATTTTCATGTTTGTAGAGATGGTGGTGTAGATATTTCCATGTTTATAGAGATAGCAGTGTAGATATCTACATGTTTATACAGATGGCTGTGTAGGTATTTCCATGTGTATACAGATGGCATTGTAGGTATTTCCATGTTTATACAGATGACTGTAGAGGTATTTCCATGTTTTACAGATGGCTGTGCAGATATTTCCATGTTTATAGAGATAGCGGTGTAGATATTTCCATGTTTGTACAGATGGCGTTGTTGATATTTCCATCTATACACAGATGGCCGTGTAGATAATTCCATGTTTATACAGATGGCAGCGTAGTTATTTCCATGGACATGCAGATGGCGGTGTAGATATTTCCATGTTTATACATATAGCGGTGTAGATATTTCCATGTTTTCACAGATGGTGGTGTAGATATTTCCGTGTTTATACACATGGCGGAGTAGATACTTTCATCTTTATGGACATGGCAGTGTATATATTTTCATGTTTATAGAGATGGCGGTGTAGATATTTCCATATTTATAGAGATATCAGTGTAGGTAATTCCATCTTTCTACAGATGGCAGTGTAGATATTTCCATGTTTATACAGATGGCGGTGTAGGTATTTCCATACTTATACAGATGTCTGTGTAGATATTTCCATGTTTATACAGATGGTATTGTAGGTATTTCCATGTTTATACAGATGGTGGTGTAGATATTTCCATGTTTATTCAGATGACTGTGTAGATATTTCCATGTTTTACAGATGGCTGTGCAGATATTTCCATGTTTATAGAGATAGCGGTGTAGATATTTCCATGTTTGTACAGATGGCGTTGTTGATATTTGCATCTATACACAGATGGCCGTGTAGATATTTCCATGTTTATACAGATGGCAGCGTAGATATTTCCATGGACATGCAGATGTCGGTGTAGATATTTCCATGTTTATACAGATAGCGGTGTAGATATTTCCATGTTTATACAGATAGCGGTGTAGATATTTCCATGTTTTCACAGATGGAGGTGTAGATATTTCCGAGTTTATACACATGGCGGAGTAGATACTTCCATCTTTATGGAGATGGCAGAGTAGATATTTTCATGTTTATAGAGATAGCGGTGTAGATATTTCCATATTTATAGAGATAGCGGTGTAGATATTTCCATCTTTCTACAGAAGGCAGTGTAGATATTTCCATGTTTATACAGATGGCGGTGTAGATATTTCCATACTTATACAAATGTCTGTGTAGATATATCCATGTGTATACAGATGGTATTGTAGGTAATTCCATGTTTATACAGATGGTGGTGTAGATATTTCCATGTTTATTCAGATGACTGTAGATATTTCCATGTTTTTACAGATGGCAGTGTAGATATTTCAATGTTTATACAGATGGCGCTGTAGATATTTCCATGTTTATACAGATCGCGTTGTAGATATTTCCGTGTTTATACAGATAGCGGAGTAGATATTTCCATGTTTTTACAGATAACGGTGTTGATATTTCCATGTTTACACAGATTGCGGTGTAGATATTTCCATCTTTCTACAGATGGCATTGTAGATATTTCCATGTTTATGCAGATGGCGGTGTAGATACTTCCATGTTTATATAGATGGTGGTGTAGATATTACCATGTTTATACAGATAGCGGTGTAGATATTTCCATGTTTATGCAGATCACGGTGAAGTTATTTCCATGTTTATACAGATCGCGGTGTAGATATTTCCATGTTTATACAGATCGCGGTGTAGATATTTCCATGTTTATACAGATAGCGTTGTAGATATTTCCATGTTTATACAGATAGCGGTGTAGATATTTCCATGTTTATAGAGATAGCGGTGTAGGTATTTCCATGTTTAGAGACATAGCAGTGTAGATATTTCCATGTTTATATAGATGGTGTTGTAGATATTTCCATGTTTATACCGATAGATGTGTTGGTATTTCCACGTTTATACAGATAGCGATGTAGATATTTCCTTGTTTATACAGATCGCGTTGTAGATATTTCCATGTTTATACAGATAGCCGTGTAGATATTTCCATGTTTTTACAGATAACGGTGTAGATATTTCCATGTTTACACAGATTGCGGTGTAGATATTTCCATCTTTCTACAGATGGCATTGTATATGTTTCCATGTTTATGCATATGGCGGTGTATATGTTTCCATGTTTATATAGATGGTGGTGTAGATATTACCATGTTTATACAGATAGCGGTGTAGATATTTCCATGTTTATACAGATGGTGGTGAAGGTATTTGAATGTTTATACAGATCGCGGTGTAGATATTTCCATGTTTATGCAGATTGCGGTGTAGATATTTCCATGTTTATACAGATAGCGGTGTAGATATTTCCATGTTTATACAGATAGCGGTGTAGATATTTCCATGTTTATACAGATAGCGGTGTAGATATTTCCATGTTTATAGAGATAGCGGTGTAGGTATTTCCATGTTTATAGACATAGCGGTGTAGATATTTCCATGTTTATATAGATGGCGTTGTAGATATTTCTATGTTAATACCGATAGATGTGTTGGTATTTCCACGTTTATTCAGATAGCGATGTAGATATTTCCATGTTTATACAGCTCGCGGCGCAGATATTTATATCTTTATACAGATGGCATTGTAGATATTTCCTTATTCACACAGATGGCGGTGTAGATGTTTCCATGTTTATACAGATGGCGGAGTAGTTAGTTCCAAGTTTATGGAGATGGCAGTGTAGATATTTTCATGTTTATAGAGATGGCGGTGTAGGTATTTCCATGTTTATTGAGATATCAGTGTAGATATTTTCATGTTTATACAGATGGCTGGGTAGATATTTCCAAGTGTAAACAGATGGCATTGTAGATATTTCCATGTTTATACAGATGACTGTAGAGGTATTTCCATGTTTTACAGATGGCTGTGCAGATATTTCCATGTTTATTGAGATAGCGGTGTAGATATTTCCATGTTTGTACAGATGGCATTGTTGATATTTCCATCTATACACAGATGGCGGTGTAGATATTTCCATGTTTATACAGATGGCAGCGTAGATATTTCCATGGACATGCAGATGGCGGTGTAGATATTTCCATGTTTATACAGATAGCGGTGCAGATATTTCCATGTTTTCACAGATGGTGGTGTAGATATTTCCGTGTTTATACACATGGCGGAGTAGATACTTCCATCTTTATAGAGATGGCGGTGTAGATATTTTCATATTTATAGAGATGGCGGTGTAGATATTTCCATATTTATAGAGATAGCGATGTAGATATTTCCATCTTTCTACAGATGGCAATGTAGATATTTACATGTTTATACAGATGGCGGTGTAGATATTTCCATACTGATACAGATATCTGTGTAGATATTTCCATGTGTATACAGATGGTACTGTAGGTATTTCCATGTTTATACAGATGGTGGTGTAGATATTTCCATGTTTATTCAGATGACTGTGTAGATATTTCCATGTTTTTACAGATGGCAGAGTAGATATTTCAATGTTTATAGAGATGGCGCTGTAGATATTTCCATGTTTATACAGATCGCGGTGTAGATATTTCCACGTTTACACAGATAGCGGTGTAGATATTTCCATGTTTTTACAGATATCGGTGTAGATAATTCCATGTTTACACAGATTGCGGTGTAGATGTTTCCATCTTTCTACAGATGGCACTGTAGATATTTCCATGTTTATGCAGATGGCAGTGTATATATTTCCATGTTTATATAGATGGTGGTGTAGATATTACCATGTTTATACAGATAGCGGTGTAGATATTTCCATGTTTATACAGATCGTGG
This sequence comes from Pan paniscus, assembly GCF_029289425.2. Lineage (NCBI taxonomy): Eukaryota > Metazoa > Chordata > Mammalia > Primates > Hominidae > Pan > Pan paniscus. Next base: position 74,515,940 of record NC_073270.2, read on the forward strand.
TGAAGATATTTCAATGTTTATACAGATCGCGGTGTAGATATTTCCATGTTTATGCAGATCGCGGTGTAGATATTTCCATGTTTACACAGATAGCGGTGTAGATATTTCCATGTTTATACAGATAGCGGTGTAGATATTTCCATGTTTATACAGATGACTGTAGAGGTATTTCCATGTTTTACAGATGGCTGTGCAGATATTTCCATGTTTATAGAGATAGCGGTGTAGATATTTCCATGTTTGTACAGATGTCATTTTTGATATTTCCATCTATACACAGATGGCGGTGTAGATATTTCCATGTTTATACTGATGGCAGCGTAGATATTTCCATGGTCATGCAGATGGCGGTGTAGATATTTCCATGTTTATACAGATAGCGGTGTACATATTTCCATGTTTTCACAGATGGTGATGTAGATATTTCCGTGTTTATACACATGGCGGAGTAGATACTTCCATCTTTATAGAGATTGCAGTGTAGATATTTTCATGTTTATAGAGATGGCAGTGTAGATATTTCCATATTTATAGAGATAGCGATGTAGATACTTCCGTCTTTCTACAGATGGCAGTGTAGATATTTCCATGTTTATACAGATGACGGTGAAGATATTTCCATACTTATACAGATATCTGTGTAGATATTTCCATGAGTATACAGATGGTATTGTAGGTATATCCATGGTTATACAGATGGTGGTGTAGAAATTGGCATGTTTATTCAGATTACTGTGTAGATATTTCCATGTTTTTACAGATGGCAGTGTAGATATTTCAATGTTTATAGAGATGGCGCTGTAGATATTTCCATGTTTATACAGATCGTGGTGTAGATATTTCCATGTTTACAAAGATAGCGGTGTAGATATTTCCATGTTTTTACAGATATCGGTGTAGATATTTCCATGTTTACACAGATTGCGGTGTAGATGTTTCCATCTTTCTACAGATGGCATTGTAGATATTTCCATGTTTATGCAGATGGCAGTGTATATATTTCCATGTTTATATAGATGGTGGTGTAGATATTACCATGTTTACACAGATAGCGGTGTAGATAATTCCATGTTTATACAGATCGTGGTGAAGATATTTCAATGTTTATACAGATCGCGGTGTAGATATTTCCATGTTTATGCAGATTGCGGTGTAGATACTTCCATGTTTATACAGATAGCGGTGTAGATATTTCCATGTTTATACAAATAGCGGTGTAGATATTTCCATGTTTATACAGATAGCGGTGTAGATATTTCCATGTTTATAGAGATAGCGGTGTAGGTATTTCCATGTTTATAGACATAGCGGTGTAGATATTTCCATGTTTATATAGATGGCGTTGTAGATATTTCTATGTTAATACCGATAGATGTGTTGGTATTTCCACGTTTATTCAGATAGCGATGTAGATATTTCCATGTTTATACAGCTCGCGGCGCAGATATTTATATCTTTATACAGATGGCATTGTAGATATTTCCTTATTCACACAGATGGCGGTGTAGATATTTCCATGTTTATACAGATGGCGGAGTAGTTAGTTCCAAGTTTATGGAGATGGCAGTGTAGATATTTTCATGTTTATAGAGATGGCGGTGTAGGTATTCCCATGTTTATTGAGATATCAGTGTAGATATTTTCATGTTTATACAGATGGCTGGGTAGATATTTCCAAGTGTAAACAGATGGCATTGTAGATATTTCCATGTTTATACAGATGACTGTAGAGGTATTTCCATGTTTTACAGATGGCTGTGCAGATATTTCCATGTTTATAGAGATAGCGGTGTAGATATTTCCATGTTTGTACAGATGGCATTGTTGATATTTCCATCTATACACAGATGGCGGTGTAGATATTTCCATGTTTATACAGATAGCGGTGTAGATATTTCCATGTTTTTACAGATATCGGTGTAGATATTTCCGTGTTTACACAGATTGCGGTGTAGATATTTCCATCTTTCTACAGATGGCATTGTAGATATTTCCATGTTTATGCAGATGGCGGTGTAGATATTTCCATATTTATATAGATGGTGGTGTTGATATTACGATGTTTATACAGATGGCGGTGTAGATATTTCCATGTTTATACAGATCGCGGTGTAGATATTTCCATGTTTATACAGATCGCGGTGTAGATATTTCGATGTTTATACAGATAGCGTTGTACATATTTCCATGTTTATACAGATAGCGGTGTAGATATTTCCATGTTTATAGAGATAGCGGTGTAGGTATTTCCATGTTTATAGACATAGGAGTGTAGATATTTCCATGTTTATATAGATGGTGTTGTAGATATTTCCATGTTTATACCGATAGATGTGTTGGTATTTCCATGTTTATACAGATAGCGATGTAGATATTTCCATGTTTATACATCTCGCAGTACAGATATTTAAATTTTTATACAGATTGCATTGTAGATATTTCCTTATTCACACAGATGGCGGTGTAGATGTTTCCATGTTTATACAGATGGCGGAGTAGTTAGTTCCATGTTTATGGAGATGGCAGTGTAGATATTTTCATGTTCTTGAGATGGCGGTGTAGATATCTCCATGTTTATATAGATAGCAGTGTAGATATTTACATGTTTATACAGATGGCTGTGTAGATATTTCCACGTGTATACAGATGGCATTGTAGATATTTCCAGGTTTATACAGATGACTGTAGAGGTATTTCCATGTTTTACAGTTGGCTGTGCAGATATTTCCATGTTTATAGAGATAGCGGTGTAGATATTTCCATGTTTGTAGTGATGGCGTTGTTGACATTTCCACTATACACAGATGGCCGTGTAGATATTTCCATGTTTATACAGATGGCAGCGTAGATATTTCCATGGACATGCAGATGGCGGTGTAGATATTTCCATGTTTAAACAGATAGCGGTGTAGATATTTCCATGTTTTCACAGATGGTGGTGTAGGTATTTCCGTGTTTATACACATGGCGGAGTAGATACTTCCATCCTTATGGAGATGGCAGTGTAGATATTTTCATGTTTATAGAGATGGCGGTGTAGATATTTCCATATTTATAGAGATAGCGGTGTAGATATTTCCATCTTTCTACAGATGGCAGTGTAGATATTTCCATGTTTATACAGATGGTGGTGTAGATATTTCCATACTTATACAGATGTCTGTGTAGATATATCCATGTGTATACAGACGGTATTGTAGGTATTTCCATGTTTATACAGATGGTGGTGTAGATATTTCCATGTTTATTCAGATGACTGTGTAGATATTTCCATGTTTTTACAGATGGCAGTGTAGATATTTCAATGTTTATAGAGATGGCGCTGTAGATATTTCCATGTTTATACAGATCGCGGTGTAGATATTTCCATGTTTTTACGGATATCGGTGTAGATATTTCCATGTTTACACAGATTGCAGTGTAGATATTTCCATCTTTCTACCGATGGCATTGTAGATATTTCCATGTTTATGCAGATGGCGGTGAAGATATTTCCATGTTTATATAGATGGTGGTGTAGTTATTACCATGTTTATACAGATAGCGGTGTAGATATTTCCATGTTTATACAGATCGTTGTGAAAATATTTCCATACTTATACAGATCGCTGTGTAGATATTTCCATGTTTATACAGATAGCGGTGTAGATATTTCCATGTTTATAGAGATAGCGGTGTAGGTATTTCCATGTTTATACAGATAGTGGTGTAGATATTTCCATGTTTATACAGATAGCGGTGTAGATATTTCCATGTTTATAGAGATAGCGGTGTAGGTATTTCCATGTTTATAGACATAACGGTGTAGATATTTCCATGTTTATATAGATGGCGTTGTAGATATTTCCATGTTTATACCGATAGATGTGTTGGTATTTCCACGTTTATACAGATATCGATGTAGATATTTCCATGTTTATACAGCTCGCGGTGCAGATATTTATATCTTTATACAGATGGCATTGTGGATTTTTCCTTATTCACAAAGATGGCGGTGTAGATGTTTCCATGTTTATACAGATGGCAGAGTAGTTAGTTCCATGTTTATGGAGATGGCAGTGTGGATATTTTCATGTTTGTAGAGATGGCGGTGTAGATATTTCCATGTTTATAGAGATAGCAGTGTAGATATTTACATGTTTATACAGATGGCTGTGTAGATATTTCCATGTGTATACAGATGGCATTGTAGGTATTTCCATGTTTATACAGATGACTGTAGAGTTATTTCCATGTTTTACAGATGGCTGTGCAGATATTTCCATGTTTATAGAGATAGCGGTGTAGATATTTCCATGTTTGTACAGATGGCATTGTTGATATTTCCATCTATACACAGATGGCCGTGTAGATAATTCCATGTTTATACAGATGGCGGTGTATTTATTTCCTTCTTTATACTGATCGCGGTGAAGATATTTCCATGTTTATACAGATCGCGGTGTAGATATTTCCATGTTTATAAAGATCGCTTTGTAGATATTTCCATGTTTATACAGATAGCGGTGTAGATATTTCCATGTTTTTACAGATATCGGTGTAGATATTTCCATGTTTACACAGATTGTGTTGTAGATGTTTCCATCTTTCTACAGATGGCATTGTAGATGTTTCCATGTTTATGCAGATGGCGGTGTATATGTTTCCATGTTTATATAGATGGTGGTGTAGATATTACCATGTTTATACAGATAGCGGTGTAGATATTTCCATGTTTATACAGATGGTGGTGAAGGTATTTGAATGTTTATACAGATCGCGGTGTAGATATTTCCATGTTTATGCAGATTGCGGTGTAGATATTTCCATGTTTATACAGATAGCGGTGTAGATATTTCCATGTTTATACAGATAGCGGTGTAGATATTTCCATGTTTATACAGATAGCGGTGTAGATATTTCCATGTTTATAGAGATAGCGGTGTAGGTATTTCCATGTTTATAGACATAGCGGTGTAGATATTTCCATGTTTATATAGATGGCGTTGTAGATATTTCTATGTTAATACCGATAGATGTGTTGGTATTTCCACGTTTATTCAGATAGCGATGTAGATATTTCCATGTTTATACAGCTCGCGGCGCAGATATTTATATCTTTATACAGATGGCATTGTAGATATTTCCTTATTCACACAGATGGCGGTGTAGATGTTTCCATGTTTATACAGATGGCGGAGTAGTTAGTTCCAAGTTTATGGAGATGGCAGTGTAGATATTTTCATGTTTATAGAGATGGCGGTGTAGGTATTTCCATGTTTATTGAGATATCAGTGTAGATATTTTCATGTTTATACAGATGGCTGGGTAGATATTTCCAAGTGTAAACAGATGGCATTGTAGATATTTCCATGTTTATACAGATGACTGTAGAGGTATTTCCATGTTTTACAGATGGCTGTGCAGATATTACCATGTTTATTGAGATAGCGGTGTAGATATTTCCATGTTTGTACAGATGGCATTGTTGATATTTCCATCTATACACAGATGGCGGTGTAGATATTTCCATGTTTATACAGATGGCAGCGTAGATATTTCCATGGACATGCAGATGGCGGTGTAGATATTTCCATGTTTATACAGATAGCGGTGCAGATATTTCCATGTTTTCACAGATGGTGGTGTAGATATTTCCGTGTTTATACACATGGCGGAGTAGATACTTCCATCTTTATAGAGATGGCAGTGTAGATATTTTCATATTTATAGAGATGGCGGTGTAGATATTTCCATATTTATAGAGATAGCGATGTAGATATTTCCATCTTTCTACAGATGGCAATGTAGATATTTACATGTTTATACAGATGGCGGTGTAGATATTTCCATACTGATACAGATATCTGTGTAGATATTTCCATGTGTATACAGATGGTACTGTAGGTATTTCCATGTTTATACAGATGGTGGTGTAGATATTTCCATGTTTATTCAGATGACTGTGTAGATATTTCCATGTTTTTACAGATGGCAGAGTAGATATTTCAATGTTTATAGAGATGGCGCTGTAGATATTTCCATGTTTATACAGATCGCGGTGTAGATATTTCCACGTTTACACAGATAGCGGTGTAGATATTTCCATGTTTTTACAGATATCGGTGTAGATAATTCCATGTTTACACAGATTGCGGTGTAGATGTTTCCATCTTTCTACAGATGGCACTGTAGATATTTCCATGTTTATGCAGATGGCAGTGTATATATTTCCATGTTTATATAGATGGTGGTGTAGATATTACCATGTTTATACAGATCGCGGTGTAGATATTTCCATGTTTATACAGATCGTGGTGAAGATATTTCAATGTTTATACAGATCGCGGTGTAGATATTTCCATGTTTATGCAGATCGCAGTGTAGATATTTCCATGTTTACACAGATAGCGGTGTAGATATTTCCATGTTTATACAGATAGCGGTGTAGATATTTCCATGTTTATACAGATGACTGTAGAGGTATTTCCATGTTTTACAGATGGCTGTGCAGATATTTCCATGTTTATAGAGATAGCGGTGTAGATATTTCCATGTTTGTACAGATGTCATTTTTGATATTTCCATCTATACACAGATGGCGGTGTAGATATTTCCATGTTTATACTGATGGCAGCGTAGATATTTCCATGGTCATGCAGATGGCGGTGTAGATATTTCCATGTTTATACAGATAGCGGTGTACATATTTCCATGTTTTCACAGATGGTGATGTAGATATTTCCGTGTTTATACACATGGCGGAGTAGATACTTCCATCTTTATAGAGATTGCAGTGTAGATATTTTCATGTTTATAGAGATGGCAGTGTAGATATTTCCATATTTATAGAGATAGCGATGTAGATACTTCCGTCTTTCTACAGATGGCAGTGTAGATATTTCCATGTTTATACAGATGACGGTGAAGATATTTCCATACTTATACAGATATCTGTGTAGATATTTCCATGAGTATACAGATGGTATTGTAGGTATATCCATGGTTATACAGATGGTGGTGTAGAAATTGGCATGTTTATTCAGATTACTGTGTAGATATTTCCATGTTTTTACAGATGGCAGTGTAGATATTTCAATGTTTATAGAGATGGCGCTGTAGATATTTCCATGTTTATACAGATCGTGGTGTAGATATTTCCATGTTTACAAAGATAGCGGTGTAGATATTTCCATGTTTTTACAGATATCGGTGTAGATATTTCCATGTTTACACAGATTGCGGTGTAGATGTTTCCATCTTTCTACAGATGGCATTGTAGATATTTCCATGTTTATGCAGATGGCAGTGTATATATTTCCATGTTTATATAGATGGTGGTGTAGATATTACCATGTTTACACAGATAGCGGTGTAGATAATTCCATGTTTATACAGATCGTGGTGAAGATATTTCAATGTTTATACAGATCGCGGTGTAGATATTTCCATGTTTATGCAGATTGCGGTGTAGATACTTCCATGTTTATACAGATAGCGGTGTAGATATTTCCATGTTTATACAAATAGCGGTGTAGATATTTCCATGTTTATACAGATAGCGGTGTAGATATTTCCATGTTTATAGAGATAGCGGTGTAGGTATTTCCATGTTTATAGACATAGCGGTGTAGATATTTCCATGTTTATATAGATGGCGTTGTAGATATTTCTATGTTAATACCGATAGATGTGTTGGTATTTCCACGTTTATTCAGATAGCGATGTAGATATTTCCATGTTTATACAGCTCGCGGCGCAGATATTTATATCTTTATACAGATGGCATTGTAGATATTTCCTTATTCACACAGATGGCGGTGTAGATATTTCCATGTTTATACAGATGGCGGAGTAGTTAGTTCCAAGTTTATGGAGATGGCAGTGTAGATATTTTCATGTTTATAGAGATGGCGGTGTAGGTATTCCCATGTTTATTGAGATATCAGTGTAGATATTTTCATGTTTATACAGATGGCTGGGTAGATATTTCCAAGTGTAAACAGATGGCATTGTAGATATTTCCATGTTTATACAGATGACTGTAGAGGTATTTCCATGTTTTACAGATGGCTGTGCAGGTATTTCCATGTTTATAGAGATAGCGGTGTAGATATTTCCATGTTTGTACAGATGGCATTGTTGATATTTCCATCTATACACAGATGGCGGTGTAGATATTTCCATGTTTATACAGATAGCGGTGTAGATATTTCCATGTTTTTACAGATATCGGTGTAGATATTTCCGTGTTTACACAGATTGCGGTGTAGATATTTCCATCTTTCTACAGATGGCATTGTAGATATTTCCATGTTTATGCAGATGGCGGTGTAGATATTTCCATATTTATATAGATGGTGGTGTTGATATTACGATGTTTATACAGATGGCGGTGTAGATATTTCCATGTTTATACAGATCGTGGTGAAGGTATTTCCATGTTTATACAGATGGCGGTGTAGATATTTCCATGTTTATACAGATCGCGGTGTAGATATTCCATGTTTATACAGATGGCAGCGTAGATATTTCCATGGACATGCAGATGGCGGTGTAGATATTTCCATGTTTATACAGATAGCGGTGTAGATATTTCCATGTTTATAGAGATAGCGGTGTAGATATTTCCATGTTTATAGAGATAGCGGTGTAGGTATTTCCATGTTTATAGACATAGCAGTGTAGATATTTCCATGTTTATATAGATGGCGTTGTAGATATTTCCATGTTTATACCGATAGGTGTGTTGCTATTTCAACGTTTATACAGATAGCGATGTAGATATTTCCATGTTTATACAGCTGGCGGTGCAGATATTTATATCTTTATACAGATGGCATTGTAGATATTTCCTTATTCACACAGATGGCGGTGTAGATGTTTCCATGTTTATGCAGATGGCGGAGTAGTTAGTTCCATGTTTATGGAGATGGCAGTGTAGATATTTTCATGTTTATAGAGATGGCGGTGTAGATATTTCCATGTTTATAGAGATAGCAGTGTAGATATTTACATGTTTATACAGATGACTGTGTAGTTATTTCCAAGTGTATACAGATGGCATTGTAGATATTTCCATGTTTATACAGATGACTGTAGAGGTATTTCCATGTTTTACAGATGGCTGTGCAGATATTTCCATGTTTATAGAGATAGCGGTGTAGATATTTCCATGTTTGTACAGATGGCGTTGTTGATATTTCCATCTATACACAGATGGCCGTGTAGATATTTCCATGTTTATACAGATGGCAGCGTAGATATTTCCATGGACATGCAGATGGCGGTGTAGGTATTTCCATGTTTATACAGATAGCGGTGTAGATATTCCCATGTTTTCACAGATGGTGGTGTAGATATTTCCGAGTTTATACACATGGCGGAGTAGATACTTCCATCTTTATGGAGATGGCAGTGTAGATATTTTCATGTTTATAGAGATGGCGGTGTAGATATTTCCATATTTCTAGAGATAGCGGTGTAGATATTTCCATCTTTCTACAGATGGCAGTGTAGATATTTCCATGTTTATACAGATGGCGGTGTGGATATTTCCATACTTATACAAATGTCTCTGTAGATATTTCCATGTGTATACAGATGGTATTGTAGGTATTTCCATGTTTATACAGATGGTGGTGTAGATATTTCCATGTTTATTCAGATGACTGTGTAGATATTTCCATGTTTTTACAGATGGCAGTGTAGATATTTCAATGTTTATAGAGATAGCGGTGTAGATATTTCCATGTTTGTACAGATGGCGTTGTTGATATTTCCATCTATACACAGATGGCCGTGTAGATATTTCCATGTTTATAAAGATGGCAGCGTAGATATTTCCATGGACATGCAGATGGCGGTGTAGATATTTCCATGTTTATACAGATAGCGGTGTAGATATTTCCATGTTTATACAGATAGCGGGGTAGATATTTCCATGTTTTCACAGATGGTGGTGTAGATATTTCCGAGTTTATACACATGACGGAGTAGATACTTCCATCTTTATGGAGATGGCAGTGTAGATATTTCCATGTTTATACAGATGGCGGTATAGATATTTCCATACTTATACAGATGTCTGTGTAGATATATCCATGTGTATACAGATGGTATTGTAGGTATTTCCATGTTTATACAGATGGTGGTGTAGATATTTCCATGTTTATTCAGATGACTGTGTAGATATTTCCATGTTTTTACAGATTTCAGTGTAGATATTTTAATGTTTATAGAGATGGCGCTGTAGATATTTCCAGGTTTATACACATCGCAGTGTAGATATTTCCATGTTTTTACAGATATCTGTGTAGGTATTTCCATGTTTACACAGATTGCGGTGTATATATTTCCATCTTTCTACAGATGGCATTGTAGATATTTCCATGTTTATGCAGATGGCGGTGTAGATATTTCCATGTTTATATAGATGGTGGTGTAGATATTACCATGTTTATACAGATAGCGGTGTAGATATTTCCATGTTTATACAGATCGTGGTGAAGATATTTCCATGTTTATACAGATCGCGGTGTAGATATTTCCATGTTAATACACATCGCGGTGTAGATATTTCCATGTTTATACAGATCGCGGTGTAGATATTTCCATGTTTATACAGATAGCGGTGTAGATATTTCCATGTTTTTACAGATAACGGTGTAGATATTTCCATGTTTACACAGATTGCGGTGTAGATATTTCCATCTTTCTACAGATGGCATTGTAGATATTTCCATGTTTATGCAGATAGCGTTGTAGATATTTCCATGTTTATACAGATAGCGGTGTAGATATTTCCATGTTTATAGAGATAGCGGTGTAGGTATTTCCATGTTTATAGACATAGCAGTGTAGATATTTCCATGTTTATATAGATGGCGTTGTAGATATTTCCATGTTTATACCGATAGGTGTGTTGCTATTTCAACGTTTATACAGATAGCGATGTAGATATTTCCATGTTTATACAGCTGGCGGTGCAGATATTTATATCTTTATACAGATGGCATTGTAGATATTTCCTTATTCACACAGATGGCGGTGTAGATGTTTCCATGTTTATGCAGATGGCGGAGTAGTTAGTTCCATGTTTATGGAGATGGCAGTGTAGATATTTTCATGTTTATAGAGATGGCGGTGTAGATATTTCCATGTTTATAGAGATAGCAGTGTAGATATTTACATGTTTATACAGATGACTGTGTAGTTATTTCCAAGTGTATACAGATGGCATTGTAGATATTTCCATGTTTATACAGATGACTGTAGAGGTATTTCCATGTTTTACAGATGGCTGTGCAGATATTTCCATGTTTATAGAGATAGCGGTGTAGATATTTCCATGTTTGTACAGATGGCGTTGTTGATATTTCCATCTATACACAGATGGCCGTGTAGATATTTCCATGTTTATACAGATGGCAGCGTAGATATTTCCATGGACATGCAGATGGCGGTGTAGGTATTTCCATGTTTATACAGATAGCGGTGTAGATATTCCCATGTTTTCACAGATGGTGGTGTAGATATTTCCGAGTTTATACACATGGCGGAGTAGATACTTCCATCTTTATGGAGATGGCAGTGTAGATATTTTCATGTTTATAGAGATGGCGGTGTAGATATTTCCATATTTCTAGAGATAGCGGTGTAGATATTTCCATCTTTCTACAGATGGCAGTGTAGATATTTCCATGTTTATACAGATGGCGGTGTGGATATTTCCATACTTATACAAATGTCTCTGTAGATATTTCCATGTGTATACAGATGGTATTGTAGGTATTTCCATGTTTATACAGATGGTGGTGTAGATATTTCCATGTTTATTCAGATGACTGTGTAGATATTTCCATGTTTTTACAGATGGCAGTGTAGATATTTCAATGTTTATAGAGATAGCGGTGTAGATATTTCCATGTTTGTACAGATGGCGTTGTTGATATTTCCATCTATACACAGATGGCCGTGTAGATATTTCCATGTTTATAAAGATGGCAGCGTAGATATTTCCATGGACATGCAGATGGCGGTGTAGATATTTCCATGTTTATACAGATAGCGGTGTAGATATTTCCATGTTTATACAGATAGCGGGGTAGATATTTCCATGTTTTCACAGATGGTGGTGTAGATATTTCCGAGTTTATACACATGACGGAGTAGATACTTCCATCTTTATGGAGATGGCAGTGTAGATATTTCCATGTTTATACAGATGGCGGTATAGATATTTCCATACTTATACAGATGTCTGTGTAGATATATCCATGTGTATACAGATGGTATTGTAGGTATTTCCATGTTTATACAGATGGTGGTGTAGATATTTCCATGTTTATTCAGATGACTGTGTAGATATTTCCATGTTTTTACAGATTTCAGTGTAGATATTTTAATGTTTATAGAGATGGCGCTGTAGATATTTCCAGGTTTATACACATCGCAGTGTAGATATTTCCATGTTTTTACAGATATCTGTGTAGGTATTTCCATGTTTACACAGATTGCGGTGTATATATTTCCATCTTTCTACAGATGGCATTGTAGATATTTCCATGTTTATGCAGATGGCGGTGTAGATATTTCCATGTTTATATAGATGGTGGTGTAGATATTACCATGTTTATACAGATAGCGGTGTAGATATTTCCATGTTTATACAGATCGTGGTGAAGATATTTCCATGTTTATACAGATCGCGGTGTAGATATTTCCATGTTAATACACATCGCGGTGTAGATATTTCCATGTTTATACAGATCGCGGTGTAGATATTTCCATGTTTATACAGATAGCGGTGTAGATATTTCCATGTTTTTACAGATAACGGTGTAGATATTTCCATGTTTACACAGATTGCGGTGTAGATATTTCCATCTTTCTACAGATGGCATTGTAGATATTTCCATGTTTATGCAGATAGCGTTGTAGATATTTCCATGTTTATACAGATAGCGGTGTAGATATTTCCATGTTTATAGAGATAGCGGTGTAGGTATTTCCATGTTTATAGACATAGCAGTGTAGATATTTCCATGTTTATATAGATGGCGTTGTAGATATTTCCATGTTTATACCGATAGGTGTGTTGCTATTTCAACGTTTATACAGATAGCGATGTAGATATTTCCATGTTTATACAGCTGGCGGTGCAGATATTTATATCTTTATACAGATGGCATTGTAGATATTTCCTTATTCACACAGATGGCGGTGTAGATGTTTCCATGTTTATGCAGATGGCGGAGTAGTTAGTTCCATGTTTATGGAGATGGCAGTGTAGATATTTTCATGTTTATAGAGATGGCGGTGTAGATATTTCCATGTTTATAGAGATAGCAGTGTAGATATTTACATGTTTATACAGATGACTGTGTAGTTATTTCCAAGTGTATACAGATGGCATTGTAGATATTTCCATGTTTATACAGATGACTGTAGAGGTATTTCCATGTTTTACAGATGGCTGTGCAGATATTTCCATGTTTATAGAGATAGCGGTGTAGATATTTCCATGTTTGTACAGATGGCGTTGTTGATATTTCCATCTATACACAGATGGCCGTGTAGATATTTCCATGTTTATACAGATGGCAGCGTAGATATTTCCATGGACATTCAGATGGCGGTGTAGGTATTTCCATGTTTATACAGATAGCGGTGTAGATATTCCCATGTTTTCACAGATGGTGGTGTAGATATTTCCGAGTTTATACACATGGCGGAGTAGATACTTCCATCTTTATGGAGATGGCAGTGTAGATATTTTCATGTTTATAGAGATGGCGGTGTAGATATTTCCATATTTCTAGAGATAGCGGTGTAGATATTTCCATCTTTCTACAGATGGCAGTGTAGATATTTCCATGTTTATACAGATGGCGGTGTGGATATTTCCATACTTATACAAATGTCTCTGTAGATATTTCCATGTGTATACAGATGGTATTGTAGGTATTTCCATGTTTATACAGATGGTGGTGTAGATATTTCCATGTTTATTCAGATGACTGTGTAGATATTTCCATGTTTTTACAGATGGCAGTGTAGATATTTCAATGTTTATAGAGATAGCGGTGTAGATATTTCCATGTTTGTACAGATGGCGTTGTTGATATTTCCATCTATACACAGATGGCCGTGTAGATATTTCCATGTTTATAAAGATGGCAGCGTAGATATTTCCATGGACATGCAGATGGCGGTGTAGATATTTCCATGTTTATACAGATAGCGGTGTAGATATTTCCATGTTTATACAGATAGCGGGGTAGATATTTCCATGTTTTCACAGATGGTGGTGTAGATATTTCCGAGTTTATACACATGACGGAGTAGATACTTCCATCTTTATGGAGATGGCAGTGTAGATATTTCCATGTTTATACAGATGGCGGTGTAGATATTTCCATACTTATACACATGTCTGTGTAGATATATCCATGTGTATACAGATGGTATTGTAGGTATTTCCATGTTTATACAGATGGTGGTGTAGATATTTCCATGTTTATTCAGATGACTGTGTAGATATTTCCATGTTTTTACAGATTTCAGTGTAGATATTTCAATGTTTATAGAGATGGCGCTGTAGATATTTCCAGGTTTATACACATCGCAGTGTAGATATTTCCATGTTTTTACAGATATCTGTGTAGGTATTTCCATGTTTACACAGATTGCGGTGTATATATTTCCATCTTTCTACAGATGGCATTGTAGATATTTCCATGTTTATGCAGATGGCGGTGTAGATATTTCCATGTTTATATAGATGGTGGTGTAGATATTACCATGTTTATACAGATAGCGGTGTAGATATTTCCATGTTTATACAGATCGTGGTGAAGATATTTCCATGTTTATACAGATCGCGGTGTAGATATTTCCATGTTAATACACATCGCGGTGTAGATATTTCCATGTTTATACAGATCGCGGTGTAGATATTTCCATGTTTATACAGATAGCGGTGTAGATATTTCCATGTATTTACAGATAACGGTGTAGATATTTCCATGTTTACACAGATTGCAGTGTAGATATTTCCATCTTTCTACAGATGGCATCGTAGATATTTCCATGTTTATGCAGATAGCGTTGTAGATATTTCCATGTTTATACAGATAGCGGTGTAGATATTTCCATGTTTATAGAGATAGCGGTGTAGGTATTTCCATGTTTATAGACATAGCGGTGTAGATATTTCCATGTTTATATAGATGGCGTTGTAGATATTTCCATGTTTATACCGATAGGTGTGTTGCTATTTCAACGTTTATACAGATAGCGATGTAGATATTTCCATGTTTATACAGCTGGCGGTGCAGATATTTATATCTTTATACAGATGGCATTGTAGATATTTCCTTATTCACACAGATGGCGGTGTAGATGTTTCCATGTTTATGCAGATGGCGGAGTAGTTAGTTCCATGTTTATGGAGATGGCAGTGTAGATATTTTCATGTTTATAGAGATGGCGGTGTAGATATTTCCATGTTTATAGAGATAGCAGTGTAGATATTTACATGTTTATACAGATGACTGTGTAGTTATTTCCAAGTGTATACAGATGGCATTGTAGATATTTCCATGTTTATACAGATGACTGTAGAGGTATTTCCATGTTTTACAGATGGTTGTGCAGATATTTCCATGTTTATAGAGATAGCGGTGTAGATATTTCCATGTTTGTACAGATGGCGTTGTTGATATTTCCATCTATACACAGATGGCCGTGTAGATATTTCCATGTTTATACAGATGGCAGCGTAGATATTTCCATGGACATGCAGATGGCGGTGTAGGTATTTCCATGTTTATACAGATAGCGGTGTAGATATTCCCATGTTTTCACAGATGGTGGTGTAGATATTTCCGAGTTTATACACATGGCGGAGTAGATACTTCCATCTTTATGGAGATGGCAGTGTAGATATTTTCATGTTTATGGAGATGGCGGTGTAGATATTTCCATATTTCTAGAGATAGCGGTGTAGATATTTCCATCTTTCTACAGATGGCAGTGTAGATATTTCCATGTTTATACAGATGGCGGTGTGGATATTTCCATACTTATACAGATGTCTCTGTAGATATTTCCATGTGTATACAGATGGTATTGTAGGTATTTCCATGTTTATACAGATGGTGGTGTAGATATTTCCATGTTTATTCAGATGACTGTGTAGATATTTCCATGTTTTTACAGATGGCAGTGTAGATATTTCAATGTTTATAGAGATAGCGGTGTAGATATTTCCATGTTTGTACAGATGGCGTTGTTGATATTTCCATCTATACACAGATGGCCGTGTAGATATTTCCATGTTTATAAAGATGGCAGCGTAGATATTTCCATGGACATGCAGATGGCGGTGTAGATATTTCCATGTTTATACAGATAGCGGTGTAGATATTTCCATGTTTATACAGATAGCGGGGTAGATATTTCCATGTTTTCACAGATGGTGGTGTAGATATTTCCGAGTTTATACACATGACGGAGTAGATACTTCCATCTTTATGGAGATGGCAGTGTAGATATTTCCATGTTTATACAGATGGCGGTGTAGATATTTCCATACTTATACAGATGTCTGTGTAGATATATCCATGTGTATACAGATGGTATTGTAGGTATTTCCATGTTTATACAGATGGTGGTGTAGATATTTCCATGTTTATTCAGATGACTGTGTAGATATTTCCATGTTTTTACAGATGGCAGTGTAGATATTTCAATGTTTATAGAGATGGCGCTGTAGATATTTCCATGTTTATACACATCGCAGTGTAGATATTTCCATGTTTTTACAGATATCTGTGTAGATATTTCCATGTTTACACAGATTGCGGTGTATATATTTCCATCTTTCTACAGATGGCATTGTAGATATTTCCATGTTTATGCAGATGGCGGTGTAGATATTTCCATGTTTATATAGATGGTGGTGTAGATATTACCATGTTTATACAGATAGCGGTGTAGATATGTCCATGTTTATACAGATCGTGGTGAAGATATTTCCATGTTTATACAGATCGCGGTGTAGATATTTCCATGTTAATACACATCGCGGTGTAGATATTTCCATGTTTATACAGATCGCGGTGTAGATATTTCCATGTTTATACAGATAGCGGTGTAGATATTTCCATGTTTTACAGATAACGGTGTAGATATTTCCATGTTTACATAGATTGCGGTGTAGGTATTTCCATGTTTATAGACATAGCAGTGTAGATATTTCCATGTTTATATTGATGGCGTTGAAGATATTTCCATGTTTATACTGATAGATGTGTTGCTATTTCAACGTTTATACAGATAGCGATGTAGATATTTCCATGTTTATACAGCTGGCGGTGCAGATATTTATATCTTTATACAGATGGCATTGTGGATATTTCCTTATTCACACAGATGGCGGTGTAGATGTTTCCATGTTTATACAGATGGCGGAGTAGTTAGTTCCATGTTTATGGAGATGGCAGTGTAGATATTTTCATGTTTATAGAGATGGCGGTGTAGATATTTCCATGTTTATAGAGATAGCAGTGTAGATATTTACATGTTTATACAGATGACTGTGTAGTTATTTCCTAGTGTATACAGATGGCATTGTAGACATTTCCATGTTTATACAGATGACTGTAGAGGTATTTCCATGTTTTACAGATGGCTGTGCAGATATTTCCATGTTTATAGAGATAGCGGTGTAGATATTTCCATGTTTGTACAGATGGCGTTGTTGATATTTCCATCTATACACAGATGGCCGTGTAGATATTTCCATGTTTATACAGATGGCAGCGTGGATATTTCCATGGACATGCAGATGGCGGTGTAGGTATTTCCATGTTTATACAGATAGCGTTGTAGATATTTCCATGTTTTCACAGATGGTGGTGTAGATATTTCCGAGTTTATACACATGGCGGAGTAGATACTTCCATCTTTATGGAGATGGCAGTGTAGATATTTTCATGTTTATAGAGATGGCGGTGTAGATATTTCCATATTTCTAGAGATAGCGGTGTAGATATTTCCATCTTTCTACAGATGGCAGTGTAGATATTTCCATGTTTATACAGAAGGCGGTGTGGATATTTCCATACTTATACAGATGTCTCTGTAGATATTTCCATGTGTATACAGATGGTATTGTAGGTATTTCCACGTTTATACAGATGGTGGTGTAGATATTTCCATGTTTATTCAGATGACTGTGTAGATATTTCCATGTTTTTACAGATGGCAGTGTAGATATTTCAATGTTTATAGAGATAGCGGTGTAGATATTTCCATGTTTGTACAGATGGCGTTGTTGATATTTCCATCTATACACAGAAGGCCGTGTAGATATTTCCATGTTTATAAAGATGGCAGCGTAGATATTTCCATGGACATGCAGGTGACGGTGTAGATATTTCCATGTTTATACAGATAGCGGTGTAGATATTTCCATGTTTATACAGATAGCGGTGTAGATATTTCCATGTTTTCACAGATGGTGGTGTAGATATTTCCGAGTTTATACACATGACGGAGTAGATACTTCCATCTTTATGGAGATGGCAGTGTAGATATTTCCATGTTTATACAGATGGCGGTGTAGATATTTCCATACTTATACAGATGTCTGTGTAGATATATCCATGTGTATACAGATGGTATTGTAGGTATTTCCATGTTTATACAGATGGTGGTGTAGATATTTCCATGTTTATTCAGATGACTGTGTAGATATTTCCATGTTTTTACAGATGGCAGTGTAGATATTTCAATGTTTATAGAGATGGCGCTGTAGATATTTCCATGTTTATACAGATCGCAGTGTAGATATTTCCATGTTTTTACAGATATCTGTGTAGATATTTCCATGTTTACACAGATTGCGGTGTATATATTTCCATCTTTCTACAGATGGCATTGTAGATATTTCCATGTTTATGCAGATGGCGGTGTAGATATTTCCATGTTTATATAGATGGTGGTGTAGATATTACCATGTTTATACAGATGGCGGTGTAGTTATTACCATGTTTATACAGATAGCGGTGTAGATATTTCCATGTTTATACAGATCGCGGTGAAGATATTTCCATCTTTATACAGATCGCGGTGTAGATATTTCCATGTTAATACACATCGCGGTGTAGATATTTCCATGTTTATACAGATAGCGGTGTAGATATTTCCATGTTTTTACAGATAACGGTGTAGATATTTCCATGTTTACACAGATTGCGGTGTAGATATTTCCATCTTTCTACAGATGGCATTGTAGATATTTCCATGTTTATGCAGATAGCGTTGTAGATATTTCCATGTTTATACAGATAGCGGTGTAGATATTTCCATGTTTATAGAGATAGCGGTGTAGGTATTTCCATGTTTATAGACATAGCAGTGTAGATATTTCCATGTTTATATAGATGGCGTTGTAGATATTTCCATGTTTATACCGATAGGTGTGTTGCTATTTCAACGTTTATACAGATAGCGATGTAGATATTTCCATGTTTATACAGCTGGCGGTGCAGATATTTATATCTTTATACAGATGGCATTGTAGATATTTCCTTATTCACACAGATGGCGGTGTAGATGTTTCCATGTTTATGCAGATGGCGGAGTAGTTAGTTCCATGTTGATGGAGATGGCAGTGTAGATATTTTCATGTTTATAGAGATGGCGGTGTAGATATTTCCATGTTTATAGAGATAGCAGTGTAGATATTTACATGTTTATACAGATGACTGTGTAGTTATTTCCAAGTGTATACAGATGGCATTGTAGATATTTCCATGTTTATGCAGATGACTGTAGAGGTATTTCCATGTTTTACAGATGGCTGTGCAGATATTTCCATGTTTATAGAGATAGCGGTGTAGATATTTCCATGTTTGTACAGATGGCGTTGTTGATATTTCCATCTATACACAGATGGCCGTGTAGATATTTCCATGTTTATACAGATGGCAGCGTAGATATTTCCATGGACATGCAGATGGCGGTGTAGGTATTTCCATGTTTATACAGATAGCGGTGTAGATATTTCCATGTTTTCACAGATGGTGGTGTAGATATTTCCGAGTTTATACACATGGCGGAGTAGATACTTCCATCTTTATGGAGATGGCAGTGTAGATATTTTCATGTTTATAGAGATGGCGGTGTAGATATTTCCATATTTCTAGAGATAGCGGTGTAGATATTTCCATCTTTCTACAGATGGCAGTGTAGATATTTCCATGTTTATACAGATGGCGGTGTGGATATTTCCATACTTTTACAGATGTCTCTGTAGATATTTCCATGTGTATACAGATGGTATTGTAGGTATTTCCATGTTTATACAGATGGTGGTGTAGATATTTCCATGTTTATTCAGATGACTGTGTAGATATTTCCATGTTTTTACAGATGGCAGTGTAGATATTTCAATGTTTATAGAGATAGCGGTGTAGATATTTCCATGTTTGTACAGATGGCGTTGTTGATATTTCCATCTATACACAGATGGCCGTGTAGATATTTCCATGTTTATAAAGATGGCAGCGTAGATATTTTCATGGACATGCAGATGGCGGTGTAGATATTTCCATGTTTATACAGATAGCGGTGTAGATATTTCCATGTTTATACAGATAGCGGTGTAGATATTTCCATGTTTTCACAGATGGTGGTGTAGATATTTCCGAGTTTATACACATGACGGAGTAGATACTTCCATCTTTATGGAGATGGCAGTGTAGATATTTCCATGTTTATACAGATGGCGGTGTAGATATTTCCATACTTATACAGATGTCTGTGTAGATATATCCATGTGTATGCAGATGGTATTGTAGGTATTTCCATGTTTATACAGATGGTGGTGTAGATATTTCCATGTTTATTCAGATGACTGTTTAGATATTTCCACGTTTTTACAGATGGCAGTGTAGATATTTCAATGTTTATAGAGATGGCGCTGTAGATATTTCCATGTTTATACAGATCGCAGTGTAGATATTTCCATGTTTTTACAGATATCTGTGTAGATATTTCCATGTTTACACAGATTGTGGTGTATATATTTCCATCTTTCTACAGATGGCATTGTGGATATTTCCATGTTTATGCAGATGGCGGTGTAGATATTTCCATGTTTATATAGATGGTGGTGTAGATATTACCATGTTTATACAGATGGTGGTGTAGTTATTACCATGTTTATACAGATAGCGGTGTAGATATTTCCATGTTTATACAGATCGTGGTGAAGATATTTCCATGTTTATACAGATCGCGGTGTAGATATTTCCATGTTAATACACATCGCGGTGTAGATATTTCCATGTTTATACAGATAGCGGTGTAGATATTTCCATGTTTATACTGATAGCGGTGTAGATATTTCCATGTTTATAGAGATAGCGGTGTAGGTATTTCCATGTTTTTATACATAGCGGTGTAGATATTTCCATGTTTATACAGATGACTGTGCAGATATTTCCATGTTTATAGAGATAGCGGTGTAGATATTTCCATGTTTGTACAGATGGCGTTGTTGATATTTCCATCTATACACAGATGGCCGTGTAGATATTTCCATGTTTATACAGATGGCAGCGTAGATATTTCCGTGGACATGCAGATGTCGGTGTAGATATTTCCATGTTTATACAGATAGCGTTGTAGATATTTCCATGTTTATACAGATAGCGGTGTAGATATTTCCATGTTTTCACAGATGGAGGTGTAGATATTTCCGAGTTTATACACATGGCGGAGTAGATACTTCCATCTTTATGGAGATGGCAGAGTAGATATTTTCATGTTTATAGAGATAGCGGTGTAGATATTTCCATATTTATAGAGATAGCGGTGTAGATATTTCCATCTTTCTACAGAAGGCAGTGTAGATATTTCCATGTTTATACAGATGGCGGTGTAGATATTTCCATACTTATACAAATGTCTGTGTAGATATATCCATGTGTATACAGATGGTATTGTAGGTAATTCCATGTTTATACAGATGGTGGTGTAGATATTTCCATGTTTATTCAGATGACTGTAGATATTTCCATGTTTTTACAGATGGCAGTGTAGATATTTCAATGTTTATACAGATGGCGCTGTAGATATTTCCATGTTTATACAGATCGCGTTGTAGATATTTCCATGTTTATACAGATAGCGGAGTAGATATTTCCATGTTTTTACAGATAACGGTGTTGATATTTCCATGTTTACACAGATTGCGGTGTAGATATTTCCATCTTTCTACAGATGGCATTGTAGATATTTCCATGTTTATGCAGATGGCGGTGTAGATACTTCCATGTTTATATAGATGGTGGTGTAGATATTACCATGTTTATACAGATAGCGGTGTGGATATTTCCATGTTTATGCAGATCGCGGTGAAGTTATTTCCATGTTTATACAGATCGCGGTGTAGATATTTCCATGTTTATACAGATCGCGGTGTAGATATTTCCATGTTTATACAGATAGCGTTGTAGATATTTCCATGTTTATACAGATAGCGGTGTAGATATTTCCATGTTTATAGAGATAGCGGTGTAGGTATTTCCATGTTTAGAGACATAGCAGTGTAGATATTTCCATGTTTATATAGATGGTGTTGTAGATATTTCCATGTTTATACCGATAGATGTGTTGGTATTTCCACGTTTATACAGATAGCGATGTAGATATTTCCTTGTTTATACAGATCGCGTTGTAGATATTTCCATGTTTATACAGATAGCCGTGTAGATATTTCCATGTTTTTACAGATAACGGTGTAGATATTTCCATGTTTACACAGATTGCGGTGTAGATATTTCCATGTTTCTACAGATGGCATTGTAGATATTTCCATGTTTATGCAGATGGCGGTGTAGATACTTCCATGTT
This sequence comes from Pan paniscus, assembly GCF_029289425.2. Classification (NCBI taxonomy): domain Eukaryota; kingdom Metazoa; phylum Chordata; class Mammalia; order Primates; family Hominidae; genus Pan; species Pan paniscus. The sequence goes on from NC_073270.2 coordinate 74,538,851, forward strand.
TATATAGATGGTGGTGTAGATATTACCATGTTTATACAGATAGCGGTGTAGATATTTCCATGTTTATACACATCGTGGTGAAGATATTTCCATGTTTATTCAGATCGCAGTGTAGATATTTCCATGTTCATACTGATGGCAGCGTAGATATTTCCATGGACATGCAGATGGCGGTGTAGATATTTCCATGTTTATACAGATAGCGGTGTAGATATTTCCATGTTTTCACAGATGGTGGTGTAGATATTTCCGTGTTTATACACATGGCGGAGTAGATACTTCCATCTTTATGGAGATGGCAGTGTAGATATTTTCATGTTTATAGAGATGGCGGTGTAGATATTTCCATTTTTATAGAGATAGCGGTGTAGATAATTCCATCTTTCTACAGATGGCAGTGTAGATATTTCCATGTTTATACAGATGGCGGTGTAGATATTTCCATACTTATACAGATGTCTGTGTAGATATTTCCATGTGTATACAGATGGTATTGTAGGTATTTCCATGTTTATACAGATGGTGGTGCAGATATTTCCATGTTCATTCAGATGACTGTGTAGATATTTCCATGTTTTTACAGATGGCAGTGTAGATATTTCAATGTTTATAGAGATGGCACTGTAGATATTTCCATGTTTATACAGATAGCGTTGTAGATATTTCCAAGTTTATACAGATAGTGGTGTAGATATTTCCATGTTTTTTCAGATAACGGTGTAGATATTTCCATGTTTACACAGATTGTGGTGTAGATATTTCCATCTTTCTACAGATGGCATTGTAGATATTTCCAGGTTTATGCAGATTGCGGTGTAGATACTTCCATGTTTATATAGATGGTGGTGTAGATATTACCATGTTTATACAGATAGCGGTGTAGATATTTCCATGTTTATACAGATCGTGGTGAAGATATTTCCATGTTTATACAGATCGCGGTGTAGATATTTCCATGTTTATACAGATCGCGGTGTAGATATTTCGATGTTTATACAGATAGCGTTGTACATATTTCCATGTATATACAGATAGTGGTGTAGATATTTCCATGTTTATAGAGATAGCGGTGTAGGTATTTCCATGTTTATAGACATAGGAGTGTAGATATTTCCATGTTTATATAGATGGTGTTGTAGATATTTCCATGTTTATACCGATAGATGTGTTGGTATTTCCATGTTTATACAGATAGCGATGTAGATATTTCCATGTTTATACATCTCGCAGTACAGATATTTAAATTTTTATACAGATTGCATTGTAGATATTTCCTTATTCACACAGATGGCGGTGTAGATGTTTCCATGTTTATACAGATGGCGGAGTAGTTAGTTCCATGTTTATGGAGATGGCAGTGTAGATATTTTCATGTTCTTGAGATGGCGGTGTAGATATCTCCATGTTTATAGAGATAGCAGTGTAGATATTTACATGTTTATACAGATAGCTGTGTAGATATTTCCACGTGTATACAGATGGCATTGTAGATATTTCCATGTTTATACAGATGAGTGTAGAGGTATTTCCATGTTTTACAGTTGGCTGTGCAGATATTTCCATGTTTATAGAGATAGCGGTGTAGATATTTCCATGTTTGTAGAGATGGCGTTGTTGACATTTCCACTATACACAGATGGCCGTGTAGATATTTCCATGTTTATACAGATGGCAGCGTAGATATTTCCATGGACATGCAGATGGCGGTGTAGATATTTCCATGTTTAAACAGATAGCGGTGTAGATATTTCCATGTTTTCACATATGGTGGTGTAGGTATTTCCGTGTTTATACACATGGCGGAGTAGATACTTCCATCCTTATGGAGATGGCAGTGTAGATATTTTCATGTTTATAGAGATGGCGGTGTAGATATTTCCATATTTATAGAGATAGCGGTGTAGATATTTCCATCTTTCTACAGATGGCAGTGTAGATATTTCCATGTTTATACAGATGGTGGTGTAGATATTTCCATACTTATACAGATGTCTGTGTAGATATATCCATGTGTATACAGACGGTATTGTAGGTATTTCCATGTTTATACAGATGGTGGTGTAGATATTTCCATGTTTATTCAGATGACTGTGTAGATATTTCCATGTTTTTACAGATGGCAGTGTAGATATTTCAATGTTTATAGAGATGGCGCTGTAGATATTTCCATGTTTATACAGATCGCGGTGTAGATAATTCCATGTTTTTACGGATATCGGTGTAGATATTTCCATGTTTACACAGATTGCAGTGTAGATATTTCCATCTTTCTACAGATGGCATTGTAGATATTTCCATGTTTATGCAGATGGCGGTGAAGATATTTCCATGTTTATATAGATGGTGGTGTAGTTATTACCATGTTTATACAGATAGCGGTGTAGATATTTCCATGTTTATACAGATCGTTGTGAAAATATTTCCATACTTATACAGATCGCTGTGTAGATATTTCCATGTTTATACGGATAGCGGTGTAGATATTTCCATGTTTATAGAGATAGCGGTGTAGGTATTTCCATGTTTATACAGATAGTGGTGTAGATATTTCCATGTTTATACAGATAGCGGTGTAGATATTTCCATGTTTATAGAGATAGCGGTGTAGGTATTTCCATGTTTATAGACATAGCGGTGTAGATATTTCCATGTTTATATAGATGGCGTTGTAGATATTTCCATGTTTATACCGATAGATGTGTTGGTATTTCCACGTTTATACAGATAGCGATGTAGATATTTCCATGTTTATACAGCTCGCGGTGCAGATATTTATATCTTTATACAGATGGCATTGTGGATTTTTCCTTATTCACACAGATGGCGGTGTAGATGTTTCCATGTTTATACAGATGGCAGAGTAGTTAGTTCCATGTTTATGGAGATGGCAGTGTGGATATTTTCATGTTTGTAGAGATGGCGGTGTAGATATTTCCATGTTTATAGAGATAGCAGTGTAGATATTTACATGTTTATACAGATGGCTGTGTAGATATTTCCATGTGTATACAGATGGCATTGTAGGTATTTCCATGTTTATACAGATGACTGTAGAGTTATTTCCATGTTTTACAGATGGCTGTGCAGATATTTCCATGTTTATAGAGATAGCGGTGTAGATATTTCCATGTTTGTACAGATGGCGTTGTTGATATTTCCATCTATACACAGATGGCCGTGTAGATAATTCCATGTTTATACAGATGGCGGTGTATTTATTTCCTTCTTTATACTGATCGCGGTGAAGATATTTCCATGTTTATACAGATCGCGGTGTAGATATTTCCATGTTTGTAAAGATCGCTTTGTAGATATTTCCATGTTTATACAGATAGCGGTGTAGATATTTCCATGTTTTTACAGATATCGGTGTAGATATTTCCATGTTTACACAGATTGTGGTGTAGATGTTTCCATCTTTCTACAGATGGCATTGTAGATGTTTCCATGTTTATGCAGATGGCGGTGTATATGTTTCCATGTTTATATAGATGGTGGTGTAGATATTACCATGTTTATACAGATAGCGGTGTAGATATTTCCATGTTTATACAGATCGTGGTGAAGATATTTGAATGTTTATACAGATCGCGGTGTAGATATTTCCATGTTTATGCAGATTGCGGTGTAGATATTTCCATGTTTATACAGATAGCGGTGTAGATATTTCCATGTTTATACAGATAGCGGTGTAGATATTTCCATGTTTATACAGATAGCGGTGTAGATATTTCCATGTTTATAGAGATAGCGGTGTAGGTATTTCCATGTTTATAGACATAGCGGTGTAGATATTTCCATGTTTATATAGATGGCGTTGTAGATATTTCTATGTTAATACCGATAGATGTGTTGGTATTTCCACGTTTATTCAGATAGCGATGAAGATATTTCCATGTTTATACAGCTCGCGGCGCAGATATTTATATCTTTATACAGATGGCATTGTAGATATTTCCTTATTCACACAGATGGCGGTGTAGATGTTTCCATGTTTATACAGATGGCGGAGTAGTTAGTTCCAAGTTTATGGAGATGGCAGTGTAGATATTTTCATTTTTATAGAGATGGCGGTGTAGGTATTTCCATGTTTATTGAGATATCAGTGTAGATATTTTCATGTTTATACAGATGGCTGGGTAGATATTTCTAAGTGTAAACAGATGGCATTGTAGATATTTCCATGTTTATACAGATGACTGTAGAGGTATTTCCATGTTTTACAGATGGCTGTGCAGATATTTCCATGTTTATTGAGATAGCGGTGTAGATATTTCCATGTTTGTACAGATGGCATTGTTGATATTTCCATCTATACACAGATGGCGGTGTAGATATTTCCATGTTTATACAGATGGCAGCGTAGATATTTCCATGGACATGCAGATGGCGGTGTAGATATTTCCATGTTTATACAGATAGCGGTGCAGATATTTCCATGTTTTCACAGATGGTGGTGTAGATATTTCCGTGTTTATACACATGGCGGAGTAGATACTTCCATCTTTATAGAGATGGCAGTGTAGATATTTTCATATTTATAGAGATGGCGGTGTAGATATTTCCATATTTATAGAGATAGCGATGTAGATATTTCCATCTTTCTACAGATGGCAATGTAGATATTTACATGTTTATACAGATGGCGGTGTAGATATTTCCATACTGATACAGATATCTGTGTAGATATTTCCATGTGTATACAGATGGTACTGTAGGTATTTCCATGTTTATACAGATGGTGGTGTAGATATTTCCATGTTTATTCAGATGACTGTGTAGATATTTCCATGTTTTTACAGATGGCAGAGTAGATATTTCAATGTTTATACAGATGGCGCTGTAGATATTTCCATGTTTATACAGATCGCGGTGTAGATATTTCCATGTTTACACAGATAGCGGTGTAGATATTTCCATGTTTTTACAGATATCGGTGTAGATAATTCCATGTTTACACAGATTGCGGTGTAGATGTTTCCATCTTTCTACAGATGGCACTGTAGATATTTCCATGTTTATGCAGATGGCAGTGTATATATTTCCATGTTTATATAGATGGTGGTGTAGATATTACCATGTTTATACAGATAGCGGTGTAGATATTTCCATGTTTATACAGATCGTGGTGAAGATATTTCAATGTTTATACAGATCGCGGTGTAGATATTTCCATGTTTATGCAGATCGCGGTGTAGATATTTCCATGTTTACACAGATAGCGGTGTAGATATTTCCATGTTTATACAGATAGCGGTGTAGATATTTCCATGTTTATACAGATGACTGTAGAGGTATTTCCATGTTTTACAGATGGCTGTGCAGATATTTCCATGTTTATAGAGATAGCGGTGTAGATATTTCCATGTTTGTACAGATGTCATTTTTGATATTTCCATCTATACACAGATGGCGGTGTAGATATTTCCATGTTTATACTGATGGCAGCGTAGATATTTCCATGGTCATGCAGATGGCGGTGTAGATATTTCCATGTTTATACAGATAGCGGTGTACATATTTCCATGTTTTCACAGATGGTGATGTAGATATTTCCGTGTTTATACACATTGCGGAGTAGATACTTCCATCTTTATAGAGATTGCAGTGTAGATATTTTCATGTTTATAGAGATGGCAGTGTAGATATTTCCATATTTATAGAGATAGCGATGTAGATACTTCCGTCTTTCTACAGATGGCAGTGTAGATATTTCCATGTTTATACAGATGACGGTGAAGATATTTCCATACTTATACAGATATCTGTGTAGATATTTCCATGAGTATACAGATGGTATTGTAGGTATATCCATGGTTATACAGATGGTGGTGTAGAAATTGGCATGTTTATTCAGATTACTGTGTAGATATTTCCATGTTTTTACAGATGGCAGTGTAGATATTTCAATGTTTATAGAGATGGCGCTGTAGATATTTCCATGTTTATACAGATCGTGGTGTAGATATTTCCATGTTTACAAAGATAGCGGTGTAGATATTTCCATGTTTTTACAGATATCGGTGTAGATATTTCCATGTTTACACAGATTGCGGTGTAGATGTTTCCATCTTTCTACAGATGGCATTGTAGATATTTCCATGTTTATGCAGATGGCAGTGTATATATTTCCATGTTTATATAGATGGTGGTGTAGATATTACCATGTTTACACAGATAGCGGTGTAGATAATTCCATGTTTATACAGATCGTGGTGAAGATATTTCAATGTTTATACAGATCGCGGTGTAGATATTTCCATGTTTATGCAGATTGCGGTGTAGATACTTCCATGTTTATACAGATAGCGGTGTAGATATTTCCATGTTTATACAAATAGCGGTGTAGATATTTCCATGTTTATACAGATAGCGGTGTAGATATTTCCATGTTTATAGAGATAGCGGTGTAGGTATTTCCATGTTTATAGACATAGCGGTGTAGATATTTCCATGTTTATATAGATGGCGTTGTAGATATTTCTATGTTAATACCGATAGATGTGTTGGTATTTCCACGTTTATTCAGATAGCGATGTAGATATTTCCATGTTTATACAGCTCGCGGCGCAGATATTTATATCTTTATACAGATGGCATTGTAGATATTTCCTTATTCACACAGATGGCGGTGTAGATATTTCCATGTTTATACAGATGGCGGAGTAGTTAGTTCCAAGTTTATGGAGATGGCAGTGTAGATATTTTCATGTTTATAGAGATGGCGGTGTAGGTATTCCCATGTTTATTGAGATATCAGTGTAGATATTTTCATGTTTATACAGATGGCTGGGTAGATATTTCCAAGTGTAAACAGATGGCATTGTAGATATTTCCATGTTTATACAGATGACTGTAGAGGTATTTCCATGTTTTACAGATGGCTGTGCAGATATTTCCATGTTTATAGAGATAGCGGTGTAGATATTTCCATGTTTGTACAGATGGCATTGTTGATATTTCCATCTATACACAGATGGCGGTGTAGATATTTCCATGTTTATACAGATCGCGGTGTAGATATTTCCATGTTTATACAGATAGCGTTGTAGATATTTCCATGTTTATACAGATAGCGGTGTAGATATTTCCATGTTTATAGAGATAGCGGTGTAGGTATTTCCATGTTTAGAGACATAGCAGTGTAGATATTTCCATGTTTATATAGATGGTGTTGTAGATATTTCCATGTTTATACCGATAGATGTGTTGGTATTTCCACGTTTATACAGATAGCGATGTAGATATTTCCTTGTTTATACAGATCGCGTTGTAGATATTTCCATGTTTATACAGATAGCCGTGTAGATATTTCCATGTTTTTACAGATAACGGTGTAGATATTTCCATGTTTACACAGATTGCGGTGTAGATATTTCCATGTTTCTACAGATGGCATTGTAGATATTTCCATGTTTATGCAGATGGCGGTGTAGATACTTCCATGTTTATATAGATGGTGGTGTAGATATTACCATGTTTATACAGATAGCGGTGTAGATATTTCCATGTTTATACACATCGTGGTGAAGATATTTCCATGTTTATTCAGATCGCAGTGTAGATATTTCCATGTTCATACTGATGGCAGCGTAGATATTTCCATGGACATGCAGATGGCGGTGTAGATATTTCCATGTTTATACAGATAGCGGTGTAGATATTTCCATGTTTTCACAGATGGTGGTGTAGATATTTCCGTGTTTATACACATGGCGGAGTAGATACTTCCATCTTTATGGAGATGGCAGTGTAGATATTTTCATGTTTATAGAGATGGCGGTGTAGATATTTCCATTTTTATAGAGATAGCGGTGTAGATAATTCCATCTTTCTACAGATGGCAGTGTAGATATTTCCATGTTTATACAGATGGCGGTGTAGATATTTCCATACTTATACAGATGTCTGTGTAGATATTTCCATGTGTATACAGATGGTATTGTAGGTATTTCCATGTTTATACAGATGGTGGTGCAGATATTTCCATGTTCATTCAGATGACTGTGTAGATATTTCCATGTTTTTACAGATGGCAGTGTAGATATTTCAATGTTTATAGAGATGGCACTGTAGATATTTCCATGTTTATACAGATAGCGTTGTAGATATTTCCAAGTTTATACAGATAGTGGTGTAGATATTTCCATGTTTTTTCAGATAACGGTGTAGATATTTCCATGTTTACACAGATTGTGGTGTAGATATTTCCATCTTTCTACAGATGGCATTGTAGATATTTCCAGGTTTATGCAGATTGCGGTGTAGATACTTCCATGTTTATATAGATGGTGGTGTAGATATTACCATGTTTATACAGATAGCGGTGTAGATATTTCCATGTTTATACAGATCGTGGTGAAGATATTTCCATGTTTATACAGATCGCGGTGTAGATATTTCCATGTTTATACAGATCGCGGTGTAGATATTTCGATGTTTATACAGATAGCGTTGTACATATTTCCATGTATATACAGATAGTGGTGTAGATATTTCCATGTTTATAGAGATAGCGGTGTAGGTATTTCCATGTTTATAGACATAGGAGTGTAGATATTTCCATGTTTATATAGATGGTGTTGTAGATATTTCCATGTTTATACCGATAGATGTGTTGGTATTTCCATGTTTATACAGATAGCGATGTAGATATTTCCATGTTTATACATCTCGCAGTACACATATTTAAATTTTTATACAGATTGCATTGTAGATATTTCCTTATTCACACAGATGGCGGTGTAGATGTTTCCATGTTTATACAGATGGCGGAGTAGTTAGTTCCATGTTTATGGAGATGGCAGTGTAGATATTTTCATGTTCTTGAGATGGCGGTGTAGATATCTCCATGTTTATAGAGATAGCAGTGTAGATATTTACATGTTTATACAGATAGCTGTGTAGATATTTCCACGTGTATACAGATGGCATTGTAGATATTTCCATGTTTATACAGATGAGTGTAGAGGTATTTCCATGTTTTACAGTTGGCTGTGCAGATATTTCCATGTTTATAGAGATAGCGGTGTAGATATTTCCATGTTTGTAGAGATGGCGTTGTTGACATTTCCACTATACACAGATGGCCGTGTAGATATTTCCATGTTTATACAGATGGCAGCGTAGATATTTCCATGGACATGCAGATGGCGGTGTAGATATTTCCATGTTTAAACAGATAGCGGTGTAGATATTTCCATGTTTTCACATATGGTGGTGTAGGTATTTCCGTGTTTATACACATGGCGGAGTAGATACTTCCATCCTTATGGAGATGGCAGTGTAGATATTTTCATGTTTATAGAGATGGCGGTGTAGATATTTCCATATTTATAGAGATAGCGGTGTAGATATTTCCATCTTTCTACAGATGGCAGTGTAGATATTTCCATGTTTATACAGATGGTGGTGTAGATATTTCCATACTTATACAGATGTCTGTGTAGATATATCCATGTGTATACAGACGGTATTGTAGGTATTTCCATGTTTATACAGATGGTGGTGTAGATATTTCCATGTTTATTCAGATGACTGTGTAGATATTTCCATGTTTTTACAGATGGCAGTGTAGATATTTCAATGTTTATAGAGATGGCGCTGTAGATATTTCCATGTTTATACAGATCGCGGTGTAGATAATTCCATGTTTTTACGGATATCGGTGTAGATATTTCCATGTTTACACAGATTGCAGTGTAGATATTTCCATCTTTCTACAGATGGCATTGTAGATATTTCCATGTTTATGCAGATGGCGGTGAAGATATTTCCATGTTTATATAGATGGTGGTGTAGTTATTACCATGTTTATACAGATAGCGGTGTAGATATTTCCATGTTTATACAGATCGTTGTGAAAATATTTCCATACTTATACAGATCGCTGTGTAGATATTTCCATGTTTATACGGATAGCGGTGTAGATATTTCCATGTTTATAGAGATAGCGGTGTAGGTATTTCCATGTTTATACAGATAGTGGTGTAGATATTTCCATGTTTATACAGATAGCGGTGTAGATATTTCCATGTTTATAGAGATAGCGGTGTAGGTATTTCCATGTTTATAGACATAGCGGTGTAGATATTTCCATGTTTATATAGATGGCGTTGTAGATATTTCCATGTTTATACCGATAGATGTGTTGGTATTTCCACGTTTATACAGATAGCGATGTAGATATTTCCATGTTTATACAGCTCGCGGTGCAGATATTTATATCTTTATACAGATGGCATTGTGGATTTTTCCTTATTCACACAGATGGCGGTGTAGATGTTTCCATGTTTATACAGATGGCAGAGTAGTTAGTTCCATGTTTATGGAGATGGCAGTGTGGATATTTTCATGTTTGTAGAGATGGCGGTGTAGATATTTCCATGTTTATAGAGATAGCAGTGTAGATATTTACATGTTTATACAGATGGCTGTGTAGATATTTCCATGTGTATACAGATGGCATTGTAGGTATTTCCATGTTTATACAGATGACTGTAGAGTTATTTCCATGTTTTACAGATGGCTGTGCAGATATTTCCATGTTTATAGAGATAGCGGTGTAGATATTTCCATGTTTGTACAGATGGCGTTGTTGATATTTCCATCTATACACAGATGGCCGTGTAGATAATTCCATGTTTATACAGATGGCGGTGTATTTATTTCCTTCTTTATACTGATCGCGGTGAAGATATTTCCATGTTTATACAGATCGCGGTGTAGATATTTCCATGTTTGTAAAGATCGCTTTGTAGATATTTCCATGTTTATACAGATAGCGGTGTAGATATTTCCATGTTTTTACAGATATCGGTGTAGATATTTCCATGTTTACACAGATTGTGGTGTAGATGTTTCCATCTTTCTACAGATGGCATTGTAGATGTTTCCATGTTTATGCAGATGGCGGTGTATATGTTTCCATGTTTATATAGATGGTGGTGTAGATATTACCATGTTTATACAGATAGCGGTGTAGATATTTCCATGTTTATACAGATCGTGGTGAAGATATTTGAATGTTTATACAGATCGCGGTGTAGATATTTCCATGTTTATGCAGATTGCGGTGTAGATATTTCCATGTTTATACAGATAGCGGTGTAGATATTTCCATGTTTATACAGATAGCGGTGTAGATATTTCCATGTTTATACAGATAGCGGTGTAGATATTTCCATGTTTATAGAGATAGCGGTGTAGGTATTTCCATGTTTATAGACATAGCGGTGTAGATATTTCCATGTTTATATAGATGGCGTTGTAGATATTTCTATGTTAATACCGATAGATGTGTTGGTATTTCCACGTTTATTCAGATAGCGATGAAGATATTTCCATGTTTATACAGCTCGCGGCGCAGATATTTATATCTTTATACAGATGGCATTGTAGATATTTCCTTATTCACACAGATGGCGGTGTAGATGTTTCCATGTTTATACAGATGGCGGAGTAGTTAGTTCCAAGTTTATGGAGATGGCAGTGTAGATATTTTCATTTTTATAGAGATGGCGGTGTAGGTATTTCCATGTTTATTGAGATATCAGTGTAGATATTTTCATGTTTATACAGATGGCTGGGTAGATATTTCTAAGTGTAAACAGATGGCATTGTAGATATTTCCATGTTTATACAGATGACTGTAGAGGTATTTCCATGTTTTACAGATGGCTGTGCAGATATTTCCATGTTTATTGAGATAGCGGTGTAGATATTTCCATGTTTGTACAGATGGCATTGTTGATATTTCCATCTATACACAGATGGCGGTGTAGATATTTCCATGTTTATACAGATGGCAGCGTAGATATTTCCATGGACATGCAGATGGCGGTGTAGATATTTCCATGTTTATACAGATAGCGGTGCAGATATTTCCATGTTTTCACAGATGGTGGTGTAGATATTTCCGTGTTTATACACATGGCGGAGTAGATACTTCCATCTTTATAGAGATGGCAGTGTAGATATTTTCATATTTATAGAGATGGCGGTGTAGATATTTCCATATTTATAGAGATAGCGATGTAGATATTTCCATCTTTCTACAGATGGCAATGTAGATATTTACATGTTTATACAGATGGCGGTGTAGATATTTCCATACTGATACAGATATCTGTGTAGATATTTCCATGTGTATACAGATGGTACTGTAGGTATTTCCATGTTTATACAGATGGTGGTGTAGATATTTCCATGTTTATTCAGATGACTGTGTAGATATTTCCATGTTTTTACAGATGGCAGAGTAGATATTTCAATGTTTATACAGATGGCGCTGTAGATATTTCCATGTTTATACAGATCGCGGTGTAGATATTTCCATGTTTACACAGATAGCGGTGTAGATATTTCCATGTTTTTACAGATATCGGTGTAGATAATTCCATGTTTACACAGATTGCGGTGTAGATGTTTCCATCTTTCTACAGATGGCACTGTAGATATTTCCATGTTTATGCAGATGGCAGTGTATATATTTCCATGTTTATATAGATGGTGGTGTAGATATTACCATGTTTATACAGATAGCGGTGTAGATATTTCCATGTTTATACAGATCGTGGTGAAGATATTTCAATGTTTATACAGATCGCGGTGTAGATATTTCCATGTTTATGCAGATCGCGGTGTAGATATTTCCATGTTTACACAGATAGCGGTGTAGATATTTCCATGTTTATACAGATAGCGGTGTAGATATTTCCATGTTTATACAGATGACTGTAGAGGTATTTCCATGTTTTACAGATGGCTGTGCAGATATTTCCATGTTTATAGAGATAGCGGTGTAGATATTTCCATGTTTGTACAGATGTCATTTTTGATATTTCCATCTATACACAGATGGCGGTGTAGATATTTCCATGTTTATACTGATGGCAGCGTAGATATTTCCATGGTCATGCAGATGGCGGTGTAGATATTTCCATGTTTATACAGATAGCGGTGTACATATTTCCATGTTTTCACAGATGGTGATGTAGATATTTCCGTGTTTATACACATTGCGGAGTAGATACTTCCATCTTTATAGAGATTGCAGTGTAGATATTTTCATGTTTATAGAGATGGCAGTGTAGATATTTCCATATTTATAGAGATAGCGATGTAGATACTTCCGTCTTTCTACAGATGGCAGTGTAGATATTTCCATGTTTATACAGATGACGGTGAAGATATTTCCATACTTATACAGATATCTGTGTAGATATTTCCATGAGTATACAGATGGTATTGTAGGTATATCCATGGTTATACAGATGGTGGTGTAGAAATTGGCATGTTTATTCAGATTACTGTGTAGATATTTCCATGTTTTTACAGATGGCAGTGTAGATATTTCAATGTTTATAGAGATGGCGCTGTAGATATTTCCATGTTTATACAGATCGTGGTGTAGATATTTCCATGTTTACAAAGATAGCGGTGTAGATATTTCCATGTTTTTACAGATATCGGTGTAGATATTTCCATGTTTACACAGATTGCGGTGTAGATGTTTCCATCTTTCTACAGATGGCATTGTAGATATTTCCATGTTTATGCAGATGGCAGTGTATATATTTCCATGTTTATATAGATGGTGGTGTAGATATTACCATGTTTACACAGATAGCGGTGTAGATAATTCCATGTTTATACAGATCGTGGTGAAGATATTTCAATGTTTATACAGATCGCGGTGTAGATATTTCCATGTTTATGCAGATTGCGGTGTAGATACTTCCATGTTTATACAGATAGCGGTGTAGATATTTCCATGTTTATACAAATAGCGGTGTAGATATTTCCATGTTTATACAGATAGCGGTGTAGATATTTCCATGTTTATAGAGATAGCGGTGTAGGTATTTCCATGTTTATAGACATAGCGGTGTAGATATTTCCATGTTTATATAGATGGCGTTGTAGATATTTCTATGTTAATACCGATAGATGTGTTGGTATTTCCACGTTTATTCAGATAGCGATGTAGATATTTCCATGTTTATACAGCTCGCGGCGCAGATATTTATATCTTTATACAGATGGCATTGTAGATATTTCCTTATTCACACAGATGGCGGTGTAGATATTTCCATGTTTATACAGATGGCGGAGTAGTTAGTTCCAAGTTTATGGAGATGGCAGTGTAGATATTTTCATGTTTATAGAGATGGTGGTGTAGGTATTCCCATGTTTATTGAGATATCAGTGTAGATATTTTCATGTTTATACAGATGGCTGGGTAGATATTTCCAAGTGTAAACAGATGGCATTGTAGATATTTCCATGTTTATACAGATGACTGTAGAGGTATTTCCATGTTTTACAGATGGCTGTGCAGATATTTCCATGTTTATAGAGATAGCGGTGTAGATATTTCCATGTTTGTACAGATGGCATTGTTGATATTTCCATCTATACACAGATGGCGGTGTAGATATTTCCATGTTTATACAGATAGCGGTGTAGATATTTCCATGTTTTTACAGATATCGGTGTAGATATTTCCGTGTTTACACAGATTGCGGTGTAGATATTTCCATCTTTCTACAGATGGCATTGTAGATATTTCCATGTTTATGCAGATGGCGGTGTAGATATTTCCATATTTATATAGATGGTGGTGTTGATATTACGATGTTTATACAGATGGCGGTGTAGATATTTCCATGTTTATACAGATCGCGGTGTAGATATTTCCATGTTTATACAGATCGCGGTGTAGATATTTCGATGTTTATACAGATAGCGTTGTACATATTTCCATGTTTATACAGATAGCGGTGTAGATATTTCCATGTTTATAGAGATAGCGGTGTAGGTATTTCCATGTTTATAGACATAGGAGTGTAGATATTTCCATGTTTATATAGATGGTGTTGTAGATATTTCCATGTTTATACCGATAGATGTGTTTGTATTTCCATGTTTATACAGATAGCGATGTAGATATTTCCATGTTTATACATCTCGCAGTACAGATATTTAAATTTTTATACAGATTGCATTGTAGATATTTCCTTATTCACACAGATGGCGGTGTAGATGTTTCCATGTTTATACAGATGGCGGAGTAGTTAGTTCCATGTTTATGGAGATGGCAGTGTAGATATTTTCATGTTCTTGAGATGGCGGTGTAGATATCTCCATGTTTATAGAGATAGCAGTGTAGATATTTACATGTTTATACAGATGGCTGTGTAGATATTTCCACGTGTATACAGATGGCATTGTAGATATTTCCATGTTTATACAGATGACTGTAGAGGTATTTCCATGTTTTACAGTTGGCTGTGCAGATATTTCCATGTTTATAGAGATAGCGGTGTAGATATTTCCATGTTTGTAGAGATGGCGTTGTTGACATTTCCACTATACACAGATGGCCGTGTAGATATTTCCATGTTTATACAGATGGCAGCGTAGATATTTCCATGGACATGCAGATGGCGGTGTAGATATTTCCATGTTTAAACAGATAGCGGTGTAGATATTTCCATGTTTTCACAGATGGTGGTGTAGGTATTTCCGTGTTTATACACATGGCGGAGTAGATACTTCCATCCTTATGGAGATGGCAGTGTAGATATTTTCATGTTTATAGAGATGGCGGTGTAGATATTTCCATATTTATAGAGATAGCGGTGTAGATATTTCCATCTTTCTACAGATGGCAGTGTAGATATTTCCATGTTTATACAGATGGTGGTGTAGATATTTCCATACTTATACAGATGTCTGTGTAGATATATCCATGTGTATACAGACGGTATTGTAGGTATTTCCATGTTTATACAGATGGTGGTGTAGATATTTCCATGTTTATTCAGATGACTGTGTAGATATTTCCATGTTTTTACAGATGGCAGTGTAGATATTTCAATGTTTATAGAGATGGCGCTGTAGATATTTCCATGTTTATACAGATCGCGGTGTAGATATTTCCATGTTTTTACGGATATCGGTGTAGATATTTCCATGTTTACACAGATTGCAGTGTAGATATTTCCATCTTTCTACCGATGGCATTGTAGATATTTCCATGTTTATGCAGATGGCGGTGAAGATATTTCCATGTTTATATAGATGGTGGTGTAGTTATTACCATGTTTATACAGATAGCGGTGTAGATATTTCCATGTTTATACAGATCGTTGTGAAAATATTTCCATACTTATACAGATCGCTGTGTAGATATTTCCATGTTTATACAGATAGCGGTGTAGATATTTCCATGTTTATAGAGATAGCGGTGTAGGTATTTCCATGTTTATACAGATAGTGGTGTAGATATTTCCATGTTTATACAGATAGCGGTGTAGATATTTCCATGTTTATAGAGATAGCGGTGTAGGTATTTCCATGTTTATAGACATAGCGGTGTAGATATTTCCATGTTTATATAGATGGCGTTGTAGATATTTCCATGTTTATACCGATAGATGTGTTGGTATTTCCACGTTTATACAGATAGCGATGTAGATATTTCCATGTTTATACAGCTCGCGGTGCAGATATTTATATCTTTATACAGATGGCATTGTGGATTTTTCCTTATTCACAAAGATGGCGGTGTAGATGTTTCCATGTTTATACAGATGACAGAGTAGTTAGTTCCATGTTTATGGAGATGGCAGTGTGGATATTTTCATGTTTGTAGAGATGGCGGTGTAGATATTTCCATGTTTATAGAGATAGCAGTGTAGATATTTACATGTTTATACAGATGGCTGTGTAGATATTTCCATGTGTATACAGATGGCATTGTAGGTATTTCCATGTTTATACAGATGACTGTAGAGTTATTTCCATGTTTTACAGATGGCTGTGCAGATATTTCCATGTTTATAGAGATAGCGGTGTAGATATTTCCATGTTTGTACAGATGGCATTGTTGATATTTCCATCTATACACAGATGGCCGTGTAGATAATTCCATGTTTATACAGATGGCGGTGTATTTATTTCCTTCTTTATACTGATCGCGGTGAAGATATTTCCATGTTTATACAGATCGCGGTGTAGATATTTCCATGTTTATAAAGATCGCTTTGTAGATATTTCCATGTTTATACAGATAGCGGTGTAGATATTTCCATGTTTTTACAGATATCGGTGTAGATATTTCCATGTTTACACAGATTGTGTTGTAGATGTTTCCATCTTTCTACAGATGGCATTGTAGATGTTTCCATGTTTATGCAGATGGCGGTCTATATGTTTCCATGTTTATATAGATGGTGGTGTAGATATTACCATGTTTATACAGATAGCGGTGTAGATATTTCCATGTTTATACAGATGGTGGTGAAGGTATTTGAATGTTTATACAGATCGCGGTGTAGATATTTCCATGTTTATGCAGATTGCGGTGTAGATATTTCCATGTTTATACAGATAGCGGTGTAGATATTTCCATGTTTATACAGATAGCGGTGTAGATATTTCCATGTTTATAGAGATAGCGGTGTAGGTATTTCCATGTTTATAGACATAGCGGTGTAGATATTTCCATGTTTATATAGATGGCGTTGTAGATATTTCTATGTTAATACCGATAGATGTGTTGGTATTTCCACGTTTATTCAGATAGCGATGTAGATATTTCCATGTTTATACAGCTCGCGGCGCAGATATTTATATCTTTATACAGATGGCATTGTAGATATTTCCTTATTCACACAGTTGGCGGTGTAGATGTTTCCATGTTTATACAGATGGCGGAGTAGTTAGTTCCAAGTTTATGGAGATGGCAGTGTAGATATTTTCATGTTTATAGAGATGGCGGTGTAGGTATTTCCATGTTTATTGAGATATCAGTGTAGATATTTTCATGTTTATACAGATGGCTGGGTAGATATTTCCAAGTGTAAACAGATGGCATTGTAGATATTTCCATGTTTATACAGATGACTGTAGAGGTATTTCCATGTTTTACAGATGGCTGTGCAGATATTTCCATGTTTATTGAGATAGCGGTGTAGATATTTCCATGTTTGTACAGATGGCATTGTTGATATTTCCATCTATACACAGATGGCGGTGTAGATATTTCCATGTTTATACAGATGGCAGCGTAGATATTTCCATGGACATGCAGATGGCGGTGTAGATATTTCCATGTTTATACAGATAGCGGTGCAGATATTTCCATGTTTTCACAGATGGTGGTGTAGATATTTCCGTGTTTATACACATGGCGGAGTAGATACTTCCATCTTTATAGAGATGGCAGTGTAGATATTTTCATATTTATAGAGATGGCGGTGTAGATATTTCCATATTTATAGAGATAGCGATGTAGATATTTCCATCTTTCTACAGATGGCAATGTAGATATTTACATGTTTATACAGATGGCGGTGTAGATATTTCCATACTGATACAGATATCTGTGTAGATATTTCCATGTGTATACAGATGGTACTGTAGGTATTTCCATGTTTATACAGATGGTGGTGTAGATATTTCCATGTTTATTCAGATGACTGTGTAGATATTTCCATGTTTTTACAGATGGCAGAGTAGATATTTCAATGTTTATAGAGATGGCGCTGTAGATATTTCCATGTTTATACAGATCGCGGTGTAGATATTTCCACGTTTACACAGATAGCGGTGTAGATATTTCCATGTTTTTACAGATATCGGTGTAGATAATTCCATGTTTACACAGATTGCGGTGTAGATGTTTCCATCTTTCTACAGATGGCACTGTAGATATTTCCATGTTTATGCAGATGGCAGTGTATATATTTCCATGTTTATATAGATGGTGGTGTAGATATTACCATGTTTATACAGATAGCGGTGTAGATATTTCCATGTTTATACAGATCGTGGTGAAGATATTTCAATGTTTATACAGATCGCGGTGTAGATATTTCCATGTTTATGCAGATCGCGGTGTAGATATTTCCATGTTTACACAGATAGCGGTGTAGATATTTCCATGTTTATACAGATAGCGGTGTAGATATTTCCATGTTTATACAGATGACTGTAGAGGTATTTCCATGTTTTACAGATGGCTGTGCAGATATTTCCATGTTTATAGAGATAGCGGTGTAGATATTTCCATGTTTGTACAGATGTCATTTTTGATATTTCCATCTATACACAGATGGCGGTGTAGATATTTCCATGTTTATACTGATGGCAGCGTAGATATTTCCATGGTCATGCAGATGGCGGTGTAGATATTTCCATGTTTATACAGATAGCGGTGTACATATTTCCATGTTTTCACAGATGGTGATGTAGATATTTCCGTGTTTATACACATGGCGGAGTAGATACTTCCATCTTTATAGAGATTGCAGTGTAGATATTTTCATGTTTATAGAGATGGCAGTGTAGATATTTCCATATTTATAGAGATAGCGATGTAGATACTTCCGTCTTTCTACAGATGGCAGTGTAGATATTTCCATGTTTATACAGATGACGGTGAAGATATTTCCATACTTATACAGATATCTGTGTAGATATTTCCATGAGTATACAGATGGTATTGTAGGTATATCCATGGTTATACAGATGGTGGTGTAGAAATTGGCATGTTTATTCAGATTACTGTGTAGATATTTCCATGTTTTTACAGATGGCAGTGTAGATATTTCAATGTTTATAGAGATGGCGCTGTAGATATTTCCATGTTTATACAGATCGTGGTGTAGATATTTCCATGTTTACAAAGATAGCGGTGTAGATATTTCCATGTTTTTACAGATATCGGTGTAGATATTTCCATGTTTACACAGATTGCGGTGTAGATGTTTCCATCTTTCTACAGATGGCATTGTAGATATTTCCATGTTTATGCAGATGGCAGTGTATATATTTCCATGTTTATATAGATGGTGGTGTAGATATTACCATGTTTACACAGATAGCGGTGTAGATAATTCCATGTTTATACAGATCGTGGTGAAGATATTTCAATGTTTATACAGATCGCGGTGTAGATATTTCCATGTTTATGCAGATTGCGGTGTAGATACTTCCATGTTTATACAGATAGCGGTGTAGATATTTCCATGTTTATACAAATAGCGGTGTAGATATTTCCATGTTTATACAGATAGCGGTATAGATATTTCCATGTTTATAGAGATAGCGGTGTAGGTATTTCCATGTTTATAGACATAGCGGTGTAGATATTTCCATGTTTATATAGATGGCGTTGTAGATATTTCTATGTTAATACCGATAGATGTGTTGGTATTTCCACGTTTATTCAGATAGCGATGTAGATATTTCCATGTTTATACAGCTCGCGGCGCAGATATTTATATCTTTATACAGATGGCATTGTAGATATTTCCTTATTCACACAGATGGCGGTGTAGATATTTCCATGTTTATACAGATGGCGGAGTAGTTAGTTCCAAGTTTATGGAGATGGCAGTGTAGATATTTTCATGTTTATAGAGATGGCGGTGTAGGTATTCCCATGTTTATTGAGATATCAGTGTAGATATTTTCATGTTTATACAGATGGCTGGGTAGATATTTCCAAGTGTAAACAGATGGCATTGTAGATATTTCCATGTTTATACAGATGACTGTAGAGGTATTTCCATGTTTTACAGATGGCTGTGCAGATATTTCCATGTTTATAGAGATAGCGGTGTAGATATTTCCATGTTTGTACAGATGGCATTGTTGATATTTCCATCTATACACAGATGGCGGTGTAGATATTTCCATGTTTATACAGATAGCGGTGTAGATATTTCCATGTTTTTACAGATATCGGTGTAGATATTTCCGTGTTTACACAGATTGCGGTGTAGATATTTCCATCTTTCTACAGATGGCATTGTAGATATTTCCATGTTTATGCAGATGGCGGTGTAGATATTTCCATATTTATATAGATGGTGGTGTTGATATTACGATGTTTATACAGATGGCGGTGTAGATATTTCCATGTTTATACAGATCGTGGTGAAGATATTTCCATGTTTATACAGATGGCGGTGTAGATATTTCCATGTTTATACAGATCGCGGTGTAGATATTCCATGTTTATACAGATGGCAGCGTAGATATTTCCATGGACATGCAGATGGCGGTGTAGATATTTCCATGTTTATACAGATAGCGGTGTAGATATTTCCATGTTTATAGAGATAGCGGTGTAGTTATTTCCATGTTTATAGACATAGCAGTGTAGATATTTCCATGTTTATATAGATGGCGTTGTAGATATTTCCATGTTTATACCGATAGATGTGTTGCTATTTCAACGTTTATACAGATAGCGATGGAGATATTTCCATGTTTATACAGCTGGCGGTGCAGATATTTATATCTTTATACAGATGGCATTGTAGATATTTCCTTATTCACACAGATGGCGGTGTAGATGTTTCCATGTTTATACAGATGGCGGAGTAGTTAGTTCCATGTTTATGGAGATGGCAGTGTAGATATTTTCATGTTTATAGAGATGGCGGTGTAGATATTTCCATATTTCTAGAGATAGCGGTGTAGATATTTCCATCTTTCTACAGATGGCAGTGTAGATATTTCCATGTTTATACAGATGGCGGTGTGGATATTTCCATACTTATACAAATGTCTCTGTAGATATTTCCATGTGTATACAGATGGTATTGTAGGTATTTCCATGTTTATACAGATGGTGGTGTAGATATTTCCATGTTTATTCAGATGACTGTGTAGATATTTCCATGTTTTTACAGATGGCAGTGTAGATATTTCAATGTTTATAGAGATAGCGGTGTAGATATTTCCATGTTTGTACAGATGGCGTTGTTGATATTTCCATCTATACACAGATGGCCGTGTAGATATTTCCATGTTTATAAAGATGGCAGCGTAGATATTTCCATGGACATGCAGATGGCGGTGTAGATATTTCCATGTTTATACAGATAGCGGTGTAGATATTTCCATGTTTATACAGATAGCGGGGTAGATATTTCCATGTTTTCACAGATGGTGGTGTAGATATTTCCGAGTTTATACACATGACGGAGTAGATACTTCCATCTTTATGGAGATGGCAGTGTAGATATTTCCATGTTTATACAGATGGCGGTATAGATATTTCCATACTTATACAGATGTCTGTGTAGATATATCCATGTGTATACAGATGGTATTGTAGGTATTTCCATGTTTATACAGATGGTGGTGTAGATATTTCCATGTTTATTCAGATGACTGTGTAGATATTTCCATGTTTTTACAGATTTCAGTGTAGATATTTTAATGTTTATAGAGATGGCGCTGTAGATATTTCCAGGTTTATACACATCGCAGTGTAGATATTTCCATGTTTTTACAGATATCTGTGTAGGTATTTCCATGTTTACACAGATTGCGGTGTATATATTTCCATCTTTCTACAGATGGCATTGTAGATATTTCCATGTTTATGCAGATGGCGGTGTAGATATTTCCATGTTTATATAGATGGTGGTGTAGATATTACCATGTTTATACAGATAGCGGTGTAGATATTTCCATGTTTATACAGATCGTGGTGAAGATATTTCCATGTTTATACAGATCGCGGTGTAGATATTTCCATGTTAATACACATCGCGGTGTAGATATTTCCATGTTTATACAGATCGCGGTGTAGATATTTCCATGTTTATACAGATAGCGGTGTAGATATTTCCATGTTTTTACAGATAACGGTGTAGATATTTCCATGTTTACACAGATTGCGGTGTAGATATTTCCATCTTTCTACAGATGGCATTGTAGATATTTCCATGTTTATGCAGATAGCGTTGTAGATATTTCCATGTTTATACAGATAGCGGTGTAGATATTTCCATGTTTATAGAGATAGCGGTGTAGGTATTTCCATGTTTATAGACATAGCAGTGTAGATATTTCCATGTTTATATAGATGGCGTTGTAGATATTTCCATGTTTATACCGATAGGTGTGTTGCTATTTCAACGTTTATACAGATAGCGATGTAGATATTTCCATGTTTATACAGCTGGCGGTGCAGATATTTATATCTTTATACAGATGGCATTGTAGATATTTCCTTATTCACACAGATGGCGGTGTAGATGTTTCCATGTTTATGCAGATGGCGGAGTAGTTAGTTCCATGTTTATGGAGATGGCAGTGTAGATATTTTCATGTTTATAGAGATGGCGGTGTAGATATTTCCATGTTTATAGAGATAGCAGTGTAGATATTTACATGTTTATACAGATGACTGTGTAGTTATTTCCAAGTGTATACAGATGGCATTGTAGATATTTCCATGTTTATACAGATGACTGTAGAGGTATTTCCATGTTTTACAGATGGCTGTGCAGATATTTCCATGTTTATAGAGATAGCGGTGTAGATATTTCCATGTTTGTACAGATGGCGTTGTTGATATTTCCATCTATACACAGATGGCCGTGTAGATATTTCCATGTTTATACAGATGGCAGCGTAGATATTTCCATGGACATTCAGATGGCGGTGTAGGTATTTCCATGTTTATACAGATAGCGGTGTAGATATTCCCATGTTTTCACAGATGGTGGTGTAGATATTTCCGAGTTTATACACATGGCGGAGTAGATACTTCCATCTTTATGGAGATGGCAGTGTAGATATTTTCATGTTTATAGAGATGGCGGTGTAGATATTTCCATATTTCTAGAGATAGCGGTGTAGATATTTCCATCTTTCTACAGATGGCAGTGTAGATATTTCCATGTTTATACAGATGGCGGTGTGGATATTTCCATACTTATACAAATGTCTCTGTAGATATTTCCATGTGTATACAGATGGTATTGTAGGTATTTCCATGTTTATACAGATGGTGGTGTAGATATTTCCATGTTTATTCAGATGACTGTGTAGATATTTCCATGTTTTTACAGATGGCAGTGTAGATATTTCAATGTTTATAGAGATAGCGGTGTAGATATTTCCATGTTTGTACAGATGGCGTTGTTGATATTTCCATCTATACACAGATGGCCGTGTAGATATTTCCATGTTTATAAAGATGGCAGCGTAGATATTTCCATGGACATGCAGATGGCGGTGTAGATATTTCCATGTTTATACAGATAGCGGTGTAGATATTTCCATGTTTATACAGATAGCGGGGTAGATATTTCGATGTTTTCACAGATGGTGGTGTAGATATTTCCGAGTTTATACACATGACGGAGTAGATACTTCCATCTTTATGGAGATGGCAGTGTAGATATTTCCATGTTTATACAGATGGCGGTGTAGATATTTCCATACTTATACACATGTCTGTGTAGATATATCCATGTGTATACAGATGGTATTGTAGGTATTTCCATGTTTATACAGATGGTGGTGTAGATATTTCCATGTTTATTCAGATGACTGTGTAGATATTTCCATGTTTTTACAGATTTCAGTGTAGATATTTCAATGTTTATAGAGATGGCGCTGTAGATATTTCCAGTTTTATACACATCGCAGTGTAGATATTTCCATGTTTTTACAGATATCTGTGTAGGTATTTCCATGTTTACACAGATTGCGGTGTATATATTTCCATCTTTCTACAGATGGCATTGTAGATATTTCCATGTTTATGCAGATGGCGGTGTAGATATTTCCATGTTTATATAGATGGTGGTGTAGATATTACCATGTTTATACAGATAGCGGTGTAGATATTTCCATGTTTATACAGATCGTGGTGAAGATATTTCCATGTTTATACAGATCGCGGTGTAGATATTTCCATGTTAATACACATCGCGGTGTAGATATTTCCATGTTTATACAGATCGCGGTGTAGATATTTCCATGTTTATACAGATAGCGGTGTAGATATTTCCATGTATTTACAGATAACGGTGTAGATATTTCCATGTTTACACAGATTGCAGTGTAGATATTTCCATCTTTCTACAGATGGCATCGTAGATATTTCCATGTTTATGCAGATAGCGTTGTAGATATTTCCATGTTTATACAGATAGCGGTGTAGATATTTCCATGTTTATAGAGATAGCGGTGTAGGTATTTCCATGTTTATAGACATAGCGGTGTAGATATTTCCATGTTTATATAGATGGCGTTGTAGATATTTCCATGTTTATACCGATAGGTGTGTTGCTATTTCAACGTTTATACAGAT
This sequence comes from Pan paniscus, assembly GCF_029289425.2. Lineage (NCBI taxonomy): Eukaryota > Metazoa > Chordata > Mammalia > Primates > Hominidae > Pan > Pan paniscus. The sequence goes on from NC_073270.2 coordinate 74,563,989, forward strand.
AGCGATGTAGATATTTCCATGTTTATACAGCTGGCGGTGCAGATATTTATATCTTTATACAGATGGCATTGTAGATATTTCCTTATTCACACAGATGGCGGTGTAGATGTTTCCATGTTTATGCAGATGGCGGAGTAGTTAGTTCCATGTTTATGGAGATGGCAGTGTAGATATTTTCATGTTTATAGAGATGGCGGTGTAGATATTTCCATGTTTATAGAGATAGCAGTGTAGATATTTACATGTTTATACAGATGACTGTGTAGTTATTTCCAAGTGTATACAGATGGCATTGTAGATATTTCCATGTTTATACAGATGACTGTAGAGGTATTTCCATGTTTTACAGATGGCTGTGCAGATATTTCCATGTTTATAGAGATAGCGGTGTAGATATTTCCATGTTTGTACAGATGGCGTTGTTGATATTTCCATCTATACACAGATGGCCGTGTAGATATTTCCATGTTTATACAGATGGCAGCGTAGATATTTCCATGGACATTCAGATGGCGGTGTAGGTATTTCCATGTTTATACAGATAGCGGTGTAGATATTCCCATGTTTTCACAGATGGTGGTGTAGATATTTCCGAGTTTATACACATGGCGGAGTAGATACTTCCATCTTTATGGAGATGGCAGTGTAGATATTTTCATGTTTATAGAGATGGCGGTGTAGATATTTCCATATTTCTAGAGATAGCGGTGTAGATATTTCCATCTTTCTACAGATGGCAGTGTAGATATTTCCATGTTTATACAGATGGCGGTGTGGATATTTCCATACTTATACAAATGTCTCTGTAGATATTTCCATGTGTATACAGATGGTATTGTAGGTATTTCCATGTTTATACAGATGGTGGTGTAGATATTTCCATGTTTATTCAGATGACTGTGTAGATATTTCCATGTTTTTACAGATGGCAGTGTAGATATTTCAATGTTTATAGAGATAGCGGTGTAGATATTTCCATGTTTGTACAGATGGCGTTGTTGATATTTCCATCTATACACAGATGGCCGTGTAGATATTTCCATGTTTATAAAGATGGCAGCGTAGATATTTCCATGGACATGCAGATGGCGGTGTAGATATTTCCATGTTTATACAGATAGCGGTGTAGATATTTCCATGTTTATACAGATAGCGGGGTAGATATTTCGATGTTTTCACAGATGGTGGTGTAGATATTTCCGAGTTTATACACATGACGGAGTAGATACTTCCATCTTTATGGAGATGGCAGTGTAGATATTTCCATGTTTATACAGATGGCGGTGTAGATATTTCCATACTTATACACATGTCTGTGTAGATATATCCATGTGTATACAGATGGTATTGTAGGTATTTCCATGTTTATACAGATGGTGGTGTAGATATTTCCATGTTTATTCAGATGACTGTGTAGATATTTCCATGTTTTTACAGATTTCAGTGTAGATATTTCAATGTTTATAGAGATGGCGCTGTAGATATTTCCAGGTTTATACACATCGCAGTGTAGATATTTCCATGTTTTTACAGATATCTGTGTAGGTATTTCCATGTTTACACAGATTGCGGTGTATATATTTCCATCTTTCTACAGATGGCATTGTAGATATTTCCATGTTTATGCAGATGGCGGTGTAGATATTTCCATGTTTATATAGATGGTGGTGTAGATATTACCATGTTTATACAGATAGCGGTGTAGATATTTCCATGTTTATACAGATCGTGGTGAAGATATTTCCATGTTTATACAGATCGCGGTGTAGATATTTCCATGTTAATACACATCGCGGTGTAGATATTTCCATGTTTATACAGATCGCGGTGTAGATATTTCCATGTTTATACAGATAGCGGTGTAGATATTTCCATGTATTTACAGATAACGGTGTAGATATTTCCATGTTTACACAGATTGCAGTGTAGATATTTCCATCTTTCTACAGATGGCATCGTAGATATTTCCATGTTTATGCAGATAGCGTTGTAGATATTTCCATGTTTATACAGATAGCGGTGTAGATATTTCCATGTTTATAGAGATAGCGGTGTAGGTATTTCCATGTTTATAGACATAGCGGTGTAGATATTTCCATGTTTATATAGATGGCGTTGTAGATATTTCCATGTTTATACCGATAGGTGTGTTGCTATTTCAACGTTTATACAGATAGCGATGTAGATATTTCCATGTTTATACAGCTGGCGGTGCAGATATTTATATCTTTATACAGATGGCATTGTAGATATTTCCTTATTCACACAGATGGCGGTGTAGATGTTTCCATGTTTATGCAGATGGCGGAGTAGTTAGTTCCATGTTTATGGAGATGGCAGTGTAGATATTTTCATGTTTATAGAGATGGCGGTGTAGATATTTCCATGTTTATAGAGATAGCAGTGTAGATATTTACATGTTTATACAGATGACTGTGTAGTTATTTCCAAGTGTATACAGATGGCATTGTAGATATTTCCATGTTTATACAGATGACTGTAGAGGTATTTCCATGTTTTACAGATGGTTGTGCAGATATTTCCATGTTTATAGAGATAGCGGTGTAGATATTTCCATGTTTGTACAGATGGCGTTGTTGATATTTCCATCTATACACAGATGGCCGTGTAGATATTTCCATGTTTATACAGATGGCAGCGTAGATATTTCCATGGACATGCAGATGGCGGTGTAGGTATTTCCATGTTTATACAGATAGCGGTGTAGATATTCCCATGTTTTCACAGATGGTGGTGTAGATATTTCCGAGTTTATACACATGGCGGAGTAGATACTTCCATCTTTATGGAGATGGCAGTGTAGATATTTTCATGTTTATGGAGATGGCGGTGTAGATATTTCCATATTTCTAGAGATAGCGGTGTAGATATTTCCATCTTTCTACAGATGGCAGTGTAGATATTTCCATGTTTATACAGATGGCGGTGTGGATATTTCCATACTTATACAGATGTCTCTGTAGATATTTCCATGTGTATACAGATGGTATTGTAGGTATTTCCATGTTTATACAGATGGTGGTGTAGATATTTCCATGTTTATTCAGATGACTGTGTAGATATTTCCATGTTTTTACAGATGGCAGTGTAGATATTTCAATGTTTATAGAGATAGCGGTGTAGATATTTCCATGTTTGTACAGATGGCGTTGTTGATATTTCCATCTATACACAGATGGCCGTGTAGATATTTCCATGTTTATAAAGATGGCAGCGTAGATATTTCCATGGACATGCAGATGGCGGTGTAGATATTTCCATGTTTATACAGATAGCGGTGTAGATATTTCCATGTTTATACAGATAGCGGGGTAGATATTTCCATGTTTTCACAGATGGTGGTGTAGATATTTCCGAGTTTATACACATGACGGAGTAGATACTTCCATCTTTATGGAGATGGCAGTGTAGATATTTCCATGTTTATACAGATGGCGGTGTAGATATTTCCATACTTATACAGATGTCTGTGTAGATATATCCATGTGTATACAGATGGTATTGTAGGTATTTCCATGTTTATACAGATGGTGGTGTAGATATTTCCATGTTTATTCAGATGACTGTGTAGATATTTCCATGTTTTTACAGATGGCAGTGTAGATATTTCAATGTTTATAGAGATGGCGCTGTAGATATTTCCATGTTTATACACATCGCAGTGTAGATATTTCCATGTTTTTACAGATATCTGTGTAGATATTTCCATGTTTACACAGATTGCGGTGTATATATTTCCATCTTTCTACAGATGGCATTGTAGATATTTCCATGTTTATGCAGATGGCGGTGTAGATATTTCCATGTTTATATAGATGGTGGTGTAGATATTACCATGTTTATACAGATAGCGGTGTAGATATGTCCATGTTTATACAGATCGTGGTGAAGATATTTCCATGTTTATACAGATCGCGGTGTAGATATTTCCATGTTAATACACATCGCGGTGTAGATATTTCCATGTTTATACAGATCGCGGTGTAGATATTTCCATGTTTATACAGATAGCGGTGTAGATATTTCCATGTTTTACAGATAACGGTGTAGATATTTCCATGTTTACATAGATTGCGGTGTAGGTATTTCCATGTTTATAGACATAGCAGTGTAGATATTTCCATGTTTATATTGATGGCGTTGAAGATATTTCCATGTTTATACTGATAGATGTGTTGCTATTTCAACGTTTATACAGATAGCGATGTAGATATTTCCATGTTTATACAGCTGGCGGTGCAGATATTTATATCTTTATACAGATGGCATTGTGGATATTTCCTTATTCACACAGATGGCGGTGTAGATGTTTCCATGTTTATACAGATGGCGGAGTAGTTAGTTCCATGTTTATGGAGATGGCAGTGTAGATATTTTCATGTTTATAGAGATGGCGGTGTAGATATTTCCATGTTTATAGAGATAGCAGTGTAGATATTTACATGTTTATACAGATGACTGTGTAGTTATTTCCTAGTGTATACAGATGGCATTGTAGACATTTCCATGTTTATACAGATGACTGTAGAGGTATTTCCATGTTTTACAGATGGCTGTGCAGATATTTCCATGTTTATAGAGATAGCGGTGTAGATATTTCCATGTTTGTACAGATGGCGTTGTTGATATTTCCATCTATACACAGATGGCCGTGTAGATATTTCCATGTTTATACAGATGGCAGCGTGGATATTTCCATGGACATGCAGATGGCGGTGTAGGTATTTCCATGTTTATACAGATAGCGTTGTAGATATTTCCATGTTTTCACAGATGGTGGTGTAGATATTTCCGAGTTTATACACATGGCGGAGTAGATACTTCCATCTTTATGGAGATGGCAGTGTAGATATTTTCATGTTTATAGAGATGGCGGTGTAGATATTTCCATATTTCTAGAGATAGCGGTGTAGATATTTCCATCTTTCTACAGATGGCAGTGTAGATATTTCCATGTTTATACAGAAGGCGGTGTGGATATTTCCATACTTATACAGATGTCTCTGTAGATATTTCCATGTGTATACAGATGGTATTGTAGGTATTTCCACGTTTATACAGATGGTGGTGTAGATATTTCCATGTTTATTCAGATGACTGTGTAGATATTTCCATGTTTTTACAGATGGCAGTGTAGATATTTCAATGTTTATAGAGATAGCGGTGTAGATATTTCCATGTTTGTACAGATGGCGTTGTTGATATTTCCATCTATACACAGAAGGCCGTGTAGATATTTCCATGTTTATAAAGATGGCAGCGTAGATATTTCCATGGACATGCAGGTGACGGTGTAGATATTTCCATGTTTATACAGATAGCGGTGTAGATATTTCCATGTTTATACAGATAGCGGTGTAGATATTTCCATGTTTTCACAGATGGTGGTGTAGATATTTCCGAGTTTATACACATGACGGAGTAGATACTTCCATCTTTATGGAGATGGCAGTGTAGATATTTCCATGTTTATACAGATGGCGGTGTAGATATTTCCATACTTATACAGATGTCTGTGTAGATATATCCATGTGTATACAGATGGTATTGTAGGTATTTCCATGTTTATACAGATGGTGGTGTAGATATTTCCATGTTTATTCAGATGACTGTGTAGATATTTCCATGTTTTTACAGATGGCAGTGTAGATATTTCAATGTTTATAGAGATGGCGCTGTAGATATTTCCATGTTTATACAGATCGCAGTGTAGATATTTCCATGTTTTTACAGATATCTGTGTAGATATTTCCATGTTTACACAGATTGCGGTGTATATATTTCCATCTTTCTACAGATGGCATTGTAGATATTTCCATGTTTATGCAGATGGCGGTGTAGATATTTCCATGTTTATATAGATGGTGGTGTAGATATTACCATGTTTATACAGATGGCGGTGTAGTTATTACCATGTTTATACAGATAGCGGTGTAGATATTTCCATGTTTATACAGATCGCGGTGAAGATATTTCCATCTTTATACAGATCGCGGTGTAGATATTTCCATGTTAATACACATCGCGGTGTAGATATTTCCATGTTTATACAGATAGCGGTGTAGATATTTCCATGTTTTTACAGATAACGGTGTAGATATTTCCATGTTTACACAGATTGCGGTGTAGATATTTCCATCTTTCTACAGATGGCATTGTAGATATTTCCATGTTTATGCAGATAGCGTTGTAGATATTTCCATGTTTATACAGATAGCGGTGTAGATATTTCCATGTTTATAGAGATAGCGGTGTAGGTATTTCCATGTTTATAGACATAGCAGTGTAGATATTTCCATGTTTATATAGATGGCGTTGTAGATATTTCCATGTTTATACCGATAGGTGTGTTGCTATTTCAACGTTTATACAGATAGCGATGTAGATATTTCCATGTTTATACAGCTGGCGGTGCAGATATTTATATCTTTATACAGATGGCATTGTAGATATTTCCTTATTCACACAGATGGCGGTGTAGATGTTTCCATGTTTATGCAGATGGCGGAGTAGTTAGTTCCATGTTGATGGAGATGGCAGTGTAGATATTTTCATGTTTATAGAGATGGCGGTGTAGATATTTCCATGTTTATAGAGATAGCAGTGTAGATATTTACATGTTTATACAGATGACTGTGTAGTTATTTCCAAGTGTATACAGATGGCATTGTAGATATTTCCATGTTTATGCAGATGACTGTAGAGGTATTTCCATGTTTTACAGATGGCTGTGCAGATATTTCCATGTTTATAGAGATAGCGGTGTAGATATTTCCATGTTTGTACAGATGGCGTTGTTGATATTTCCATCTATACACAGATGGCCGTGTAGATATTTCCATGTTTATACAGATGGCAGCGTAGATATTTCCATGGACATGCAGATGGCGGTGTAGGTATTTCCATGTTTATACAGATAGCGGTGTAGATATTTCCATGTTTTCACAGATGGTGGTGTAGATATTTCCGAGTTTATACACATGGCGGAGTAGATACTTCCATCTTTATGGAGATGGCAGTGTAGATATTTTCATGTTTATAGAGATGGCGGTGTAGATATTTCCATATTTCTAGAGATAGCGGTGTAGATATTTCCATCTTTCTACAGATGGCAGTGTAGATATTTCCATGTTTATACAGATGGCGGTGTGGATATTTCCATACTTTTACAGATGTCTCTGTAGATATTTCCATGTGTATACAGATGGTATTGTAGGTATTTCCATGTTTATACAGATGGTGGTGTAGATATTTCCATGTTTATTCAGATGACTGTGTAGATATTTCCATGTTTTTACAGATGGCAGTGTAGATATTTCAATGTTTATAGAGATAGCGGTGTAGATATTTCCATGTTTGTACAGATGGCGTTGTTGATATTTCCATCTATACACAGATGGCCGTGTAGATATTTCCATGTTTATAAAGATGGCAGCGTAGATATTTTCATGGACATGCAGATGGCGGTGTAGATATTTCCATGTTTATACAGATAGCGGTGTAGATATTTCCATGTTTATACAGATAGCGGTGTAGATATTTCCATGTTTTCACAGATGGTGGTGTAGATATTTCCGAGTTTATACACATGACGGAGTAGATACTTCCATCTTTATGGAGATGGCAGTGTAGATATTTCCATGTTTATACAGATGGCGGTGTAGATATTTCCATACTTATACAGATGTCTGTGTAGATATATCCATGTGTATGCAGATGGTATTGTAGGTATTTCCATGTTTATACAGATGGTGGTGTAGATATTTCCATGTTTATTCAGATGACTGTTTAGATATTTCCACGTTTTTACAGATGGCAGTGTAGATATTTCAATGTTTATAGAGATGGCGCTGTAGATATTTCCATGTTTATACAGATCGCAGTGTAGATATTTCCATGTTTTTACAGATATCTGTGTAGATATTTCCATGTTTACACAGATTGTGGTGTATATATTTCCATCTTTCTACAGATGGCATTGTGGATATTTCCATGTTTATGCAGATGGCGGTGTAGATATTTCCATGTTTATATAGATGGTGGTGTAGATATTACCATGTTTATACAGATGGTGGTGTAGTTATTACCATGTTTATACAGATAGCGGTGTAGATATTTCCATGTTTATACAGATCGTGGTGAAGATATTTCCATGTTTATACAGATCGCGGTGTAGATATTTCCATGTTAATACACATCGCGGTGTAGATATTTCCATGTTTATACAGATAGCGGTGTAGATATTTCCATGTTTATACTGATAGCGGTGTAGATATTTCCATGTTTATAGAGATAGCGGTGTAGGTATTTCCATGTTTTTATACATAGCGGTGTAGATATTTCCATGTTTATACAGATGACTGTGCAGATATTTCCATGTTTATAGAGATAGCGGTGTAGATATTTCCATGTTTGTACAGATGGCGTTGTTGATATTTCCATCTATACACAGATGGCCGTGTAGATATTTCCATGTTTATACAGATGGCAGCGTAGATATTTCCGTGGACATGCAGATGTCGGTGTAGATATTTCCATGTTTATACAGATAGCGTTGTAGATATTTCCATGTTTATACAGATAGCGGTGTAGATATTTCCATGTTTTCACAGATGGAGGTGTAGATATTTCCGAGTTTATACACATGGCGGAGTAGATACTTCCATCTTTATGGAGATGGCAGAGTAGATATTTTCATGTTTATAGAGATAGCGGTGTAGATATTTCCATATTTATAGAGATAGCGGTGTAGATATTTCCATCTTTCTACAGAAGGCAGTGTAGATATTTCCATGTTTATACAGATGGCGGTGTAGATATTTCCATACTTATACAAATGTCTGTGTAGATATATCCATGTGTATACAGATGGTATTGTAGGTAATTCCATGTTTATACAGATGGTGGTGTAGATATTTCCATGTTTATTCAGATGACTGTAGATATTTCCATGTTTTTACAGATGGCAGTGTAGATATTTCAATGTTTATACAGATGGCGCTGTAGATATTTCCATGTTTATACAGATCGCGTTGTAGATATTTCCATGTTTATACAGATAGCGGAGTAGATATTTCCATGTTTTTACAGATAACGGTGTTGATATTTCCATGTTTACACAGATTGCGGTGTAGATATTTCCATCTTTCTACAGATGGCATTGTAGATATTTCCATGTTTATGCAGATGGCGGTGTAGATACTTCCATGTTTATATAGATGGTGGTGTAGATATTACCATGTTTATACAGATAGCGGTGTGGATATTTCCATGTTTATGCAGATCGCGGTGAAGTTATTTCCATGTTTATACAGATCGCGGTGTAGATATTTCCATGTTTATACAGATCGCGGTGTAGATATTTCCATGTTTATACAGATAGCGTTGTAGATATTTCCATGTTTATACAGATAGCGGTGTAGATATTTCCATGTTTATAGAGATAGCGGTGTAGGTATTTCCATGTTTAGAGACATAGCAGTGTAGATATTTCCATGTTTATATAGATGGTGTTGTAGATATTTCCATGTTTATACCGATAGATGTGTTGGTATTTCCACGTTTATACAGATAGCGATGTAGATATTTCCTTGTTTATACAGATCGCGTTGTAGATATTTCCATGTTTATACAGATAGCCGTGTAGATATTTCCATGTTTTTACAGATAACGGTGTAGATATTTCCATGTTTACACAGATTGCGGTGTAGATATTTCCATGTTTCTACAGATGGCATTGTAGATATTTCCATGTTTATGCAGATGGCGGTGTAGATACTTCCATGTTTATATAGATGGTGGTGTAGATATTACCATGTTTATACAGATAGCGGTGTAGATATTTCCATGTTTATACACATCGTGGTGAAGATATTTCCATGTTTATTCAGATCGCAGTGTAGATATTTCCATGTTCATACTGATGGCAGCGTAGATATTTCCATGGACATGCAGATGGCGGTGTAGATATTTCCATGTTTATACAGATAGCGGTGTAGATATTTCCATGTTTTCACAGATGGTGGTGTAGATATTTCCGTGTTTATACACATGGCGGAGTAGATACTTCCATCTTTATGGAGATGGCAGTGTAGATATTTTCATGTTTATAGAGATGGCGGTGTAGATATTTCCATTTTTATAGAGATAGCGGTGTAGATAATTCCATCTTTCTACAGATGGCAGTGTAGATATTTCCATGTTTATACAGATGGCGGTGTAGATATTTCCATACTTATACAGATGTCTGTGTAGATATTTCCATGTGTATACAGATGGTATTGTAGGTATTTCCATGTTTATACAGATGGTGGTGCAGATATTTCCATGTTCATTCAGATGACTGTGTAGATATTTCCATGTTTTTACAGATGGCAGTGTAGATATTTCAATGTTTATAGAGATGGCACTGTAGATATTTCCATGTTTATACAGATAGCGTTGTAGATATTTCCAAGTTTATACAGATAGTGGTGTAGATATTTCCATGTTTTTTCAGATAACGGTGTAGATATTTCCATGTTTACACAGATTGTGGTGTAGATATTTCCATCTTTCTACAGATGGCATTGTAGATATTTCCAGGTTTATGCAGATTGCGGTGTAGATACTTCCATGTTTATATAGATGGTGGTGTAGATATTACCATGTTTATACAGATAGCGGTGTAGATATTTCCATGTTTATACAGATCGTGGTGAAGATATTTCCATGTTTATACAGATCGCGGTGTAGATATTTCCATGTTTATACAGATCGCGGTGTAGATATTTCGATGTTTATACAGATAGCGTTGTACATATTTCCATGTATATACAGATAGTGGTGTAGATATTTCCATGTTTATAGAGATAGCGGTGTAGGTATTTCCATGTTTATAGACATAGGAGTGTAGATATTTCCATGTTTATATAGATGGTGTTGTAGATATTTCCATGTTTATACCGATAGATGTGTTGGTATTTCCATGTTTATACAGATAGCGATGTAGATATTTCCATGTTTATACATCTCGCAGTACAGATATTTAAATTTTTATACAGATTGCATTGTAGATATTTCCTTATTCACACAGATGGCGGTGTAGATGTTTCCATGTTTATACAGATGGCGGAGTAGTTAGTTCCATGTTTATGGAGATGGCAGTGTAGATATTTTCATGTTCTTGAGATGGCGGTGTAGATATCTCCATGTTTATAGAGATAGCAGTGTAGATATTTACATGTTTATACAGATAGCTGTGTAGATATTTCCACGTGTATACAGATGGCATTGTAGATATTTCCATGTTTATACAGATGAGTGTAGAGGTATTTCCATGTTTTACAGTTGGCTGTGCAGATATTTCCATGTTTATAGAGATAGCGGTGTAGATATTTCCATGTTTGTAGAGATGGCGTTGTTGACATTTCCACTATACACAGATGGCCGTGTAGATATTTCCATGTTTATACAGATGGCAGCGTAGATATTTCCATGGACATGCAGATGGCGGTGTAGATATTTCCATGTTTAAACAGATAGCGGTGTAGATATTTCCATGTTTTCACATATGGTGGTGTAGGTATTTCCGTGTTTATACACATGGCGGAGTAGATACTTCCATCCTTATGGAGATGGCAGTGTAGATATTTTCATGTTTATAGAGATGGCGGTGTAGATATTTCCATATTTATAGAGATAGCGGTGTAGATATTTCCATCTTTCTACAGATGGCAGTGTAGATATTTCCATGTTTATACAGATGGTGGTGTAGATATTTCCATACTTATACAGATGTCTGTGTAGATATATCCATGTGTATACAGACGGTATTGTAGGTATTTCCATGTTTATACAGATGGTGGTGTAGATATTTCCATGTTTATTCAGATGACTGTGTAGATATTTCCATGTTTTTACAGATGGCAGTGTAGATATTTCAATGTTTATAGAGATGGCGCTGTAGATATTTCCATGTTTATACAGATCGCGGTGTAGATAATTCCATGTTTTTACGGATATCGGTGTAGATATTTCCATGTTTACACAGATTGCAGTGTAGATATTTCCATCTTTCTACAGATGGCATTGTAGATATTTCCATGTTTATGCAGATGGCGGTGAAGATATTTCCATGTTTATATAGATGGTGGTGTAGTTATTACCATGTTTATACAGATAGCGGTGTAGATATTTCCATGTTTATACAGATCGTTGTGAAAATATTTCCATACTTATACAGATCGCTGTGTAGATATTTCCATGTTTATACGGATAGCGGTGTAGATATTTCCATGTTTATAGAGATAGCGGTGTAGGTATTTCCATGTTTATACAGATAGTGGTGTAGATATTTCCATGTTTATACAGATAGCGGTGTAGATATTTCCATGTTTATAGAGATAGCGGTGTAGGTATTTCCATGTTTATAGACATAGCGGTGTAGATATTTCCATGTTTATATAGATGGCGTTGTAGATATTTCCATGTTTATACCGATAGATGTGTTGGTATTTCCACGTTTATACAGATAGCGATGTAGATATTTCCATGTTTATACAGCTCGCGGTGCAGATATTTATATCTTTATACAGATGGCATTGTGGATTTTTCCTTATTCACACAGATGGCGGTGTAGATGTTTCCATGTTTATACAGATGGCAGAGTAGTTAGTTCCATGTTTATGGAGATGGCAGTGTGGATATTTTCATGTTTGTAGAGATGGCGGTGTAGATATTTCCATGTTTATAGAGATAGCAGTGTAGATATTTACATGTTTATACAGATGGCTGTGTAGATATTTCCATGTGTATACAGATGGCATTGTAGGTATTTCCATGTTTATACAGATGACTGTAGAGTTATTTCCATGTTTTACAGATGGCTGTGCAGATATTTCCATGTTTATAGAGATAGCGGTGTAGATATTTCCATGTTTGTACAGATGGCGTTGTTGATATTTCCATCTATACACAGATGGCCGTGTAGATAATTCCATGTTTATACAGATGGCGGTGTATTTATTTCCTTCTTTATACTGATCGCGGTGAAGATATTTCCATGTTTATACAGATCGCGGTGTAGATATTTCCATGTTTGTAAAGATCGCTTTGTAGATATTTCCATGTTTATACAGATAGCGGTGTAGATATTTCCATGTTTTTACAGATATCGGTGTAGATATTTCCATGTTTACACAGATTGTGGTGTAGATGTTTCCATCTTTCTACAGATGGCATTGTAGATGTTTCCATGTTTATGCAGATGGCGGTGTATATGTTTCCATGTTTATATAGATGGTGGTGTAGATATTACCATGTTTATACAGATAGCGGTGTAGATATTTCCATGTTTATACAGATCGTGGTGAAGATATTTGAATGTTTATACAGATCGCGGTGTAGATATTTCCATGTTTATGCAGATTGCGGTGTAGATATTTCCATGTTTATACAGATAGCGGTGTAGATATTTCCATGTTTATACAGATAGCGGTGTAGATATTTCCATGTTTATACAGATAGCGGTGTAGATATTTCCATGTTTATAGAGATAGCGGTGTAGGTATTTCCATGTTTATAGACATAGCGGTGTAGATATTTCCATGTTTATATAGATGGCGTTGTAGATATTTCTATGTTAATACCGATAGATGTGTTGGTATTTCCACGTTTATTCAGATAGCGATGAAGATATTTCCATGTTTATACAGCTCGCGGCGCAGATATTTATATCTTTATACAGATGGCATTGTAGATATTTCCTTATTCACACAGATGGCGGTGTAGATGTTTCCATGTTTATACAGATGGCGGAGTAGTTAGTTCCAAGTTTATGGAGATGGCAGTGTAGATATTTTCATTTTTATAGAGATGGCGGTGTAGGTATTTCCATGTTTATTGAGATATCAGTGTAGATATTTTCATGTTTATACAGATGGCTGGGTAGATATTTCTAAGTGTAAACAGATGGCATTGTAGATATTTCCATGTTTATACAGATGACTGTAGAGGTATTTCCATGTTTTACAGATGGCTGTGCAGATATTTCCATGTTTATTGAGATAGCGGTGTAGATATTTCCATGTTTGTACAGATGGCATTGTTGATATTTCCATCTATACACAGATGGCGGTGTAGATATTTCCATGTTTATACAGATGGCAGCGTAGATATTTCCATGGACATGCAGATGGCGGTGTAGATATTTCCATGTTTATACAGATAGCGGTGCAGATATTTCCATGTTTTCACAGATGGTGGTGTAGATATTTCCGTGTTTATACACATGGCGGAGTAGATACTTCCATCTTTATAGAGATGGCAGTGTAGATATTTTCATATTTATAGAGATGGCGGTGTAGATATTTCCATATTTATAGAGATAGCGATGTAGATATTTCCATCTTTCTACAGATGGCAATGTAGATATTTACATGTTTATACAGATGGCGGTGTAGATATTTCCATACTGATACAGATATCTGTGTAGATATTTCCATGTGTATACAGATGGTACTGTAGGTATTTCCATGTTTATACAGATGGTGGTGTAGATATTTCCATGTTTATTCAGATGACTGTGTAGATATTTCCATGTTTTTACAGATGGCAGAGTAGATATTTCAATGTTTATACAGATGGCGCTGTAGATATTTCCATGTTTATACAGATCGCGGTGTAGATATTTCCATGTTTACACAGATAGCGGTGTAGATATTTCCATGTTTTTACAGATATCGGTGTAGATAATTCCATGTTTACACAGATTGCGGTGTAGATGTTTCCATCTTTCTACAGATGGCACTGTAGATATTTCCATGTTTATGCAGATGGCAGTGTATATATTTCCATGTTTATATAGATGGTGGTGTAGATATTACCATGTTTATACAGATAGCGGTGTAGATATTTCCATGTTTATACAGATCGTGGTGAAGATATTTCAATGTTTATACAGATCGCGGTGTAGATATTTCCATGTTTATGCAGATCGCGGTGTAGATATTTCCATGTTTACACAGATAGCGGTGTAGATATTTCCATGTTTATACAGATAGCGGTGTAGATATTTCCATGTTTATACAGATGACTGTAGAGGTATTTCCATGTTTTACAGATGGCTGTGCAGATATTTCCATGTTTATAGAGATAGCGGTGTAGATATTTCCATGTTTGTACAGATGTCATTTTTGATATTTCCATCTATACACAGATGGCGGTGTAGATATTTCCATGTTTATACTGATGGCAGCGTAGATATTTCCATGGTCATGCAGATGGCGGTGTAGATATTTCCATGTTTATACAGATAGCGGTGTACATATTTCCATGTTTTCACAGATGGTGATGTAGATATTTCCGTGTTTATACACATTGCGGAGTAGATACTTCCATCTTTATAGAGATTGCAGTGTAGATATTTTCATGTTTATAGAGATGGCAGTGTAGATATTTCCATATTTATAGAGATAGCGATGTAGATACTTCCGTCTTTCTACAGATGGCAGTGTAGATATTTCCATGTTTATACAGATGACGGTGAAGATATTTCCATACTTATACAGATATCTGTGTAGATATTTCCATGAGTATACAGATGGTATTGTAGGTATATCCATGGTTATACAGATGGTGGTGTAGAAATTGGCATGTTTATTCAGATTACTGTGTAGATATTTCCATGTTTTTACAGATGGCAGTGTAGATATTTCAATGTTTATAGAGATGGCGCTGTAGATATTTCCATGTTTATACAGATCGTGGTGTAGATATTTCCATGTTTACAAAGATAGCGGTGTAGATATTTCCATGTTTTTACAGATATCGGTGTAGATATTTCCATGTTTACACAGATTGCGGTGTAGATGTTTCCATCTTTCTACAGATGGCATTGTAGATATTTCCATGTTTATGCAGATGGCAGTGTATATATTTCCATGTTTATATAGATGGTGGTGTAGATATTACCATGTTTACACAGATAGCGGTGTAGATAATTCCATGTTTATACAGATCGTGGTGAAGATATTTCAATGTTTATACAGATCGCGGTGTAGATATTTCCATGTTTATGCAGATTGCGGTGTAGATACTTCCATGTTTATACAGATAGCGGTGTAGATATTTCCATGTTTATACAAATAGCGGTGTAGATATTTCCATGTTTATACAGATAGCGGTGTAGATATTTCCATGTTTATAGAGATAGCGGTGTAGGTATTTCCATGTTTATAGACATAGCGGTGTAGATATTTCCATGTTTATATAGATGGCGTTGTAGATATTTCTATGTTAATACCGATAGATGTGTTGGTATTTCCACGTTTATTCAGATAGCGATGTAGATATTTCCATGTTTATACAGCTCGCGGCGCAGATATTTATATCTTTATACAGATGGCATTGTAGATATTTCCTTATTCACACAGATGGCGGTGTAGATATTTCCATGTTTATACAGATGGCGGAGTAGTTAGTTCCAAGTTTATGGAGATGGCAGTGTAGATATTTTCATGTTTATAGAGATGGCGGTGTAGGTATTCCCATGTTTATTGAGATATCAGTGTAGATATTTTCATGTTTATACAGATGGCTGGGTAGATATTTCCAAGTGTAAACAGATGGCATTGTAGATATTTCCATGTTTATACAGATGACTGTAGAGGTATTTCCATGTTTTACAGATGGCTGTGCAGATATTTCCATGTTTATAGAGATAGCGGTGTAGATATTTCCATGTTTGTACAGATGGCATTGTTGATATTTCCATCTATACACAGATGGCGGTGTAGATATTTCCATGTTTATACAGATCGCGGTGTAGATATTTCCATGTTTATACAGATAGCGTTGTAGATATTTCCATGTTTATACAGATAGCGGTGTAGATATTTCCATGTTTATAGAGATAGCGGTGTAGGTATTTCCATGTTTAGAGACATAGCAGTGTAGATATTTCCATGTTTATATAGATGGTGTTGTAGATATTTCCATGTTTATACCGATAGATGTGTTGGTATTTCCACGTTTATACAGATAGCGATGTAGATATTTCCTTGTTTATACAGATCGCGTTGTAGATATTTCCATGTTTATACAGATAGCCGTGTAGATATTTCCATGTTTTTACAGATAACGGTGTAGATATTTCCATGTTTACACAGATTGCGGTGTAGATATTTCCATGTTTCTACAGATGGCATTGTAGATATTTCCATGTTTATGCAGATGGCGGTGTAGATACTTCCATGTTTATATAGATGGTGGTGTAGATATTACCATGTTTATACAGATAGCGGTGTAGATATTTCCATGTTTATACACATCGTGGTGAAGATATTTCCATGTTTATTCAGATCGCAGTGTAGATATTTCCATGTTCATACTGATGGCAGCGTAGATATTTCCATGGACATGCAGATGGCGGTGTAGATATTTCCATGTTTATACAGATAGCGGTGTAGATATTTCCATGTTTTCACAGATGGTGGTGTAGATATTTCCGTGTTTATACACATGGCGGAGTAGATACTTCCATCTTTATGGAGATGGCAGTGTAGATATTTTCATGTTTATAGAGATGGCGGTGTAGATATTTCCATTTTTATAGAGATAGCGGTGTAGATAATTCCATCTTTCTACAGATGGCAGTGTAGATATTTCCATGTTTATACAGATGGCGGTGTAGATATTTCCATACTTATACAGATGTCTGTGTAGATATTTCCATGTGTATACAGATGGTATTGTAGGTATTTCCATGTTTATACAGATGGTGGTGCAGATATTTCCATGTTCATTCAGATGACTGTGTAGATATTTCCATGTTTTTACAGATGGCAGTGTAGATATTTCAATGTTTATAGAGATGGCACTGTAGATATTTCCATGTTTATACAGATAGCGTTGTAGATATTTCCAAGTTTATACAGATAGTGGTGTAGATATTTCCATGTTTTTTCAGATAACGGTGTAGATATTTCCATGTTTACACAGATTGTGGTGTAGATATTTCCATCTTTCTACAGATGGCATTGTAGATATTTCCAGGTTTATGCAGATTGCGGTGTAGATACTTCCATGTTTATATAGATGGTGGTGTAGATATTACCATGTTTATACAGATAGCGGTGTAGATATTTCCATGTTTATACAGATCGTGGTGAAGATATTTCCATGTTTATACAGATCGCGGTGTAGATATTTCCATGTTTATACAGATCGCGGTGTAGATATTTCGATGTTTATACAGATAGCGTTGTACATATTTCCATGTATATACAGATAGTGGTGTAGATATTTCCATGTTTATAGAGATAGCGGTGTAGGTATTTCCATGTTTATAGACATAGGAGTGTAGATATTTCCATGTTTATATAGATGGTGTTGTAGATATTTCCATGTTTATACCGATAGATGTGTTGGTATTTCCATGTTTATACAGATAGCGATGTAGATATTTCCATGTTTATACATCTCGCAGTACAGATATTTAAATTTTTATACAGATTGCATTGTAGATATTTCCTTATTCACACAGATGGCGGTGTAGATGTTTCCATGTTTATACAGATGGCGGAGTAGTTAGTTCCATGTTTATGGAGATGGCAGTGTAGATATTTTCATGTTCTTGAGATGGCGGTGTAGATATCTCCATGTTTATAGAGATAGCAGTGTAGATATTTACATGTTTATACAGATAGCTGTGTAGATATTTCCACGTGTATACAGATGGCATTGTAGATATTTCCATGTTTATACAGATGAGTGTAGAGGTATTTCCATGTTTTACAGTTGGCTGTGCAGATATTTCCATGTTTATAGAGATAGCGGTGTAGATATTTCCATGTTTGTAGAGATGGCGTTGTTGACATTTCCACTATACACAGATGGCCGTGTAGATATTTCCATGTTTATACAGATGGCAGCGTAGATATTTCCATGGACATGCAGATGGCGGTGTAGATATTTCCATGTTTAAACAGATAGCGGTGTAGATATTTCCATGTTTTCACATATGGTGGTGTAGGTATTTCCGTGTTTATACACATGGCGGAGTAGATACTTCCATCCTTATGGAGATGGCAGTGTAGATATTTTCATGTTTATAGAGATGGCGGTGTAGATATTTCCATATTTATAGAGATAGCGGTGTAGATATTTCCATCTTTCTACAGATGGCAGTGTAGATATTTCCATGTTTATACAGATGGTGGTGTAGATATTTCCATACTTATACAGATGTCTGTGTAGATATATCCATGTGTATACAGACGGTATTGTAGGTATTTCCATGTTTATACAGATGGTGGTGTAGATATTTCCATGTTTATTCAGATGACTGTGTAGATATTTCCATGTTTTTACAGATGGCAGTGTAGATATTTCAATGTTTATAGAGATGGCGCTGTAGATATTTCCATGTTTATACAGATCGCGGTGTAGATAATTCCATGTTTTTACGGATATCGGTGTAGATATTTCCATGTTTACACAGATTGCAGTGTAGATATTTCCATCTTTCTACAGATGGCATTGTAGATATTTCCATGTTTATGCAGATGGCGGTGAAGATATTTCCATGTTTATATAGATGGTGGTGTAGTTATTACCATGTTTATACAGATAGCGGTGTAGATATTTCCATGTTTATACAGATCGTTGTGAAAATATTTCCATACTTATACAGATCGCTGTGTAGATATTTCCATGTTTATACGGATAGCGGTGTAGATATTTCCATGTTTATAGAGATAGCGGTGTAGGTATTTCCATGTTTATACAGATAGTGGTGTAGATATTTCCATGTTTATACAGATAGCGGTGTAGATATTTCCATGTTTATAGAGATAGCGGTGTAGGTATTTCCATGTTTATAGACATAGCGGTGTAGATATTTCCATGTTTATATAGATGGCGTTGTAGATATTTCCATGTTTATACCGATAGATGTGTTGGTATTTCCACGTTTATACAGATAGCGATGTAGATATTTCCATGTTTATACAGCTCGCGGTGCAGATATTTATATCTTTATACAGATGGCATTGTGGATTTTTCCTTATTCACACAGATGGCGGTGTAGATGTTTCCATGTTTATACAGATGGCAGAGTAGTTAGTTCCATGTTTATGGAGATGGCAGTGTGGATATTTTCATGTTTGTAGAGATGGCGGTGTAGATATTTCCATGTTTATAGAGATAGCAGTGTAGATATTTACATGTTTATACAGATGGCTGTGTAGATATTTCCATGTGTATACAGATGGCATTGTAGGTATTTCCATGTTTATACAGATGACTGTAGAGTTATTTCCATGTTTTACAGATGGCTGTGCAGATATTTCCATGTTTATAGAGATAGCGGTGTAGATATTTCCATGTTTGTACAGATGGCGTTGTTGATATTTCCATCTATACACAGATGGCCGTGTAGATAATTCCATGTTTATACAGATGGCGGTGTATTTATTTCCTTCTTTATACTGATCGCGGTGAAGATATTTCCATGTTTATACAGATCGCGGTGTAGATATTTCCATGTTTGTAAAGATCGCTTTGTAGATATTTCCATGTTTATACAGATAGCGGTGTAGATATTTCCATGTTTTTACAGATATCGGTGTAGATATTTCCATGTTTACACAGATTGTGGTGTAGATGTTTCCATCTTTCTACAGATGGCATTGTAGATGTTTCCATGTTTATGCAGATGGCGGTGTATATGTTTCCATGTTTATATAGATGGTGGTGTAGATATTACCATGTTTATACAGATAGCGGTGTAGATATTTCCATGTTTATACAGATCGTGGTGAAGATATTTGAATGTTTATACAGATCGCGGTGTAGATATTTCCATGTTTATGCAGATTGCGGTGTAGATATTTCCATGTTTATACAGATAGCGGTGTAGATATTTCCATGTTTATACAGATAGCGGTGTAGATATTTCCATGTTTATACAGATAGCGGTGTAGATATTTCCATGTTTATAGAGATAGCGGTGTAGGTATTTCCATGTTTATAGACATAGCGGTGTAGATATTTCCATGTTTATATAGATGGCGTTGTAGATATTTCTATGTTAATACCGATAGATGTGTTGGTATTTCCACGTTTATTCAGATAGCGATGAAGATATTTCCATGTTTATACAGCTCGCGGCGCAGATATTTATATCTTTATACAGATGGCATTGTAGATATTTCCTTATTCACACAGATGGCGGTGTAGATGTTTCCATGTTTATACAGATGGCGGAGTAGTTAGTTCCAAGTTTATGGAGATGGCAGTGTAGATATTTTCATTTTTATAGAGATGGCGGTGTAGGTATTTCCATGTTTATTGAGATATCAGTGTAGATATTTTCATGTTTATACAGATGGCTGGGTAGATATTTCTAAGTGTAAACAGATGGCATTGTAGATATTTCCATGTTTATACAGATGACTGTAGAGGTATTTCCATGTTTTACAGATGGCTGTGCAGATATTTCCATGTTTATTGAGATAGCGGTGTAGATATTTCCATGTTTGTACAGATGGCATTGTTGATATTTCCATCTATACACAGATGGCGGTGTAGATATTTCCATGTTTATACAGATGGCAGCGTAGATATTTCCATGGACATGCAGATGGCGGTGTAGATATTTCCATGTTTATACAGATAGCGGTGCAGATATTTCCATGTTTTCACAGATGGTGGTGTAGATATTTCCGTGTTTATACACATGGCGGAGTAGATACTTCCATCTTTATAGAGATGGCAGTGTAGATATTTTCATATTTATAGAGATGGCGGTGTAGATATTTCCATATTTATAGAGATAGCGATGTAGATATTTCCATCTTTCTACAGATGGCAATGTAGATATTTACATGTTTATACAGATGGCGGTGTAGATATTTCCATACTGATACAGATATCTGTGTAGATATTTCCATGTGTATACAGATGGTACTGTAGGTATTTCCATGTTTATACAGATGGTGGTGTAGATATTTCCATGTTTATTCAGATGACTGTGTAGATATTTCCATGTTTTTACAGATGGCAGAGTAGATATTTCAATGTTTATACAGATGGCGCTGTAGATATTTCCATGTTTATACAGATCGCGGTGTAGATATTTCCATGTTTACACAGATAGCGGTGTAGATATTTCCATGTTTTTACAGATATCGGTGTAGATAATTCCATGTTTACACAGATTGCGGTGTAGATGTTTCCATCTTTCTACAGATGGCACTGTAGATATTTCCATGTTTATGCAGATGGCAGTGTATATATTTCCATGTTTATATAGATGGTGGTGTAGATATTACCATGTTTATACAGATAGCGGTGTAGATATTTCCATGTTTATACAGATCGTGGTGAAGATATTTCAATGTTTATACAGATCGCGGTGTAGATATTTCCATGTTTATGCAGATCGCGGTGTAGATATTTCCATGTTTACACAGATAGCGGTGTAGATATTTCCATGTTTATACAGATAGCGGTGTAGATATTTCCATGTTTATACAGATGACTGTAGAGGTATTTCCATGTTTTACAGATGGCTGTGCAGATATTTCCATGTTTATAGAGATAGCGGTGTAGATATTTCCATGTTTGTACAGATGTCATTTTTGATATTTCCATCTATACACAGATGGCGGTGTAGATATTTCCATGTTTATACTGATGGCAGCGTAGATATTTCCATGGTCATGCAGATGGCGGTGTAGATATTTCCATGTTTATACAGATAGCGGTGTACATATTTCCATGTTTTCACAGATGGTGATGTAGATATTTCCGTGTTTATACACATTGCGGAGTAGATACTTCCATCTTTATAGAGATTGCAGTGTAGATATTTTCATGTTTATAGAGATGGCAGTGTAGATATTTCCATATTTATAGAGATAGCGATGTAGATACTTCCGTCTTTCTACAGATGGCAGTGTAGATATTTCCATGTTTATACAGATGACGGTGAAGATATTTCCATACTTATACAGATATCTGTGTAGATATTTCCATGAGTATACAGATGGTATTGTAGGTATATCCATGGTTATACAGATGGTGGTGTAGAAATTGGCATGTTTATTCAGATTACTGTGTAGATATTTCCATGTTTTTACAGATGGCAGTGTAGATATTTCAATGTTTATAGAGATGGCGCTGTAGATATTTCCATGTTTATACAGATCGTGGTGTAGATATTTCCATGTTTACAAAGATAGCGGTGTAGATATTTCCATGTTTTTACAGATATCGGTGTAGATATTTCCATGTTTACACAGATTGCGGTGTAGATGTTTCCATCTTTCTACAGATGGCATTGTAGATATTTCCATGTTTATGCAGATGGCAGTGTATATATTTCCATGTTTATATAGATGGTGGTGTAGATATTACCATGTTTACACAGATAGCGGTGTAGATAATTCCATGTTTATACAGATCGTGGTGAAGATATTTCAATGTTTATACAGATCGCGGTGTAGATATTTCCATGTTTATGCAGATTGCGGTGTAGATACTTCCATGTTTATACAGATAGCGGTGTAGATATTTCCATGTTTATACAAATAGCGGTGTAGATATTTCCATGTTTATACAGATAGCGGTGTAGATATTTCCATGTTTATAGAGATAGCGGTGTAGGTATTTCCATGTTTATAGACATAGCGGTGTAGATATTTCCATGTTTATATAGATGGCGTTGTAGATATTTCTATGTTAATACCGATAGATGTGTTGGTATTTCCACGTTTATTCAGATAGCGATGTAGATATTTCCATGTTTATACAGCTCGCGGCGCAGATATTTATATCTTTATACAGATGGCATTGTAGATATTTCCTTATTCACACAGATGGCGGTGTAGATATTTCCATGTTTATACAGATGGCGGAGTAGTTAGTTCCAAGTTTATGGAGATGGCAGTGTAGATATTTTCATGTTTATAGAGATGGCGGTGTAGGTATTCCCATGTTTATTGAGATATCAGTGTAGATATTTTCATGTTTATACAGATGGCTGGGTAGATATTTCCAAGTGTAAACAGATGGCATTGTAGATATTTCCATGTTTATACAGATGACTGTAGAGGTATTTCCATGTTTTACAGATGGCTGTGCAGATATTTCCATGTTTATAGAGATAGCGGTGTAGATATTTCCATGTTTGTACAGATGGCATTGTTGATATTTCCATCTATACACAGATGGCGGTGTAGATATTTCCATGTTTATACAGATAGCGGTGTAGATATTTCCATGTTTTTACAGATATCGGTGTAGATATTTCCGTGTTTACACAGATTGCGGTGTAGATATTTCCATCTTTCTACAGATGGCATTGTAGATATTTCCATGTTTATGCAGATGGCGGTGTAGATATTTCCATATTTATATAGATGGTGGTGTTGATATTACGATGTTTATACAGATGGCGGTGTAGATATTTCCATGTTTATACAGATCGCGGTGTAGATATTTCCATGTTTATACAGATCGCGGTGTAGATATTTCGATGTTTATACAGATAGCGTTGTACATATTTCCATGTTTATACAGATAGCGGTGTAGATATTTCCATGTTTATAGAGATAGCGGTGTAGGTATTTCCATGTTTATAGACATAGGAGTGTAGATATTTCCATGTTTATATAGATGGTGTTGTAGATATTTCCATGTTTATACCGATAGATGTGTTTGTATTTCCATGTTTATACAGATAGCGATGTAGATATTTCCATGTTTATACATCTCGCAGTACAGATATTTAAATTTTTATACAGATTGCATTGTAGATATTTCCTTATTCACACAGATGGCGGTGTAGATGTTTCCATGTTTATACAGATGGCGGAGTAGTTAGTTCCATGTTTATGGAGATGGCAGTGTAGATATTTTCATGTTCTTGAGATGGCGGTGTAGATATCTCCATGTTTATAGAGATAGCAGTGTAGATATTTACATGTTTATACAGATGGCTGTGTAGATATTTCCACGTGTATACAGATGGCATTGTAGATATTTCCATGTTTATACAGATGACTGTAGAGGTATTTCCATGTTTTACAGTTGGCTGTGCAGATATTTCCATGTTTATAGAGATAGCGGTGTAGATATTTCCATGTTTGTAGAGATGGCGTTGTTGACATTTCCACTATACACAGATGGCCGTGTAGATATTTCCATGTTTATACAGATGGCAGCGTAGATATTTCCATGGACATGCAGATGGCGGTGTAGATATTTCCATGTTTAAACAGATAGCGGTGTAGATATTTCCATGTTTTCACAGATGGTGGTGTAGGTATTTCCGTGTTTATACACATGGCGGAGTAGATACTTCCATCCTTATGGAGATGGCAGTGTAGATATTTTCATGTTTATAGAGATGGCGGTGTAGATATTTCCATATTTATAGAGATAGCGGTGTAGATATTTCCATCTTTCTACAGATGGCAGTGTAGATATTTCCATGTTTATACAGATGGTGGTGTAGATATTTCCATACTTATACAGATGTCTGTGTAGATATATCCATGTGTATACAGACGGTATTGTAGGTATTTCCATGTTTATACAGATGGTGGTGTAGATATTTCCATGTTTATTCAGATGACTGTGTAGATATTTCCATGTTTTTACAGATGGCAGTGTAGATATTTCAATGTTTATAGAGATGGCGCTGTAGATATTTCCATGTTTATACAGATCGCGGTGTAGATATTTCCATGTTTTTACGGATATCGGTGTAGATATTTCCATGTTTACACAGATTGCAGTGTAGATATTTCCATCTTTCTACCGATGGCATTGTAGATATTTCCATGTTTATGCAGATGGCGGTGAAGATATTTCCATGTTTATATAGATGGTGGTGTAGTTATTACCATGTTTATACAGATAGCGGTGTAGATATTTCCATGTTTATACAGATCGTTGTGAAAATATTTCCATACTTATACAGATCGCTGTGTAGATATTTCCATGTTTATACAGATAGCGGTGTAGATATTTCCATGTTTATAGAGATAGCGGTGTAGGTATTTCCATGTTTATACAGATAGTGGTGTAGATATTTCCATGTTTATACAGATAGCGGTGTAGATATTTCCATGTTTATAGAGATAGCGGTGTAGGTATTTCCATGTTTATAGACATAGCGGTGTAGATATTTCCATGTTTATATAGATGGCGTTGTAGATATTTCCATGTTTATACCGATAGATGTGTTGGTATTTCCACGTTTATACAGATAGCGATGTAGATATTTCCATGTTTATACAGCTCGCGGTGCAGATATTTATATCTTTATACAGATGGCATTGTGGATTTTTCCTTATTCACAAAGATGGCGGTGTAGATGTTTCCATGTTTATACAGATGGCAGAGTAGTTAGTTCCATGTTTATGGAGATGGCAGTGTGGATATTTTCATGTTTGTAGAGATGGCGGTGTAGATATTTCCATGTTTATAGAGATAGCAGTGTAGATATTTACATGTTTATACAGATGGCTGTGTAGATATTTCCATGTGTATACAGATGGCATTGTAGGTATTTCCATGTTTATACAGATGACTGTAGAGTTATTTCCATGTTTTACAGATGGCTGTGCAGATATTTCCATGTTTATAGAGATAGCGGTGTAGATATTTCCATGTTTGTACAGATGGCATTGTTGATATTTCCATCTATACACAGATGGCCGTGTAGATAATTCCATGTTTATACAGATGGCGGTGTATTTATTTCCTTCTTTATACTGATCGCGGTGAAGATATTTCCATGTTTATACAGATCGCGGTGTAGATATTTCCATGTTTATAAAGATCGCTTTGTAGATATTTCCATGTTTATACAGATAGCGGTGTAGATATTTCCATGTTTTTACAGATATCGGTGTAGATATTTCCATGTTTACACAGATTGTGTTGTAGATGTTTCCATCTTTCTACAGATGGCATTGTAGATGTTTCCATGTTTATGCAGATGGCGGTCTATATGTTTCCATGTTTATATAGATGGTGGTGTAGATATTACCATGTTTATACAGATAGCGGTGTAGATATTTCCATGTTTATACAGATGGTGGTGAAGGTATTTGAATGTTTATACAGATCGCGGTGTAGATATTTCCATGTTTATGCAGATTGCGGTGTAGATATTTCCATGTTTATACAGATAGCGGTGTAGATATTTCCATGTTTATACAGATAGCGGTGTAGATATTTCCATGTTTATAGAGATAGCGGTGTAGGTATTTCCATGTTTATAGACATAGCGGTGTAGATATTTCCATGTTTATATAGATGGCGTTGTAGATATTTCTATGTTAATACCGATAGATGTGTTGGTATTTCCACGTTTATTCAGATAGCGATGTAGATATTTCCATGTTTATACAGCTCGCGGCGCAGATATTTATATCTTTATACAGATGGCATTGTAGATATTTCCTTATTCACACAGTTGGCGGTGTAGATGTTTCCATGTTTATACAGATGGCGGAGTAGTTAGTTCCAAGTTTATGGAGATGGCAGTGTAGATATTTTCATGTTTATAGAGATGGCGGTGTAGGTATTTCCATGTTTATTGAGATATCAGTGTAGATATTTTCATGTTTATACAGATGGCTGGGTAGATATTTCCAAGTGTAAACAGATGGCATTGTAGATATTTCCATGTTTATACAGATGACTGTAGAGGTATTTCCATGTTTTACAGATGGCTGTGCAGATATTTCCATGTTTATTGAGATAGCGGTGTAGATATTTCCATGTTTGTACAGATGGCATTGTTGATATTTCCATCTATACACAGATGGCGGTGTAGATATTTCCATGTTTATACAGATGGCAGCGTAGATATTTCCATGGACATGCAGATGGCGGTGTAGATATTTCCATGTTTATACAGATAGCGGTGCAGATATTTCCATGTTTTCACAGATGGTGGTGTAGATATTTCCGTGTTTATACACATGGCGGAGTAGATACTTCCATCTTTATAGAGATGGCAGTGTAGATATTTTCATATTTATAGAGATGGCGGTGTAGATATTTCCATATTTATAGAGATAGCGATGTAGATATTTCCATCTTTCTACAGATGGCAATGTAGATATTTACATGTTTATACAGATGGCGGTGTAGATATTTCCATACTGATACAGATATCTGTGTAGATATTTCCATGTGTATACAGATGGTACTGTAGGTATTTCCATGTTTATACAGATGGTGGTGTAGATATTTCCATGTTTATTCAGATGACTGTGTAGATATTTCCATGTTTTTACAGATGGCAGAGTAGATATTTCAATGTTTATAGAGATGGCGCTGTAGATATTTCCATGTTTATACAGATCGCGGTGTAGATATTTCCACGTTTACACAGATAGCGGTGTAGATATTTCCATGTTTTTACAGATATCGGTGTAGATAATTCCATGTTTACACAGATTGCGGTGTAGATGTTTCCATCTTTCTACAGATGGCACTGTAGATATTTCCATGTTTATGCAGATGGCAGTGTATATATTTCCATGTTTATATAGATGGTGGTGTAGATATTACCATGTTTATACAGATAGCGGTGTAGATATTTCCATGTTTATACAGATCGTGGTGAAGATATTTCAATGTTTATACAGATCGCGGTGTAGATATTTCCATGTTTATGCAGATCGCGGTGTAGATATTTCCATGTTTACACAGATAGCGGTGTAGATATTTCCATGTTTATACAGATAGCGGTGTAGATATTTCCATGTTTATACAGATGACTGTAGAGGTATTTCCATGTTTTACAGATGGCTGTGCAGATATTTCCATGTTTATAGAGATAGCGGTGTAGATATTTCCATGTTTGTACAGATGTCATTTTTGATATTTCCATCTATACACAGATGGCGGTGTAGATATTTCCATGTTTATACTGATGGCAGCGTAGATATTTCCATGGTCATGCAGATGGCGGTGTAGATATTTCCATGTTTATACAGATAGCGGTGTACATATTTCCATGTTTTCACAGATGGTGATGTAGATATTTCCGTGTTTATACACATGGCGGAGTAGATACTTCCATCTTTATAGAGATTGCAGTGTAGATATTTTCATGTTTATAGAGATGGCAGTGTAGATATTTCCATATTTATAGAGATAGCGATGTAGATACTTCCGTCTTTCTACAGATGGCAGTGTAGATATTTCCATGTTTATACAGATGACGGTGAAGATATTTCCATACTTATACAGATATCTGTGTAGATATTTCCATGAGTATACAGATGGTATTGTAGGTATATCCATGGTTATACAGATGGTGGTGTAGAAATTGGCATGTTTATTCAGATTACTGTGTAGATATTTCCATGTTTTTACAGATGGCAGTGTAGATATTTCAATGTTTATAGAGATGGCGCTGTAGATATTTCCATGTTTATACAGATCGTGGTGTAGATATTTCCATGTTTACAAAGATAGCGGTGTAGATATTTCCATGTTTTTACAGATATCGGTGTAGATATTTCCATGTTTACACAGATTGCGGTGTAGATGTTTCCATCTTTCTACAGATGGCATTGTAGATATTTCCATGTTTATGCAGATGGCAGTGTATATATTTCCATGTTTATATAGATGGTGGTGTAGATATTACCATGTTTACACAGATAGCGGTGTAGATAATTCCATGTTTATACAGATCGTGGTGAAGATATTTCAATGTTTATACAGATCGCGGTGTAGATATTTCCATGTTTATGCAGATTGCGGTGTAGATACTTCCATGTTTATACAGATAGCGGTGTAGATATTTCCATGTTTATACAAATAGCGGTGTAGATATTTCCATGTTTATACAGATAGCGGTATAGATATTTCCATGTTTATAGAGATAGCGGTGTAGGTATTTCCATGTTTATAGACATAGCGGTGTAGATATTTCCATGTTTATATAGATGGCGTTGTAGATATTTCTATGTTAATACCGATAGATGTGTTGGTATTTCCACGTTTATTCAGATAGCGATGTAGATATTTCCATGTTTATACAGCTCGCGGCGCAGATATTTATATCTTTATACAGATGGCATTGTAGATATTTCCTTATTCACACAGATGGCGGTGTAGATATTTCCATGTTTATACAGATGGCGGAGTAGTTAGTTCCAAGTTTATGGAGATGGCAGTGTAGATATTTTCATGTTTATAGAGATGGCGGTGTAGGTATTCCCATGTTTATTGAGATATCAGTGTAGATATTTTCATGTTTATACAGATGGCTGGGTAGATATTTCCAAGTGTAAACAGATGGCATTGTAGATATTTCCATGTTTATACAGATGACTGTAGAGGTATTTCCATGTTTTACAGATGGCTGTGCAGATATTTCCATGTTTATAGAGATAGCGGTGTAGATATTTCCATGTTTGTACAGATGGCATTGTTGATATTTCCATCTATACACAGATGGCGGTGTAGATATTTCCATGTTTATACAGATAGCGGTGTAGATATTTCCATGTTTTTACAGATATCGGTGTAGATATTTCCGTGTTTACACAGATTGCGGTGTAGATATTTCCATCTTTCTACAGATGGCATTGTAGATATTTCCATGTTTATGCAGATGGCGGTGTAGATATTTCCATATTTATATAGATGGTGGTGTTGATATTACGATGTTTATACAGATGGCGGTGTAGATATTTCCATGTTTATACAGATCGTGGTGAAGATATTTCCATGTTTATACAGATGGCGGTGTAGATATTTCCATGTTTATACAGATCGCGGTGTAGATATTCCATGTTTATACAGATGGCAGCGTAGATATTTCCATGGACATGCAGATGGCGGTGTAGATATTTCCATGTTTATACAGATAGCGGTGTAGATATTTCCATGTTTATAGAGATAGCGGTGTAGTTATTTCCATGTTTATAGACATAGCAGTGTAGATATTTCCATGTTTATATAGATGGCGTTGTAGATATTTCCATGTTTATACCGATAGATGTGTTGCTATTTCAACGTTTATACAGATAGCGATGGAGATATTTCCATGTTTATACAGCTGGCGGTGCAGATATTTATATCTTTATACAGATGGCATTGTAGATATTTCCTTATTCACACAGATGGCGGTGTAGATGTTTCCATGTTTATACAGATGGCGGAGTAGTTAGTTCCATGTTTATGGAGATGGCAGTGTAGATATTTTCATGTTTATAGAGATGGCGGTGTAGATATTTCCATGTTTATAGAGATAGCAGTGTAGATATTTACATGTTTATACAGATGACTGTGTAGTTATTTCCAAGTGTATACAGATGGCATTGTAGATATTTCCATGTTTATACAGATGACTGTAGAGGTATTTCCATGTTTTACAGATGGCTGTGCAGATATTTCCATGTTTATAGAGATAGCGGTGTAGATATTTCCATGTTTGTACAGATGGCGTTGTTGATATTTCCATCTATACACAGATGGCCGTGTAGATATTTCCATGTTTATACAGATGGCAGCGTAGATATTTCCATGGACATGCAGATGGCGGTGTAGGTATTTCCATGTTTATACAGATAGCGGTGAAGATATTTCCATGTTTTCACAGATGGTGGTGTAGATATTTCCGAGTTTATACACATGGCGGAGTAGATACTTCCATCTTTATGGTGATGGCAGTGTAGATATTTTCATGTTTATAGAGATGGCGGTGTAGATATTTCCATATTTCTAGAGATAGCGGTGTAGATATTTCCATCTTTCTACAGATGGCAGTGTAGATATTTCCATGTTTATACAGAAGGCGGTGTGGATATTTCCATACTTATACAGATGTCTCTGTAGATATTTCCATGTGTATACAGATGGTATTGTAGTTATTTCCACGTTTATACAGATGGTGGTGTAGATATTTCCATGTTTATTCAGATGACTGTGTAGATATTTCCATGTTTTTACAGATGGCAGTGTAGATTTTTCAATGTTTATAGAGATAGCGGTGTAGATATTTCCATGTTTGTACAGATGGCGTTGTTGATATTTCCATCTATACACAGAAGGCCGTGTAGATATTTCCATGTTTATAAAGATGGCAGCGTAGATATTTCCATGGACATGCAGATGGCGGTGTAGATATTTCCATGTTTATACAGATAGCGGTGTAGATATTTCCATGTTTATACAGATAGCGGTGTAGATATTTCCATGTTTTCACAGATGGTGGTGTAGATATTTCCGAGTTTATACACATGACGGAGTAGATACTTCCATCTTTATGGAGATGGCAGTGTAGATATTTCCATGTTTATACAGATGGCGGTGTAGATATTTCCATACTTATACAGATGTCTGTGTAGATATATCCATGTGTATACAGATGGTATTGTAGGTATTTCCATGTTTATACAGATGGTGGTGTAGATATTTCCATGTTTATTCAGATGACTGTGTAGATATTTCCATGTTTTTACAGATTTCAGTGTAGATATTTCAATGTTTATAGAGATGGCGCTGTAGATATTTCCAGGTTTATACACATCGCAGTGTAGATATTTCCATGTTTTTACAGATATCTGTGTAGGTATTTCCATGTTTACACAGATTGCGGTGTATATATTTCCATCTTTCTACAGATGGCATTGTAGATATTTCCATGTTTATGCAGATGGCGGTGTAGATATTTCCATGTTTATATAGATGGTGGTGTAGATATTACCATGTTTATACAGATAGCGGTGTAGATATTTCCATGTTTATACAGATCGTGGTGAAGATATTTCCATGTTTATACAGATCGCGGTGTAGATATTTCCATGTTAATACACATCGCGGTGTAGATATTTCCATGTTTATACAGATCGCGGTGTAGATATTTCCATGTTTATACAGATAGCGGTGTAGATATTTCCATGTTTTTACAGATAACGGTGTAGATATTTCCATGTTTACACAGATTGCGGTGTAGATATTTCCATCTTTCTACAGATGGCATTGTAGATATTTCCATGTTTATGCAGATAGCGTTGTAGATATTTCCATGTTTATACAGATAGCGGTGTAGATATTTCCATGTTTATAGAGATAGCGGTGTAGGTATTTCCATGTTTATAGACATAGCAGTGTAGATATTTCCATGTTTATATAGATGGCGTTGTAGATATTTCCATGTTTATACCGATAGGTGTGTTGCTATTTCAACGTTTATACAGATAGCGATGTAGATATTTCCATGTTTATACAGCTGGCGGTGCAGATATTTATATCTTTATACAGATGGCATTGTAGATATTTCCTTATTCACACAGATGGCGGTGTAGATGTTTCCATGTTTATGCAGATGGCGGAGTAGTTAGTTCCATGTTTATGGAGATGGCAGTGTAGTTATTTTCATGTTTATAGAGATGGCGGTGTAGATATTTCCATGTTTATAGAGATAGCAGTGTAGATATTTACATGTTTATACAGATGACTGTGTAGTTATTTCCAAGTGTATACAGATGGCATTGTAGATATTTCCATGTTTATACAGATGACTGTAGAGGTATTTCCATGTTTTACAGATGGCTGTGCAGATATTTCCATGTTTATAGAGATAGCGGTGTAGATATTTCCATGTTTGTACAGATGGCGTTGTTGATATTTCCATCTATACACAGATGGCCGTGTAGATATTTCCATGTTTATACAGATGGCAGCGTAGATATTTCCATGGACATGCAGATGGCGGTGTAGGTATTTCCATGTTTATACAGATAGCGGTGTAGATATTCCCATGTTTTCACAGATGGTGGTGTAGATATTTCCGAGTTTATACACATGGCGGAGTAGATACTTCCATCTTTATGGAGATGGCAGTGTAGATATTTTCATGTTTATAGAGATGGCGGTGTAGATATTTCCATATTTCTAGAGATAGCGGTGTAGATATTTCCATCTTTCTACAGATGGCAGTGTAGATATTTCCATGTTTATACAGATGGCGGTGTGGATATTTCCATACTTATACAAATGTCTCTGTAGATATTTCCATGTGTATACAGATGGTATTGTAGGTATTTCCATGTTTATACAGATGGTGGTGTAGATATTTCCATGTTTATTCAGATGACTGTGTAGATATTTCCATGTTTTTACAGATGGCAGTGTAGATATTTCAATGTTTATAGAGATAGCGGTGTAGATATTTCCATGTTTGTACAGATGGCGTTGTTGATATTTCCATCTATACACAGATGGCCGTGTAGATATTTCCATGTTTATAAAGATGGCAGCGTAGATATTTCCATGGACATGCAGATGGCGGTGTAGATATTTCCATGTTTATACAGATAGCGGTGTAGATATTTCCATGTTTATACAGATAGCGGGGTAGATATTTCCATGTTTTCACAGATGGTGGTGTAGATATTTCCGAGTTTATACACATGACGGAGTAGATACTTCCATCTTTATGGAGATGGCAGTGTAGATATTTCCATGTTTATACAGATGGCGGTGTAGATATTTCCATACTTATACAGATGTCTGTGTAGATATATCCATGTGTATACAGATGGTATTGTAGGTATTTCCATGTTTATACAGATGGTGGTGTAGATATTTCCATGTTTATTCAGATGACTGTGTAGATATTTCCATGTTTTTACAGATTTCAGTGTAGATATTTTAATGTTTATAGAGATGGCGCTGTAGATATTTCCAGGTTTATACACATCGCAGTGTAGATATTTCCATGTTTTTACAGATATCTGTGTAGGTATTTCCATGTTTACACAGATTGCGGTGTATATATTTCCATCTTTCTACAGATGGCATTGTAGATATTTCCATGTTTATGCAGATGGCGGTGTAGATATTTCCATGTTTATATAGATGGTGGTGTAGATATTACCATGTTTATACAGATAGCGGTGTAGATATTTCCATGTTTATACAGATCGTGGTGAAGATATTTCCATGTTTATACAGATCGCGGTGTAGATATTTCCATGTTAATACACATCGCGGTGTAGATATTTCCATGTTTATACAGATCGCGGTGTAGATATTTCCATGTTTATACAGATAGCGGTGTAGATATTTCCATGTTTTTACAGATAACGGTGTAGATATTTCCATGTTTACACAGATTGCGGTGTAGATATTTCCATCTTTCTACAGATGGCATTGTAGATATTTCCATGTTTATGCAGATAGCGTTGTAGATATTTCCATGTTTATACAGATAGCGGTGTAGATATTTCCATGTTTATAGAGATAGCGGTGTAGGTATTTCCATGTTTATAGACATAGCAGTGTAGATATTTCCATGTTTATATAGATGGCGTTGTAGATATTTCCATGTTTATACCGATAGGTGTGTTGCTATTTCAACGTTTATACAGATAGCGATGTAGATATTTCCATGTTTATACAGCTGGCGGTGCAGATATTTATATCTTTATACAGATGGCATTGTAGATATTTCCTTATTCACACAGATGGCGGTGTAGATGTTTCCATGTTTATGCAGATGGCGGAGTAGTTAGTTCCATGTTTATGGAGATGGCAGTGTAGATATTTTCATGTTTATAGAGATGGCGGTGTAGATATTTCCATGTTTATAGAGATAGCAGTGTAGATATTTACATGTTTATACAGATGACTGTGTAGTTATTTCCAAGTGTATACAGATGGCATTGTAGATATTTCCATGTTTATACAGATGACTGTAGAGGTATTTCCATGTTTTACAGATGGCTGTGCAGATATTTCCATGTTTATAGAGATAGCGGTGTAGATATTTCCATGTTTGTACAGATGGCGTTGTTGATATTTCCATCTATACACAGATGGCCGTGTAGATATTTCCATGTTTATACAGATGGCAGCGTAGATATTTCCATGGACATGCAGATGGCGGTGTAGGTATTTCCATGTTTATACAGATAGCGGTGTAGATATTCCCATGTTTTCACAGATGGTGGTGTAGATATTTCCGAGTTTATACACATGGCGGAGTAGATACTTCCATCTTTATGGAGATGGCAGTGTAGATATTTTCATGTTTATAGAGATGGCGGTGTAGATATTTCCATATTTCTAGAGATAGCGGTGTAGATATTTCCATCTTTCTACAGATGGCAGTGTAGATATTTCCATGTTTATACAGATGGCGGTGTGGATATTTCCATACTTATACAAATGTCTCTGTAGATATTTCCATGTGTATACAGATGGTATTGTAGGTATTTCCATGTTTATACAGATGGTGGTGTAGATATTTCCATGTTTATTCAGATGACTGTGTAGATATTTCCATGTTTTTACAGATGGCAGTGTAGATATTTCAATGTTTATAGAGATAGCGGTGTAGATATTTCCATGTTTGTACAGATGGCGTTGTTGATATTTCCATCTATACACAGATGGCCGTGTAGATATTTCCATGTTTATAAAGATGGCAGCGTAGATATTTCCATGGACATGCAGATGGCGGTGTAGATATTTCCATGTTTATACAGATAGCGGTGTAGATATTTCCATGTTTATACAGATAGCGGGGTAGATATTTCCATGTTTTCACAGATGGTGGTGTAGATATTTCCGAGTTTATACACATGACGGAGTAGATACTTCCATCTTTATGGAGATGGCAGTGTAGATATTTCCATGTTTATACAGATGGCGGTGTAGATATTTCCATACTTATACACATGTCTGTGTAGATATATCCATGTGTATACAGATGGTATTGTAGGTATTTCCATGTTTATACAGATGGTGGTGTAGATATTTCCATGTTTATTCAGATGACTGTGTAGATATTTCCATGTTTTTACAGATTTCAGTGTAGATATTTCAATGTTTATAGAGATGGCGCTGTAGATATTTCCAGGTTTATACACATCGCAGTGTAGATATTTCCATGTTTTTACAGATATCTGTGTAGGTATTTCCATGTTTACACAGATTGCGGTGTATATATTTCCATCTTTCTACAGATGGCATTGTAGATATTTCCATGTTTATGCAGATGGCGGTGTAGATATTTCCATGTTTATATAGATGGTGGTGTAGATATTACCATGTTTATACAGATAGCGGTGTAGATATTTCCATGTTTATACAGATCGTGGTGAAGATATTTCCATGTTTATACAGATCGCGGTGTAGATATTTCCATGTTAATACACATCGCGGTGTAGATATTTCCATGTTTATACAGATCGCGGTGTAGATATTTCCATGTTTATACAGATAGCGGTGTAGATATTTCCATGTATTTACAGATAACGGTGTAGATATTTCCATGTTTACACAGATTGCGGTGTAGATATTTCCATCTTTCTACAGATGGCATCGTAGATATTTCCATGTTTATGCAGATAGCGTTGTAGATATTTCCATGTTTATACAGATAGCGGTGTAGATATTTCCATGTTTATAGAGATAGCGGTGTAGGTATTTCCATGTTTATAGACATAGCAGTGTAGATATTTCCATGTTTATATAGATGGCGTTGTAGATATTTCCATGTTTATACCGATAGGTGTGTTGCTATTTCAACGTTTATACAGATAGCGATGTAGATATTTCCATGTTTATACAGCTGGCGGTGCAGATATTTATATCTTTATACAGATGGCATTGTAGATATTTCCTTATTCACACAGATGGCGGTGTAGATGTTTCCATGTTTATGCAGATGGCGGAGTAGTTAGTTCCATGTTTATGGAGATGGCAGTGTAGATATTTTCATGTTTATAGAGATGGCGGTGTAGATATTTCCATGTTTATAGAGATAGCAGTGTAGATATTTACATGTTTATACAGATGACTGTGTAGTTATTTCCAAGTGTATACAGATGGCATTGTAGATATTTCCATGTTTATACAGATGACTGTAGAGGTATTTCCATGTTTTACAGATGGTTGTGCAGATATTTCCATGTTTATAGAGATAGCGGTGTAGATATTTCCATGTTTGTACAGATGGCGTTGTTGATATATCCATCTATACACAGATGGCCGTGTAGATATTTCCATGTTTATACAGATGGCAGCGTAGATATTTCCATGGACATGCAGATGGCGGTGTAGGTATTTCCATGTTTATACAGATAGCGGTGTAGATATTCCCATGTTTTCACAGATGGTGGTGTAGATATTTCCGAGTTTATACACATGGCGGAGTAGATACTTCCATCTTTATGGAGATGGCAGTGTAGATATTTTCATGTTTATAGAGATGGCGGTGTAGATATTTCCATATTTCTAGAGATAGCTGTGTAGATATTTCCATCTTTCTACAGATGGCAGTGTAGATATTTCCATGTTTATACAGATGGCGGTGTGGATATTTCCATACTTATACAGATGTCTCTGTAGATATTTCCATGTGTATACAGATGGTATTGTAGGTATTTCCATGTTTATACAGATGGTGGTGTAGATATTTCCATGTTTATTCAGATGACTGTGTAGATATTTCCATGTTTTTACAGATGGCAGTGTAGATATTTCAATGTTTATAGAGATAGCGGTGTAGATATTTCCATGTTTGTACAGATGGCGTTGTTGATATTTCCATCTATACACAGATGGCCGTGTAGATATTTCCATGTTTATAAAGATGGCAGCGTAGATATTTCCATGGACATGCAGATGGCGGTGTAGATATTTCCATGTTTATACAGATAGCGGTGTAGATATTTCCATGTTTATACAGATAGCGGGGTAGATATTTCCATGTTTTCACAGATGGTGGTGTAGATATTTCCGAGTTTATACACATGACGGAGTAGATACTTCCATCTTTATGGAGATGGCAGTGTAGATATTTCCATGTTTATACAGATGGCGGTGTAGATATTTCCATACTTATACAGATGTCTGTGTAGATATATCCATGTGTATACAGATGGTATTGTAGGTATTTCCATGTTTATACAGATGGTGGTGTAGATATTTCCATGTTTATTCAGATGACTGTGTAGATATTTCCATGTTTTTACAGATGGCAGTGTAGATATTTCAATGTTTATAGAGATGGCGCTGTAGATATTTCCATGTTTATACACATCGCAGTGTAGATATTTCCATGTTTTTACAGATATCTGTGTAGATATTTCCATGTTTACACAGATTGCGGTGTATATATTTCCATCTTTCTACAGATGGCATTGTAGATATTTCCATGTTTATGGAGATGGCGGTGTAGATATTTCCATGTTTATATAGATGGTGGTGTAGATATTACCATGTTTATACAGATAGCGGTGTAGATATGTCCATGTTTATACAGATCGTGGTGAAGATATTTCCATGTTTATACAGATCGCGGTGTAGATATTTCCATGTTAATACACATCGCGGTGTAGATATTTCCATGTTTATACAGATCGCGATGTAGATATTTCCATGTTTATACAGATAGCGGTGTAGATATTTCCATGTTTTACAGATAACGGTGTAGATATTTCCATGTTTACATAGATTGCGGTGTAGATATTTCCATCTTTCTACAGATGGCATTGTAGATATTTCCATGTTTATGCAGATGGCGGTGTAGATACTTCCATGTTTATATAGATGGTGGTGTAGATATTACCATGTTTATACAGATAGCGGTGTAGATATTTCCATGTTTATACAGATCTTGGTGAAGATATTTCCATGTTTATACAGATCGCGGTGTAGATATTTCCATGTTTATACAGATGGCGGTGTAGATATATCCATATTTATAAAGATAGCGTTGTAGATATTTCCATGTTTATACAGATAGCGGTGTAGATATTTCCATGTTTATAGAGATAGCGGTGTAGGTATTTCCATGTTTATAGACATAGCAGTGTAGATATTTCCATGTTTATATAGATGGCGTTGAAGATATTTCCATGTTTATACTGATAGATGTGTTGCTATTTCAACGTTTATACAGATAGCGATGTAGATATTTTCATGTTTATACAGCTGGCGGTGCAGATATTTATATCTTTATACAGATGGCATTGTGGATATTTCCTTATTCACACAGATGGCGGTGTAGATGTTTCCATGTTTATACAGATGGCGGAGTAGTTAGTTCCATGTTTATGGAGATGGCAGTGTAGATATTTTCATGTTTATAGAGATGGCGGTGTAGATATTTCCATGTTTATAGAGATAGCAGTGTAGATATTTACATGTTTATACAGATGACTGTGTAGTTATTTCCTAGTGTATACAGATGGCATTGTAGACATTTCCATGTTTATACAGATGACTGTAGAGGTATTTCCATGTTTTACAGATGGCTGTGCAGATATTTCCATGTTTATAGAGATAGCGGTGTAGATATTTCCATGTTTGTACAGATGGCGTTGTTGATATTTCCATCTATACACAGATGGCCGTGTAGATATTTCCATGTTTATACAGATGGCAGCGTGGATATTTCCATGGACATGCAGATGGCGGTGTAGGTATTTCCATGTTTATACAGATAGCGTTGTAGATATTTCCATGTTTTCACAGATGGTGGTGTAGATATTTCCGAGTTTATACACATGGCGGAGTAGATACTTCCATCTTTATGGAGATGGCAGTGTAGATATTTTCATGTTTATAGAGATGGCGGTGTAGATATTTCCATATTTCTAGAGATAGCGGTGTAGATATTTCCATCTTTCTACAGATGGCAGTGTAGATATTTCCATGTTTATACAGAAGGCGGTGTGGATATTTCCATACTTATACAGATGTCTCTGTAGATATTTCCATGTGTATACAGATGGTATTGTAGGTATTTCCACGTTTATACAGATGGTGGTGTAGATATTTCCATGTTTATTCAGATGACTGTGTAGATATTTCCATGTTTTTACAGATGGCAGTGTAGATATTTCAATGTTTATAGAGATAGCGGTGTAGATATTTCCATGTTTGTACAGATGGCGTTGTTGATATTTCCATCTATACACAGAAGGCCGTGTAGATATTTCCATGTTTATAAAGATGGCAGCGTAGATATTTCCATGGACATGCAGGTGACGGTGTAGATATTTCCATGTTTATACAGATAGCGGTGTAGATATTTCCATGTTTATACAGATAGCGGTGTAGATATTTCCATGTTTTCACAGATGGTGGTGTAGATATTTCCGAGTTTATACACAAGACGGAGTAGATACTTCCATCTTTATGGAGATGGCAGTGTAGATATTTCCATGTTTATACAGATGGCGGTGTAGATATTTCCATACTTATACAGATGTCTGTGTAGATATATCCATGTGTATACAGATGGTATTGTAGGTATTTCCATGTTTATACAGATGGTGGTGTAGATATTTCCATGTTTATTCAGATGACTGTGTAGATATTTCCATGTTTTTACAGATGGCAGTGTAGATATTTCAATGTTTATAGAGATGGCGCTGTAGATATTTCCATGTTTATACAGATCGCAGTGTAGATATTTCCATGTTTTTACAGATATCTGTGTAGATATTTCCATGTTTACACAGATTGCGGTGTATATATTTCCATCTTTCTACAGATGGCATTGTAGATATTTCCATGTTTATGCAGATGGCGGTGTAGATATTTCCATGTTTATATAGATGGTGGTGTAGATATTACCATGTTTATACAGATGGCGGTGTAGTTATTACCATGTTTATACAGATAGCGGTGTAGATATTTCCATGTTTATACAGATCGCGGTGAAGATATTTCCATCTTTATACAGATCGCGGTGTAGATATTTCCATGTTAATACACATCGCGGTGTAGATATTTCCATGTTTATACAGATAGCGGTGTAGATATTTCCATGTTTTTACAGATAACGGTGTAGATATTTCCATGTTTACACAGATTGCGGTGTAGATATTTCCATCTTTCTACAGATGGCATTGTAGATATTTCCATGTTTATGCAGATAGCGTTGTAGATATTTCCATGTTTATACAGATAGCGGTGTAGATATTTCCATGTTTATAGAGATAGCGGTGTAGGTATTTCCATGTTTATAGACATAGCAGTGTAGATATTTCCATGTTTATATAGATGGCGTTGTAGATATTTCCATGTTTATACCGATAGGTGTGTTGCTATTTCAACGTTTATACAGATAGCGATGTAGATATTTCCATGTTTATACAGCTGGCGGTGCAGATATTTATATCTTTATACAGATGGCATTGTAGATATTTCCTTATTCACACAGATGGCGGTGTAGATGTTTCCATGTTTATGCAGATGGCGGAGTAGTTAGTTCCATGTTGATGGAGATGGCAGTGTAGATATTTTCATGTTTATAGAGATGGCGGTGTAGATATTTCCATGTTTATAGAGATAGCAGTGTAGATATTTACATGTTTATACAGATGACTGTGTAGTTATTTCCAAGTGTATACAGA
Source organism: Pan paniscus (assembly GCF_029289425.2). Classification (NCBI taxonomy): domain Eukaryota; kingdom Metazoa; phylum Chordata; class Mammalia; order Primates; family Hominidae; genus Pan; species Pan paniscus. The sequence continues at coordinate 74,606,417 of NC_073270.2, forward strand.
TGGCATTGTAGATATTTCCATGTTTATGCAGATGACTGTAGAGGTATTTCCATGTTTTACAGATGGCTGTGCAGATATTTCCATGTTTATAGAGATAGCGGTGTAGATATTTCCATGTTTGTACAGATGGCGTTGTTGATATTTCCATCTATACACAGATGGCCGTGTAGATATTTCCATGTTTATACAGATGGCAGCGTAGATATTTCCATGGACATGCAGATGGCGGTGTAGGTATTTCCATGTTTATACAGATAGCGGTGTAGATATTTCCATGTTTTCACAGATGGTGGTGTAGATATTTCCGAGTTTATACACATGGCGGAGTAGATACTTCCATCTTTATGGAGATGGCAGTGTAGATATTTTCATGTTTATAGAGATGGCGGTGTAGATATTTCCATATTTCTAGAGATAGCGGTGTAGATATTTCCATCTTTCTACAGATGGCAGTGTAGATATTTCCATGTTTATACAGATGGCGGTGTGGATATTTCCATACTTTTACAGATGTCTCTGTAGATATTTCCATGTGTATACAGATGGTATTGTAGGTATTTCCATGTTTATACAGATGGTGGTGTAGATATTTCCATGTTTATTCAGATGACTGTGTAGATATTTCCATGTTTTTACAGATGGCAGTGTAGATATTTCAATGTTTATAGAGATAGCGGTGTAGATATTTCCATGTTTGTACAGATGGCGTTGTTGATATTTCCATCTATACACAGATGGCCGTGTAGATATTTCCATGTTTATAAAGATGGCAGCGTAGATATTTCCATGGACATGCAGATGGCGGTGTAGATATTTCCATGTTTATACAGATAGCGGTGTAGATATTTCCATGTTTATACAGATAGCGGTGTAGATATTTCCATGTTTTCACAGATGGTGGTGTAGATATTTCCGAGTTTATACACATGACGGAGTAGATACTTCCATCTTTATGGAGATGGCAGTGTAGATATTTCCATGTTTATACAGATGGCGGTGTAGATATTTCCATACTTATACAGATGTCTGTGTAGATATATCCATGTGTATACAGATGGTATTGTAGGTATTTCCATGTTTATACAGATGGTGGTGTAGATATTTCCATGTTTATTCAGATGACTGTTTAGATATTTCCACGTTTTTACAGATGGCAGTGTAGATATTTCAATGTTTATAGAGATGGCGCTGTAGATATTTCCATGTTTATACAGATCGCAGTGTAGATATTTCCATGTTTTTACAGATATCTGTGTAGATATTTCCATGTTTACACAGATTGTGGTGTATATATTTCCATCTTTCTACAGATGGCATTGTGGATATTTCCATGTTTATGCAGATGGCGGTGTAGATATTTCCATGTTTATATAGATGGTGGTGTAGATATTACCATGTTTATACAGATGGTGGTGTAGTTATTACCATGTTTATACAGATAGCGGTGTAGATATTTCCATGTTTATACAGATCGTGGTGAAGATATTTCCATGTTTATACAGATCGCGGTGTAGATATTTCCATGTTAATACACATCGCGGTGTAGATATTTCCATGTTTATACAGATAGCGGTGTAGATATTTCCATGTTTATACAGATAGCGGTGTAGATATTTCCATGTTTATAGAGATAGCGGTGTAGGTATTTCCATGTTTTTATACATAGCGGTGTAGATATTTCCATGTTTATACAGATGGCTGTGCAGATATTTCCATGTTTATAGAGATAGCGGTGTAGATATTTCCATGTTTGTACAGATGGCGTTGTTGATATTTCCATCTATACACAGATGGCCGTGTAGATATTTCCATGTTTATACAGATGGCAGCGTAGATATTTCCGTGGACATGCAGATGTCGGTGTAGATATTTCCATGTTTATACAGATAGCGTTGTAGATATTTCCATGTTTATACAGATAGCGGTGTAGATATTTCCATGTTTTCACAGATGGAGGTGTAGATATTTCCGAGTTTATACACATGGCGGAGTAGATACTTCCATCTTTATGGAGATGGCAGAGTAGATATTTTCATGTTTATAGAGATAGCGGTGTAGATATTTCCATATTTATAGAGATAGCGGTGTAGATATTTCCATCTTTCTACAGAAGGCAGTGTAGATATTTCCATGTTTATACAGATGGCGGTGTAGATATTTCCATACTTATACAAATGTCTGTGTAGATATATCCATGTGTATACAGATGGTATTGTAGGTAATTCCATGTTTATACAGATGGTGGTGTAGATATTTCCATGTTTATTCAGATGACTGTAGATATTTCCATGTTTTTACAGATGGCAGTGTAGATATTTCAATGTTTATACAGATGGCGCTGTAGATATTTCCATGTTTATACAGATCGCGTTGTAGATATTTCCATGTTTATACAGATAGCGGAGTAGATATTTCCATGTTTTTACAGATAACGGTGTTGATATTTCCATGTTTACACAGATTGCGGTGTAGATATTTCCATCTTTCTACAGATGGCATTGTAGATATTTCCATGTTTATGCAGATGGCGGTGTAGATACTTCCATGTTTATATAGATGGTGGTGTAGATATTACCATGTTTATACAGATAGCGGTGTGGATATTTCCATGTTTATGCAGATCGCGGTGAAGTTATTTCCATGTTTATACAGATCGCGGTGTAGATATTTCCATGTTTATACAGATCGCGGTGTAGATATTTCCATGTTTATACAGATAGCGTTGTAGATATTTCCATGTTTATACAGATAGCGGTGTAGATATTTCCATGTTTATAGAGATAGCGGTGTAGGTATTTCCATGTTTAGAGACATAGCAGTGTAGATATTTCCATGTTTATATAGATGGTGTTGTAGATATTTCCATGTTTATACCGATAGATGTGTTGGTATTTCCACGTTTATACAGATAGCGATGTAGATATTTCCTTGTTTATACAGATCGCATTGTAGATATTTCCATGTTTATACAGATAGCCGTGTAGATATTTCCATGTTTTTACAGATAACGGTGTAGATATTTCCATGTTTACACAGATTGCGGTGTAGATATTTCCATGTTTCTACAGATGGCATTGTAGATATTTCCATGTTTATGCAGATGGCGGTGTAGATACTTCCATGTTTATATAGATGGTGGTGTAGATATTACCATGTTTATACAGATAGCGGTGTAGATATTTCCATGTTTATACACATCGTGGTGAAGATATTTCCATGTTTATTCAGATCGCAGTGTAGATATTTCCATGTTCATACTGATGGCAGCGTAGATATTTCCATGGACATGCAGATGGCGGTGTAGATATTTCCATGTTTATACAGATAGCGGTGTAGATATTTCCATGTTTTCACAGATGGTGGTGTAGATATTTCCGTGTTTATACACATGGCGGAGTAGATACTTCCATCTTTATGGAGATGGCAGTGTAGATATTTTCATGTTTATAGAGATGGCGGTGTAGATATTTCCATTTTTATAGAGATAGCGGTGTAGATAATTCCATCTTTCTACAGATGGCAGTGTAGATATTTCCATGTTTATACAGATGGCGGTGTAGATATTTCCATACTTATACAGATGTCTGTGTAGATATTTCCATGTGTATACAGACGGTATTGTAGGTATTTCCATGTTTATACAGATGGTGGTGCAGATATTTCCATGTTCATTCAGATGACTGTGTAGATATTTCCATGTTTTTACAGATGGCAGTGTAGATATTTCAATGTTTATAGAGATGGCACTGTAGATATTTCCATGTTTATACAGATAGCGTTGTAGATATTTCCAAGTTTATACAGATAGTGGTGTAGATATTTCCATGTTTTTTCAGATAACGGTGTAGATATTTCCATGTTTACACAGATTGTGGTGTAGATATTTCCATCTTTCTACAGATGGCATTGTAGATATTTCCAGGTTTATGCAGATTGCGGTGTAGATACTTCCATGTTTATATAGATGGTGGTGTAGATATTACCATGTTTATACAGATAGCGGTGTAGATATTTCCATGTTTATACAGATCGTGGTGAAGATATTTCCATGTTTATACAGATCGCGGTGTAGATATTTCCATGTTTATACAGATCGCGGTGTAGATATTTCGATGTTTATACAGATAGCGTTGTACATATTTCCATGTATATACAGATAGTGGTGTAGATATTTCCATGTTTATAGAGATAGCGGTGTAGGTATTTCCATGTTTATAGACATAGGAGTGTAGATATTTCCATGTTTATATAGATGGTGTTGTAGATATTTCCATGTTTATACCGATAGATGTGTTGGTATTTCCATGTTTATACAGATAGCGATGTAGATATTTCCATGTTTATACATCTCGCAGTACAGATATTTAAATTTTTATACAGATTGCATTGTAGATATTTCCTTATTCACACAGATGGCGGTGTAGATGTTTCCATGTTTATACAGATGGCGGAGTAGTTAGTTCCATGTTTATGGAGATGGCAGTGTAGATATTTTCATGTTCTTGAGATGGCGGTGTAGATATCTCCATGTTTATAGAGATAGCAGTGTAGATATTTACATGTTTATACAGATAGCTGTGTAGATATTTCCACGTGTATACAGATGGCATTGTAGATATTTCCATGTTTATACAGATGAGTGTAGAGGTATTTCCATGTTTTACAGTTGGCTGTGCAGATATTTCCATGTTTATAGAGATAGCGGTGTAGATATTTCCATGTTTGTAGAGATGGCGTTGTTGACATTTCCACTATACACAGATGGCCGTGTAGATATTTCCATGTTTATTCAGATGGCAGCGTAGATATTTCCATGGACATGCAGATGGCGGTGTAGATATTTCCATGTTTAAACAGATAGCGGTGTAGATATTTCCATGTTTTCACATATGGTGGTGTAGGTATTTCCGTGTTTATACACATGGCGGAGTAGATACTTCCATCCTTATGGAGATGGCAGTGTAGATATTTTCATGTTTATAGAGATGGCGGTGTAGATATTTCCATATTTATAGAGATAGCGGTGTAGATATTTCCATCTTTCTACAGATGGCAGTGTAGATATTTCCATGTTTATACAGATGGTGGTGTAGATATTTCCATACTTATACAGATGTCTGTGTAGATATATCCATGTGTATACAGACGGTATTGTAGGTATTTCCATGTTTATACAGATGGTGGTGTAGATATTTCCATGTTTATTCAGATGACTGTGTAGATATTTCCATGTTTTTACAGATGGCAGTGTAGATATTTCAATGTTTATAGAGATGGCGCTGTAGATATTTCCATGTTTATACAGATCGCGGTGTAGATAATTCCATGTTTTTACGGATATCGGTGTAGATATTTCCATGTTTACACAGATTGCAGTGTAGATATTTCCATCTTTCTACAGATGGCATTGTAGATATTTCCATGTTTATGCAGATGGCGGTGAAGATATTTCCATGTTTATATAGATGGTGGTGTAGTTATTACCATGTTTATACAGATAGCGGTGTAGATATTTCCATGTTTATACAGATCGTTGTGAAAATATTTCCATGTTTATACAGATCGCTGTGTAGATATTTCCATGTTTATACGGATAGCGGTGTAGATATTTCCATGTTTATAGAGATAGCGGTGTAGGTATTTCCATGTTTATACAGATAGTGGTGTAGATATTTCCATGTTTATACAGATAGCGGTGTAGATATTTCCATGTTTATAGAGATAGCGGTGTAGGTATTTCCATGTTTATAGACATAGCGGTGTAGATATTTCCATGTTTATATAGATGGCGTTGTAGATATTTCCATGTTTATACCGATAGATGTGTTGGTATTTCCACGTTTATACAGATAGCGATGTAGATATTTCCATGTTTATACAGCTCGCGGTGCAGATATTTATATCTTTATACAGATGGCATTGTGGATTTTTCCTTATTCACACAGATGGCGGTGTAGATGTTTCCATGTTTATACAGATGGCAGAGTAGTTAGTTCCATGTTTATGGAGATGGCAGTGTGGATATTTTCATGTTTGTAGAGATGGCGGTGTAGATATTTCCATGTTTATAGAGATAGCAGTGTAGATATTTACATGTTTATACAGATGGCTGTGTAGATATTTCCATGTGTATACAGATGGCATTGTAGGTATTTCCATGTTTATACAGATGACTGTAGAGTTATTTCCATGTTTTACAGATGGCTGTGCAGATATTTCCATGTTTATAGAGATAGCGGTGTAGATATTTCCATGTTTGTACAGATGGCGTTGTTGATATTTCCATCTATACACAGATGGCCGTGTAGATAATTCCATGTTTATACAGATGGCGGTGTATTTATTTCCTTCTTTATACTGATCGCGGTGAAGATATTTCCATGTTTATACAGATCGCGGTGTAGATATTTCCATGTTTATAAAGATCGCTTTGTAGATATTTCCATGTTTATACAGATAGCGGTGTAGATATTTCCATGTTTTTACAGATATCGGTGTAGATATTTCCATGTTTACACAGATTGTGGTGTAGATGTTTCCATCTTTCTACAGATGGCATTGTAGATGTTTCCATGTTTATGCAGATGGCGGTGAATATGTTTCCATGTTTATATAGATGGTGGTGTAGATATTACCATGTTTATACAGATAGCGGTGTAGATATTTCCATGTTTATACAGATCGTGGTGAAGATATTTGAATGTTTATACAGATCGCGGTGTAGATATTTCCATGTTTATGCAGATTGCGGTGTAGATATTTCCATGTTTATACAGATAGCGGTGTAGATATTTCCATGTTTATACAGATAGCGGTGTAGATATTTCCATGTTTATACAGATAGCGGTGTAGATATTTCCATGTTTATAGAGATAGCGGTGTAGGTATTTCCATGTTTATAGACATAGCGGTGTAGATATTTCCATGTTTATATAGATGGCGTTGTAGATATTTCTATGTTAATACCGATAGATGTGTTGGTATTTCCACGTTTATTCAGATAGCGATGAAGATATTTCCATGTTTATACAGCTCGCGGCGCAGATATTTATATCTTTATACAGATGGCATTGTAGATATTTCCTTATTCACACAGATGGCGGTGTAGATGTTTCCATGTTTATACAGATGGCGGAGTAGTTAGTTCCAAGTTTATGGAGATGGCAGTGTAGATATTTTCATTTTTATAGAGATGGCGGTGTAGGTATTTCCATGTTTATTGAGATATCAGTGTAGATATTTTCATGTTTATACAGATGGCTGGGTAGATATTTCTAAGTGTAAACAGATGGCATTGTAGATATTTCCATGTTTATACAGATGACTGTAGAGGTATTTCCATGTTTTACAGATGGCTGTGCAGATATTTCCATGTTTATTGAGATAGCGGTGTAGATATTTCCATGTTTGTACAGATGGCATTGTTGATATTTCCATCTATACACAGATGGCGGTGTAGATATTTCCATGTTTATACAGATGGCAGCGTAGATATTTCCATGGACATGCAGATGGCGGTGTAGATATTTCCATGTTTATACAGATAGCGGTGCAGATATTTCCATGTTTTCACAGATGGTGGTGTAGATATTTCCGTGTTTATACACATGGCGGAGTAGATACTTCCATCTTTATAGAGATGGCAGTGTAGATATTTTCATATTTATAGAGATGGCGGTGTAGATATTTCCATATTTATAGAGATAGCGATGTAGATATTTCCATCTTTCTACAGATGGCAATGTAGATATTTACATGTTTATACAGATGGCGGTGTAGATATTTCCATACTGATACAGATATCTGTGTAGATATTTCCATGTGTATACAGATGGTACTGTAGGTATTTCCATGTTTATACAGATGGTGGTGTAGATATTTCCATGTTTATTCAGATGACTGTGTAGATATTTCCATGTTTTTACAGATGGCAGAGTAGATATTTCAATGTTTATACAGATGGCGCTGTAGATATTTCCATGTTTATACAGATCGCGGTGTAGATATTTCCATGTTTACACAGATAGCGGTGTAGATATTTCCATGTTTTTACAGATATCGGTGTAGATAATTCCATGTTTACACAGATTGCGGTGTAGATGTTTCCATCTTTCTACAGATGGCACTGTAGATATTTCCATGTTTATGCAGATGGCAGTGTATATATTTCCATGTTTATATAGATGGTGGTGTAGATATTACCATGTTTATACAGATAGCGGTGTAGATATTTCCATGTTTATACAGATCGTGGTGAAGATATTTCAATGTTTATACAGATCGCGGTGTAGATATTTCCATGTTTATGCAGATCGCGGTGTAGATATTTCCATGTTTACACAGATAGCGGTGTAGATATTTCCATGTTTATACAGATAGCGGTGTAGATATTTCCATGTTTATACAGATGACTGTAGAGGTATTTCCATGTTTTACAGATGGCTGTGCAGATATTTCCATGTTTATAGAGATAGCGGTGTAGATATTTCCATGTTTGTACAGATGGCATTGTTGATATTTCCATCTATACACAGATGGCGGTGTAGATATTTCCATGTTTATACTGATGGCAGCATAGATATTTCCATGGTCATGCAGATGGCGGTGTAGATATTTCCATGTTTATACAGATAGCGGTGTAGATATTTCCATGTTTTCACAGATGGTGATGTAGATATTTCCGTGTTTATACACATGGCGGAGTAGATACTTCCATCTTTATAGAGATTGCAGTGTAGATATTTTCATGTTTATAGAGATGGCAGTGTAGATATTTCCATATTTATAGAGATAGCGATGTAGATACTTCCGTCTTTCTACAGATGGCAGTGTAGATATTTCCATGTTTATACAGATGACGGTGAAGATATTTCCATACTTATACAGATATCTGTGTAGATATTTCCATGAGTATACAGATGGTATTGTAGGTATGTCCATGGTTATACAGATGGTGGTGTAGAAATTTGCATGTTTATTCAGATTACTGTGTAGATATTTCCATGTTTTTACAGATGGCAGTGTAGATATTTCAATGTTTATAGAGATGGCGCTGTAGATATTTCCATGTTTATACAGATCGTGGTGTAGATATTTCCATGTTTACACAGATAGCGGTGTAGATATTTCCATGTTTTTACAGATATCGGTGTAGATATTTCCATGTTTACACAGATTGCGGTGTAGATGTTTCCATCTTTCTACAGATGGCATTGTAGATATTTCCATGTTTATGCAGATGGCAGTGTATATATTTCCATGTTTATATAGATGGTGGTGTAGATATTACCATGTTTATACAGATAGCGGTGTAGATAATTCCAAGTTTATACAGATCGTGGTGAAGATATTTCAATGTTTATACAGATCGCGGTGTAGATATTTCCATGTTTATGCAGATTGCGGTGTAGATACTTCCATGTTTATACAGATTGCGGTGTAGATATTTCCATGTTTATACAAATAGCGGTGTAGATATTTCCATGTTTATACAGATCTTGGTGAAGATATTTCCATGTTTATACAGATCGCGGTGTAGATATTTCCATGTTTATACAGATGGCGGTGTAGATATATCCATATTTATAAAGATAGCGTTGTAGATATTTCCATGTTTATACAGATAGCGGTGTAGATATTTCCATGTTTATAGAGATAGCGGTGTAGGTATTTCCATGTTTATAGACATAGCAGTGTAGATATTTCCATGTTTATATAGATGGCGTTGAAGATATTTCCATGTTTATACTGATAGATGTGTTGCTATTTCAACATTTATACAGATAGCTATGTAGATATTTTCATGTTTATACAGCTGGCGGTGCAGATATTTATATCTTTATACAGATGGCATTGTGGATATTTCCTTATTCACACAGATGGCGGTGTAGATGTTTCCATGTTTATACAGATGGCGGAGTAGTTAGTTCCATGTTTATGGAGATGGCAGTGTAGATATTTTCATGTTTATAGAGATGGCGGTGTAGATATTTCCATGTTTATAGAGATAGCAGTGTAGATATTTACATGTTTATACAGATGACTGTGTAGTTATTTCCTAGTGTATACAGATGGCATTGTAGACATTTCCATGTTTATACAGATGACTGTAGAGGTATTTCCATGTTTTACAGATGGCTGTGCAGATATTTCCATGTTTATAGAGATAGCGGTGTAGATATTTCCATGTTTGTACAGATGGCGTTGTTGATATTTCCATCTATACACAGATGGCCGTGTAGATATTTCCATGTTTATACAGATGGCAGCGTGGATATTTCCATGGACATGCAGATGGCGGTGTAGGTATTTCCATGTTTATACAGATAGCGTTGTAGATATTTCCATGTTTTCACAGATGGTGGTGTAGATATTTCCGAGTTTATACACATGGCGGAGTAGATACTTCCATCTTTATGGAGATGGCAGTGTAGATATTTTCATGTTTATAGAGATGGCGGTGTAGATATTTCCATATTTCTAGAGATAGCGGTGTAGATATTTCCATCTTTCTACAGATGGCAGTGTAGATATTTCCATGTTTATACAGAAGGCGGTGTGGATATTTCCATACTTATACAGATGTCTCTGTAGATATTTCCATGTGTATACAGATGGTATTGTAGGTATTTCCACGTTTATACAGATGGTGGTGTAGATATTTCCATGTTTATTCAGATGACTGTGTAGATATTTCCATGTTTTTACAGATGGCAGTGTAGATATTTCAATGTTTATAGAGATAGCGGTGTAGATATTTCCATGTTTGTACAGATGGCGTTGTTGATATTTCCATCTATACACAGAAGGCCGTGTAGATATTTCCATGTTTATAAAGATGGCAGCGTAGATATTTCCATGGACATGCAGGTGACGGTGTAGATATTTCCATGTTTATACAGATAGCGGTGTAGATATTTCCATGTTTATACAGATAGCGGTGTAGATATTTCCATGTTTTCACAGATGGTGGTGTAGATATTTCCGAGTTTATACACATGACGGAGTAGATACTTCCATCTTTATGGAGATGGCAGTGTAGATATTTCCATGTTTATACAGATGGCGGTGTAGATATTTCCATACTTATACAGATGTCTGTGTAGATATATCCATGTGTATACAGATGGTATTGTAGGTATTTCCATGTTTATACAGATGGTGGTGTAGATATTTCCATGTTTATTCAGATGACTGTGTAGATATTTCCATGTTTTTACAGATGGCAGTGTAGATATTGCAATGTTTATAGAGATGGCGCTGTAGATATTTCCATGTTTATACAGATCGCAGTGTAGATATTTCCATGTTTTTACAGATATCTGTGTAGATATTTCCATGTTTACACAGATTGCGGTGTATATATTTCCATCTTTCTACAGATGGCATTGTAGATATTTCCATGTTTATGCAGATGGCGGTGTAGATATTTCCATGTTTATATAGATGGTGGTGTAGATATTACCATGTTTATACAGATGGCGGTGTAGTTATTACCATGTTTATACAGATAGCGGTGTAGATATTTCCATGTTTATACAGATCGCGGTGAAGATATTTCCATCTTTATACAGATCGCGGTGTAGATATTTCCATGTTAATACACATCGCGGTGTAGATATTTCCATGTTTATACAGATAGCGGTGTAGATATTTCCATGTTTTTACAGATAACGGTGTAGATATTTCCATGTTTACACAGATTGCGGTGTAGATATTTCCATCTTTCTACAGATGGCATTGTAGATATTTCCATGTTTATGCAGATAGCGTTGTAGATATTTCCATGTTTATACAGATAGCGGTGTAGATATTTCCATGTTTATAGAGATAGCGGTGTAGGTATTTCCATGTTTATAGACATAGCAGTGTAGATATTTCCATGTTTATATAGATGGCGTTGTAGATATTTCCATGTTTATACCGATAGGTGTGTTGCTATTTCAACGTTTATACAGATAGCGATGTAGATATTTCCATGTTTATACAGCTGGCGGTGCAGATATTTATATCTTTATACAGATGGCATTGTAGATATTTCCTTATTCACACAGATGGCGGTGTAGATGTTTCCATGTTTATGCAGATGGCGGAGTAGTTAGTTCCATGTTGATGGAGATGGCAGTGTAGATATTTTCATGTTTATAGAGATGGCGGTGTAGATATTTCCATGTTTATAGAGATAGCAGTGTAGATATTTACATGTTTATACAGATGACTGTGTAGTTATTTCCAAGTGTATACAGATGGCATTGTAGATATTTCCATGTTTATGCAGATGACTGTAGAGGTATTTCCATGTTTTACAGATGGCTGTGCAGATATTTCCATGTTTATAGAGATAGCGGTGTAGATATTTCCATGTTTGTACAGATGGCGTTGTTGATATTTCCATCTATACACAGATGGCCGTGTAGATATTTCCATGTTTATACAGATGGCAGCGTAGATATTTCCATGGACATGCAGATGGCGGTGTAGGTATTTCCATGTTTATACAGATAGCGGTGTAGATATTTCCATGTTTTCACAGATGGTGGTGTAGATATTTCCGAGTTTATACACATGGCGGAGTAGATACTTCCATCTTTATGGAGATGGCAGTGTAGATATTTTCATGTTTATAGAGATGGCGGTGTAGATATTTCCATATTTCTAGAGATAGCGGTGTAGATATTTCCATCTTTCTACAGATGGCAGTGTAGATATTTCCATGTTTATACAGATGGCGGTGTGGATATTTCCATACTTTTACAGATGTCTCTGTAGATATTTCCATGTGTATACAGATGGTATTGTAGGTATTTCCATGTTTATACAGATGGTGGTGTAGATATTTCCATGTTTATTCAGATGACTGTGTAGATATTTCCATGTTTTTACAGATGGCAGTGTAGATATTTCAATGTTTATAGAGATAGCGGTGTAGATATTTCCATGTTTGTACAGATGGCGTTGTTGATATTTCCATCTATACACAGATGGCCGTGTAGATATTTCCATGTTTATAAAGATGGCAGCGTAGATATTTCCATGGACATGCAGATGGCGGTGTAGATATTTCCATGTTTATACAGATAGCGGTGTAGATATTTCCATGTTTATACAGATAGCGGTGTAGATATTTCCATGTTTTCACAGATGGTGGTGTAGATATTTCCGAGTTTATACACATGACGGAGTAGATACTTCCATCTTTATGGAGATGGCAGTGTAGATATTTCCATGTTTATACAGATGGCGGTGTAGATATTTCCATACTTATACAGATGTCTGTGTAGATATATCCATGTGTATACAGATGGTATTGTAGGTATTTCCATGTTTATACAGATGGTGGTGTAGATATTTCCATGTTTATTCAGATGACTGTTTAGATATTTCCACGTTTTTACAGATGGCAGTGTAGATATTTCAATGTTTATAGAGATGGCGCTGTAGATATTTCCATGTTTATACAGATCGCAGTGTAGATATTTCCATGTTTTTACAGATATCTGTGTAGATATTTCCATGTTTACACAGATTGTGGTGTATATATTTCCATCTTTCTACAGATGGCATTGTGGATATTTCCATGTTTATGCAGATGGCGGTGTAGATATTTCCATGTTTATATAGATGGTGGTGTAGATATTACCATGTTTATACAGATGGTGGTGTAGTTATTACCATGTTTATACAGATAGCGGTGTAGATATTTCCATGTTTATACAGATCGTGGTGAAGATATTTCCATGTTTATACAGATCGCGGTGTAGATATTTCCATGTTAATACACATCGCGGTGTAGATATTTCCATGTTTATACAGATAGCGGTGTAGATATTTCCATGTTTATACAGATAGCGGTGTAGATATTTCCATGTTTATAGAGATAGCGGTGTAGGTATTTCCATGTTTTTATACATAGCGGTGTAGATATTTCCATGTTTATACAGATGGCTGTGCAGATATTTCCATGTTTATAGAGATAGCGGTGTAGATATTTCCATGTTTGTACAGATGGCGTTGTTGATATTTCCATCTATACACAGATGGCCGTGTAGATATTTCCATGTTTATACAGATGGCAGCGTAGATATTTCCGTGGACATGCAGATGTCGGTGTAGATATTTCCATGTTTATACAGATAGCGTTGTAGATATTTCCATGTTTATACAGATAGCGGTGTAGATATTTCCATGTTTTCACAGATGGAGGTGTAGATATTTCCGAGTTTATACACATGGCGGAGTAGATACTTCCATCTTTATGGAGATGGCAGAGTAGATATTTTCATGTTTATAGAGATAGCGGTGTAGATATTTCCATATTTATAGAGATAGCGGTGTAGATATTTCCATCTTTCTACAGAAGGCAGTGTAGATATTTCCATGTTTATACAGATGGCGGTGTAGATATTTCCATACTTATACAAATGTCTGTGTAGATATATCCATGTGTATACAGATGGTATTGTAGGTAATTCCATGTTTATACAGATGGTGGTGTAGATATTTCCATGTTTATTCAGATGACTGTAGATATTTCCATGTTTTTACAGATGGCAGTGTAGATATTTCAATGTTTATACAGATGGCGCTGTAGATATTTCCATGTTTATACAGATCGCGTTGTAGATATTTCCATGTTTATACAGATAGCGGAGTAGATATTTCCATGTTTTTACAGATAACGGTGTTGATATTTCCATGTTTACACAGATTGCGGTGTAGATATTTCCATCTTTCTACAGATGGCATTGTAGATATTTCCATGTTTATGCAGATGGCGGTGTAGATACTTCCATGTTTATATAGATGGTGGTGTAGATATTACCATGTTTATACAGATAGCGGTGTGGATATTTCCATGTTTATGCAGATCGCGGTGAAGTTATTTCCATGTTTATACAGATCGCGGTGTAGATATTTCCATGTTTATACAGATCGCGGTGTAGATATTTCCATGTTTATACAGATAGCGTTGTAGATATTTCCATGTTTATACAGATAGCGGTGTAGATATTTCCATGTTTATAGAGATAGCGGTGTAGGTATTTCCATGTTTAGAGACATAGCAGTGTAGATATTTCCATGTTTATATAGATGGTGTTGTAGATATTTCCATGTTTATACCGATAGATGTGTTGGTATTTCCACGTTTATACAGATAGCGATGTAGATATTTCCTTGTTTATACAGATCGCATTGTAGATATTTCCATGTTTATACAGATAGCCGTGTAGATATTTCCATGTTTTTACAGATAACGGTGTAGATATTTCCATGTTTACACAGATTGCGGTGTAGATATTTCCATGTTTCTACAGATGGCATTGTAGATATTTCCATGTTTATGCAGATGGCGGTGTAGATACTTCCATGTTTATATAGATGGTGGTGTAGATATTACCATGTTTATACAGATAGCGGTGTAGATATTTCCATGTTTATACACATCGTGGTGAAGATATTTCCATGTTTATTCAGATCGCAGTGTAGATATTTCCATGTTCATACTGATGGCAGCGTAGATATTTCCATGGACATGCAGATGGCGGTGTAGATATTTCCATGTTTATACAGATAGCGGTGTAGATATTTCCATGTTTTCACAGATGGTGGTGTAGATATTTCCGTGTTTATACACATGGCGGAGTAGATACTTCCATCTTTATGGAGATGGCAGTGTAGATATTTTCATGTTTATAGAGATGGCGGTGTAGATATTTCCATTTTTATAGAGATAGCGGTGTAGATAATTCCATCTTTCTACAGATGGCAGTGTAGATATTTCCATGTTTATACAGATGGCGGTGTAGATATTTCCATACTTATACAGATGTCTGTGTAGATATTTCCATGTGTATACAGATGGTATTGTAGGTATTTCCATGTTTATACAGATGGTGGTGCAGATATTTCCATGTTCATTCAGATGACTGTGTAGATATTTCCATGTTTTTACAGATGGCAGTGTAGATATTTCAATGTTTATAGAGATGGCACTGTAGATATTTCCATGTTTATACAGATAGCGTTGTAGATATTTCCAAGTTTATACAGATAGTGGTGTAGATATTTCCATGTTTTTTCAGATAACGGTGTAGATATTTCCATGTTTACACAGATTGTGGTGTAGATATTTCCATCTTTCTACAGATGGCATTGTAGATATTTCCAGGTTTATGCAGATTGCGGTGTAGATACTTCCATGTTTATATAGATGGTGGTGTAGATATTACCATGTTTATACAGATAGCGGTGTAGATATTTCCATGTTTATACAGATCGTGGTGAAGATATTTCCATGTTTATACAGATCGCGGTGTAGATATTTCCATGTTTATACAGATCGCGGTGTAGATATTTCGATGTTTATACAGATAGCGTTGTACATATTTCCATGTATATACAGATAGTGGTGTAGATATTTCCATGTTTATAGAGATAGCGGTGTAGGTATTTCCATGTTTATAGACATAGGAGTGTAGATATTTCCATGTTTATATAGATGGTGTTGTAGATATTTCCATGTTTATACCGATAGATGTGTTGGTATTTCCATGTTTATACAGATAGCGATGTAGATATTTCCATGTTTATACATCTCGCAGTACAGATATTTAAATTTTTATACAGATTGCATTGTAGATATTTCCTTATTCACACAGATGGCGGTGTAGATGTTTCCATGTTTATACAGATGGCGGAGTAGTTAGTTCCATGTTTATGGAGATGGCAGTGTAGATATTTTCATGTTCTTGAGATGGCGGTGTAGATATCTCCATGTTTATAGAGATAGCAGTGTAGATATTTACATGTTTATACAGATAGCTGTGTAGATATTTCCACGTGTATACAGATGGCATTGTAGATATTTCCATGTTTATACAGATGAGTGTAGAGGTATTTCCATGTTTTACAGTTGGCTGTGCAGATATTTCCATGTTTATAGAGATAGCGGTGTAGATATTTCCATGTTTGTAGAGATGGCGTTGTTGACATTTCCACTATACACAGATGGCCGTGTAGATATTTCCATGTTTATACAGATGGCAGCGTAGATATTTCCATGGACATGCAGATGGCGGTGTAGATATTTCCATGTTTAAACAGATAGCGGTGTAGATATTTCCATGTTTTCACATATGGTGGTGTAGGTATTTCCGTGTTTATACACATGGCGGAGTAGATACTTCCATCCTTATGGAGATGGCAGTGTAGATATTTTCATGTTTATAGAGATGGCGGTGTAGATATTTCCATATTTATAGAGATAGCGGTGTAGATATTTCCATCTTTCTACAGATGGCAGTGTAGATATTTCCATGTTTATACAGATGGTGGTGTAGATATTTCCATACTTATACAGATGTCTGTGTAGATATATCCATGTGTATACAGACGGTATTGTAGGTATTTCCATGTTTATACAGATGGTGGTGTAGATATTTCCATGTTTATTCAGATGACTGTGTAGATATTTCCATGTTTTTACAGATGGCAGTGTAGATATTTCAATGTTTATAGAGATGGCGCTGTAGATATTTCCATGTTTATACAGATCGCGGTGTAGATAATTCCATGTTTTTACGGATATCGGTGTAGATATTTCCATGTTTACACAGATTGCAGTGTAGATATTTCCATCTTTCTACAGATGGCATTGTAGATATTTCCATGTTTATACAGATGGCGGTGAAGATATTTCCATGTTTATATAGATGGTGGTGTAGTTATTACCATGTTTATACAGATAGCGGTGTAGATATTTCCATGTTTATACAGATCGTTGTGAAAATATTTCCATACTTATACAGATCGCTGTGTAGATATTTCCATGTTTATACGGATAGCGGTGTAGATATTTCCATGTTTATAGAGATAGCGGTGTAGGTATTTCCATGTTTATACAGATAGTGGTGTAGATATTTCCATGTTTATACAGATAGCGGTGTAGATATTTCCATGTTTATAGAGATAGCGGTGTAGGTATTTCCATGTTTATAGACATAGCGGTGTAGATATTTCCATGTTTATATAGATGGCGTTGTAGATATTTCCATGTTTATACCGATAGATGTGTTGGTATTTCCACGTTTATACAGATAGCGATGTAGATATTTCCATGTTTATACAGCTCGCGGTGCAGATATTTATATCTTTATACAGATGGCATTGTGGATTTTTCCTTATTCACACAGATGGCGGTGTAGATGTTTCCATGTTTATACAGATGGCAGAGTAGTTAGTTCCATGTTTATGGAGATGGCAGTGTGGATATTTTCATGTTTGTAGAGATGGCGGTGTAGATATTTCCATGTGTATACAGATGGCATTGTAGGTATTTCCATGTTTATACAGATGACTGTAGAGTTATTTCCATGTTTTACAGATGGCTGTGCAGATATTTCCATGTTTATAGAGATAGCGGTGTAGATATTTCCATGTTTGTACAGATGGCGTTGTTGATATTTCCATCTATACACAGATGGCCGTGTAGATAATTCCATGTTTATACAGATGGCGGTGTATTTATTTCCTTCTTTATACTGATCGCGGTGAAGATATTTCCATGTTTATACAGATCGCGGTGTAGATATTTCCATGTTTATAAAGATCGCTTTGTAGATATTTCCATGTTTATACAGATAGCGGTGTAGATATTTCCATGTTTTTACAGATATCGGTGTAGATATTTCCATGTTTACACAGATTGTGGTGTATATGTTTCCATCTTTCTACAGATGGCATTGTAGATGTTTCCATGTTTATGCAGATGGCGGTGTATATGTTTCCATGTTTATATAGATGGTGGTGTAGATATTACCATGTTTATACAGATAGCGGTGTAGATATTTCCATGTTTATACAGATCGTGGTGAAGATATTTGAATGTTTATACAGATCGCGGTGTAGATATTTCCATGTTTATGCAGATTGCGGTGTAGATATTTCCATGTTTATACAGATAGCGGTGTAGATATTTCCATGTTTATACAGATAGCGGTGTAGATATTTCCATGTTTATACAGATAGCGGTGTAGATATTTCCATGTTTATAGAGATAGCGGTGTAGGTATTTCCATTTTTATAGACATAGCGGTGTAGATATTTCCATGTTTATATAGATGGCGTTGTAGATATTTCTATGTTAATACCGATAGATGTGTTGGTATTTCCACGTTTATTCAGATAGCGATGAAGATATTTCCATGTTTATACAGCTCGCGGCGCAGATATTTATATCTTTATACAGATGGCATTGTAGATATTTCCTTATTCACACAGATGGCGGTGTAGATGTTTCCATGTTTATACAGATGGCGGAGTAGTTAGTTCCAAGTTTATGGAGATGGCAGTGTAGATATTTTCATTTTTATAGAGATGGCGGTGTAGGTATTTCCATGTTTATTGAGATATCAGTGTAGATATTTTCATGTTTATACAGATGGCTGGGTAGATATTTCTAAGTTTAAACAGATGGCATTGTAGATATTTCCATGTTTATACAGATGACTGTAGAGGTATTTCCATGTTTTACAGATGGCTGTGCAGATATTTCCATGTTTATTGAGATAGCGGTGTAGATATTTCCATGTTTGTACAGATGGCATTGTTGATATTTCCATCTATACACAGATGGCGGTGTAGATATTTCCATGTTTATACAGATGGCAGCGTAGATATTTCCATGGACATGCAGATGGCGGTGTAGATATTTCCATGTTTATACAGATAGCGGTGCAGATATTTCCATGTTTTCACAGATGGTGGTGTAGATATTTCCGTGTTTATACACATGGCGGAGTAGATACTTCCATCTTTATAGAGATGGCAGTGTAGATATTTTCATATTTATAGAGATGGCGGTGTAGATATTTCCATATTTATAGAGATAGCGATGTAGATATTTCCATCTTTCTACAGATGGCAATGTAGATATTTACATGTTTATACAGATGGCGGTGTAGATATTTCCATACTGATACAGATATCTGTGTAGATATTTCCATGTGTATACAGATGGTACTGTAGGTATTTCCATGTTTATACAGATGGTGGTGTAGATATTTCCATGTTTATTCAGATGACTGTGTAGATATTTCCATGTTTTTACAGATGGCAGAGTAGATATTTCAATGTTTATACAGATGGCGCTGTAGATATTTCCATGTTTATACAGATCGCGGTGTAGATATTTCCATGTTTACACAGATAGCGGTGTAGATATTTCCATGTTTTTACAGATATCGGTGTAGATAATTCCATGTTTACACAGATTGCGGTGTAGATGTTTCCATCTTTCTACAGATGGCACTGTAGATATTTCCATGTTTATGCAGATGGCAGTGTATATATTTCCATGTTTATATAGATGGTGGTGTAGATATTACCATGTTTATACAGATAGCGGTGTAGATATTTCCATGTTTATACAGATCGTGGTGAAGATATTTCAATGTTTATACAGATCGCGGTGTAGATATTTCCATGTTTATGCAGATCGCGGTGTAGATATTTCCATGTTTACACAGATAGCGGTGTAGATATTTCCATGTTTATACAGATAGCGGTGTAGATATTTCCATGTTTATACAGATGACTGTAGAGGTATTTCCATGTTTTACAGATGGCTGTGCAGATATTTCCATGTTTATAGAGATAGCGGTGTAGATATTTCCATGTTTGTACAGATGGCATTGTTGATATTTCCATCTATACACAGATGGCGGTGTAGATATTTCCATGTTTATACTGATGGCAGCATAGATATTTCCATGGTCATGCAGATGGCGGTGTAGATATTTCCATGTTTATACAGATAGCGGTGTAGATATTTCCATGTTTTCACAGATGGTGATGTAGATATTTCCGTGTTTATACACATGGCGGAGTAGATACTTCCATCTTTATAGAGATTGCAGTGTAGATATTTTCATGTTTATAGAGATGGCAGTGTAGATATTTCCATATTTATAGAGATAGCGATGTAGATACTTCCGTCTTTCTACAGATGGCAGTGTAGATATTTCCATGTTTATACAGATGACGGTGAAGATATTTCCATACTTATACAGATATCTGTGTAGATATTTCCATGAGTATACAGATGGTATTGTAGGTATGTCCATGGTTATACAGATGGTGGTGTAGAAATTTGCATGTTTATTCAGATTACTGTGTAGATATTTCCATGTTTTTACAGATGGCAGTGTAGATATTTCAATGTTTATAGAGATGGCGCTGTAGATATTTCCATGTTTATACAGATCGTGGTGTAGATATTTCCATGTTTACACAGATAGCGGTGTAGATATTTCCATGTTTTTACAGATATCGGTGTAGATATTTCCATGTTTACACAGATTGTGGTGTAGATGTTTCCATCTTTCTACAGATGGCATTGTAGATGTTTCCATGTTTATGCAGATGGCGGTGTATATGTTTCCATGTTTATATAGATGGTGGTGTAGATATTACCATGTTTATACAGATAGCGGTGTAGATATTTCCATGTTTATACAGATCGTGGTGAAGATATTTGAATGTTTATACAGATCGCGGTGTAGATATTTCCATGTTTATGCAGATTGCGGTGTAGATATTTCCATGTTTATACAGATAGCGGTGTAGATATTTCCATGTTTATACAGATAGCGGTGTAGATATTTCCATGTTTATACAGATAGCGGTGTAGATATTTCCATGTTTATAGAGATAGCGGTGTAGGTATTTCCATTTTTATAGACATAGCGGTGTAGATATTTCCATGTTTATATAGATGGCGTTGTAGATATTTCTATGTTAATACCGATAGATGTGTTGGTATTTCCACGTTTATTCAGATAGCGATGAAGATATTTCCATGTTTATACAGCTCGCGGCGCAGATATTTATATCTTTATACAGATGGCATTGTAGATATTTCCTTATTCACACAGATGGCGGTGTAGATGTTTCCATGTTTATACAGATGGCGGAGTAGTTAGTTCCAAGTTTATGGAGATGGCAGTGTAGATATTTTCATTTTTATAGAGATGGCGGTGTAGGTATTTCCATGTTTATTGAGATATCAGTGTAGATATTTTCATGTTTATACAGATGGCTGGGTAGATATTTCTAAGTTTAAACAGATGGCATTGTAGATATTTCCATGTTTATACAGATGACTGTAGAGGTATTTCCATGTTTTACAGATGGCTGTGCAGATATTTCCATGTTTATTGAGATAGCGGTGTAGATATTTCCATGTTTGTACAGATGGCATTGTTGATATTTCCATCTATACACAGATGGCGGTGTAGATATTTCCATGTTTATACAGATGGCAGCGTAGATATTTCCATGGACATGCAGATGGCGGTGTAGATATTTCCATGTTTATACAGATAGCGGTGCAGATATTTCCATGTTTTCACAGATGGTGGTGTAGATATTTCCGTGTTTATACACATGGCGGAGTAGATACTTCCATCTTTATAGAGATGGCAGTGTAGATATTTTCATATTTATAGAGATGGCGGTGTAGATATTTCCATATTTATAGAGATAGCGATGTAGATATTTCCATCTTTCTACAGATGGCAATGTAGATATTTACATGTTTATACAGATGGCGGTGTAGATATTTCCATACTGATACAGATATCTGTGTAGATATTTCCATGTGTATACAGATGGTACTGTAGGTATTTCCATGTTTATACAGATGGTGGTGTAGATATTTCCATGTTTATTCAGATGACTGTGTAGATATTTCCATGTTTTTACAGATGGCAGAGTAGATATTTCAATGTTTATACAGATGGCGCTGTAGATATTTCCATGTTTATACAGATCGCGGTGTAGATATTTCCATGTTTACACAGATAGCGGTGTAGATATTTCCATGTTTTTACAGATATCGGTGTAGATAATTCCATGTTTACACAGATTGCGGTGTAGATGTTTCCATCTTTCTACAGATGGCACTGTAGATATTTCCATGTTTATGCAGATGGCAGTGTATATATTTCCATGTTTATATAGATGGTGGTGTAGATATTACCATGTTTATACAGATAGCGGTGTAGATATTTCCATGTTTATACAGATCGTGGTGAAGATATTTCAATGTTTATACAGATCGCGGTGTAGATATTTCCATGTTTATGCAGATCGCGGTGTAGATATTTCCATGTTTACACAGATAGCGGTGTAGATATTTCCATGTTTATACAGATAGCGGTGTAGATATTTCCATGTTTATACAGATGACTGTAGAGGTATTTCCATGTTTTACAGATGGCTGTGCAGATATTTCCATGTTTATAGAGATAGCGGTGTAGATATTTCCATGTTTGTACAGATGGCATTGTTGATATTTCCATCTATACACAGATGGCGGTGTAGATATTTCCATGTTTATACTGATGGCAGCATAGATATTTCCATGGTCATGCAGATGGCGGTGTAGATATTTCCATGTTTATACAGATAGCGGTGTAGATATTTCCATGTTTTCACAGATGGTGATGTAGATATTTCCGTGTTTATACACATGGCGGAGTAGATACTTCCATCTTTATAGAGATTGCAGTGTAGATATTTTCATGTTTATAGAGATGGCAGTGTAGATATTTCCATATTTATAGAGATAGCGATGTAGATACTTCCGTCTTTCTACAGATGGCAGTGTAGATATTTCCATGTTTATACAGATGACGGTGAAGATATTTCCATACTTATACAGATATCTGTGTAGATATTTCCATGAGTATACAGATGGTATTGTAGGTATGTCCATGGTTATACAGATGGTGGTGTAGAAATTTGCATGTTTATTCAGATTACTGTGTAGATATTTCCATGTTTTTACAGATGGCAGTGTAGATATTTCAATGTTTATAGAGATGGCGCTGTAGATATTTCCATGTTTATACAGATCGTGGTGTAGATATTTCCATGTTTACACAGATAGCGGTGTAGATATTTCCATGTTTTTACAGATATCGGTGTAGATATTTCCATGTTTACACAGATTGTGGTGTAGATGTTTCCATCTTTCTACAGATGGCATTGTAGATGTTTCCATGTTTATGCAGATGGCGGTGTATATGTTTCCATGTTTATATAGATGGTGGTGTAGATATTACCATGTTTATACAGATAGCGGTGTAGATATTTCCATGTTTATACAGATCGTGGTGAAGATATTTGAATGTTTATACAGATCGCGGTGTAGATATTTCCATGTTTATGCAGATTGCGGTGTAGATATTTCCATGTTTTTACAGATGGCAGTGTAGATATTTCAATGTTTATAGAGATGGCGCTGTAGATATTTCCATGTTTATACAGATCGTGGTGTAGATATTTCCATGTTTACACAGATAGCGGTGTAGATATTTCCATGTTTTTACAGATATCGGTGTAGATATTTCCATGTTTACACAGATTGTGGTGTAGATGTTTCCATCTTTCTACAGATGGCATTGTAGATGTTTCCATGTTTATGCAGATGGCAGTGTATATATTTCCATGTTTATATAGATGGTGGTGTAGATATTACCATGTTTATACAGATAGCGGTGTAGATAATTCCAAGTTTATACAGATCGTGGTGAAGATATTTCAATGTTTATACAGATCGCGGTGTAGATATTTCCATGTTTATGCAGATTGCGGTGTAGATACTTCCATGTTTATACAGATTGCGGTGTAGATATTTCCATGTTTATACAAATAGCGGTGTAGATATTTCCATGTTTATACAGATAGCGGTGTAGATATTTCCGTGTTTATAGAGATAGCGGTGTAGGTATTTCCATGTTTATAGACATAGCGGTGTAGATATTTCCATGTTTATATAGATGGCGTTGTAGATATTTCTATGTTAATACCGATAGATGTGTTGGTATTTCCACGTTTATTCAGATAGCGATGTAGATATTTCCATGTTTATACAGCTCGCGGCGCAGATATTTATATCTTTATACAGATGGCATTGTAGATATTTCCTTATTCACACAGATGGCGGTGTAGATATTTCCATGTTTATACAGATGGCGGAGTAGTTAGTTCCAAGTTTATGGAGATGGCAGTGTAGATATTTTCATGTTTATAGAGATGGCGGTGTAGGTATTCCCATGTTTATTGAGATATCAGTGTAGATATTTTCATGTTTATACAGATGGCTGGGTAGATATTTCCAAGTGTAAACAGATGGCATTGTAGATATTTCCATGTTTATACAGATGACTGTAGAGGTATTTCCATGTTTTACAGATGGCTGTGCATATATTTCCATGTTTATAGAGATAGCGGTGTAGATATTTCCATGTTTGTACAGATGGCATTGTTGATATTTCCATCTATACACAGATGGCGGTGTAGATATTTCCATGTTTATACAGATGGCAGCGTAGATATTTCCATGGACATGCAGATGGCGGTGTAGATATTTCCATGTTTATACAGATAGCGGTGTAGATATTTCCATGTTTTCACAGATGGTGGTGTAGATATTTCCGTGTTTATACACATGGCGGAGTAGATACTTCCATCTTTATGGAGATGGCAGTGTAGATATTTTCATGTTTATAGAGATGGCGGTGTAGATATTTCCATATTTATAGAGATAGCGGTGTAGATATTTCCATTTTTCTACAGATGGCAGTGTAGATATTTCCATGTTTATACAGATGGCGGTGTAGATATTTCCATACTTATACAGATATCTGTGTAGATATTTCCATGTGTATACAGATGGTATTGTAGGTATTTCCATGTTTATACAGATGGTGGTGTAGATATTTCCATGTTTATTCAGATGACTGTGTAGATATTTCCATGTTTTTACAGATGGCAGTGTAGATATTTCAATGTTTATAGAGATGGCGCTGTAGATATTTCCATCTTTATACAGATCGCGGTGTAGATATTTCCATGTTTATACAGATAGCGGTGTAGATATTTCCATGTTTTTACAGATATCGGTGTAGATATTTCCGTGTTTACACAGATTGCGGTGTAGATATTTCCATCTTTCTACAGATGGCATTGTAGATATTTCCATGTTTATGCAGATGGCAGTGTAGATATTTCCATGTTTATATAGATGGTGGTGTTGATATTACGATGTTTATACAGATGGCGGTGTAGATATTTCCATGTTTATACAGATCGTGGTGAAGACATTTCCATGTTTATAGAGATCGCGGTGTAGATATTTCCATGTTTATACAGATCGCGGTGTAGATATTCCATGTTTATACAGATGGCAGCGTAGATATTTCCATGGACATGCAGATGGCGGTGTAGATATTTCCATGTTTATACAGATAGCGGTGTAGATATTTCCATGTTTATAGAGATAGCGGTGTAGGTATTTCCATGTTTATAGACATAGCAGTGTAGATATTTCCATGTTTATATAGATGGCGTTGTAGATATTTCCATGTTTATACCGATAGATATGTTGCTATTTCAACGTTTATACAGATAGCGATGGAGCTATTTCCATGTTTATACAGCTGGCGGTGCAGATATTTATATCTTTATACAGATGGCATTGTAGATATTTCCTTATTCACACAGATGGCGGTGTAGATGTTTCCATGTTTATACAGATGGCGGAGTAGTTAGTTCCATGTTTATGGAGATGGCAGTGTAGATATTTTCATGTTTATAGAGATGGCGGTGTAGATATTTCCATGTTTATAGAGATAGCAGTGTAGATATTTACATGTTTATACAGATGACTGTGAAGTTATTTCCAAGTGTATACAGATGGCATTGTAGATATTTCCATGTTTATACAGATGACTGTAGAGGTATTTCCATGTTTTACAGATGGCTGTGCAGATATTTCCATGTTTATAGAGATAGCGGTGTAGATATTTCCATGTTTGTACAGATGGCGTTGTTGATATTTCCATCTATACACAGATGGCCGTGTAGATATTTCCATGTTTATACAGATGGCAGCGTAGATATTTCCATGGACATGCAGATGGCGGTGTAGGTATTTCCATGTTTATACAGATAGCGGTGTAGATATTTCCATGTTTTAACAGATGGTGGTGTAGATATTTCCGAGTTTATACACATGGCGGAGTAGATACTTCCATCTTTATGGAGATGGCAGTGTAGATATTTTCATGTTTATAGAGATGGCGGAGTAGATATTTCCATATTTCTAGAAATAGCGGTGTAGATATTTCCATCTTTCTACAGATGGCAGTGTAGATATTTCCATGTTTATACAGAAGGCGGTGTGGATATTTCCATACTTATACAGATGTCTCTGTAGATATTTCCATGTGTATACAGATGGTATTGTAGGTATTTCCACGTTTATACAGATGGTGGTGTAGATATTTCCATGTTTATTCAGATGACTGTGTAGATATTTCCATGTTTTTACAGATGGCAGTGTAGATATTCCAATGTTTATAGAGATAGCGGTGTAGATATTTCCATGTTTGTACAGATGGCGTTGTTGATATTTCCATCTATACACAGAAGGCCGTGTAGATATTTCCATGTTTATAAAGATGGCAGCGTAGATATTTCCATGGACATGCAGATGGCGGTGTAGATATTTCCATGTTTATACAGATAGCGGTGTAGATATTTCCATGTTTATACAGATAGCGGTGTAGATATTTCCATGTTTTGACAGATGGTGGTGTAGATATTTCCGAGTTTATACACATGACGGAGTAGATACTTCCATCTTTATGGAGATGGCAGTGTAGATATTTCCATGTTTATACAGATGGCGGTGTAGATATTTCCATACTTATACAGATGTCTGTGTAGATATATCCATGTGTATACAGATGGTATTGTAGGTATTTCCATGTTTATACAGATGGTGGTGTAGATATTTCCATGTTTATTCAGATGACTGTGTAGATATTTCCATGTTTTTACAGATGGCAGTGTAGATATTTCAATGTTTATAGAGATGGCGCTGTAGATATTTCCATGTTTATACACATCGCAGTGTAGATATTTCCATGTTTTTACAGGTATCTGTGTAGATATTTCCATGTTTACACAGATTGCGGTGTATATATTTCCATCTTTCTACAGATGGCATTGTGGATATTTCCATGTTTATGCAGATGGCGGTGTAGATATTTCCATGTTTATATAGATGGTGGTGTAGATATTACCATGTTTATACAGATGGTGGTGTAGTTATTACCATGTTTATACAGATAGCGGTGTAGATATTTCCATGTTTATACAGATCGTGGTGAAGATATTTCCATGTTTATACAGATCGCGGTGTAGATATTTCCATGTTAATACACATCGCGGTGTAGATATTTCCATCTTTATACAGATAGCGGTGTAGATATTTCCATGTTTATACAGATAGCGGTGTAGATATTTCCATGTTTATAGAGATAGCGGTGTAGGTATTTCCATGTTTTTATACATAGCGGTGTAGATATTTCCATGTTTATACAGATGGCTGTGCAGATATTTCCATGTTTATAGAGATAGCGGTGTAGATATTTCCATGTTTGTACAGATGGCGTTGTTGATATTTCCATCTATACACAGATGGCCGTGTAGATATTTCCATGTTTATACAGATGGCAGCGTAGATATTTCCATGGACATGCAGATGTCGGTGTAGATATTTCCATGTTTATACAGATAGCGTTGTAGATATTTCCATGTTTATACAGATAGCGGTGTAGATATTTCCATGTTTTCACAGATGGAGGTGTAGATATTTCCGAGTTTATACACATGGCGGAGTAGATACTTCCATCTTTATGGAGATGGCAGAGTAGATATTTTCATGTTTATAGAGATAGCGGTGTAGATATTTCCATATTTATAGAGATAGCGGTGTAGATATTTCCATCTTTCTACAGAAGGCAGTGTAGATATTTCCATGTTTATACAGATGGCGGTGTAGATATTTCCATACTTATACAAATGTCTGTGTAGATATATCCATGTGTATACAGATGGTATTGTAGGTAATTCCATGTTTATACAGATGGTGGTGTAGATATTTCCATGTTTATTCAGATGACTGTAGATATTTCCATGTTTTTACAGATGGCAGTGTAGATATTTCAATGTTTATACAGATGGCGCTGTAGATATTTCCATGTTTATACAGATCGCGTTGTAGATATTTCCATGTTTATACAGATAGCGGAGTAGATATTTCCATGTTTTTACAGATAACGGTGTTGATATTTCCATGTTTACACAGATTGCGGTGTAGATATTTCCATCTTTCTACAGATGGCATTGTAGATATTTCCATGTTTATGCAGATGGCGGTGTAGATACTTCCATGTTTATATAGATGGTGGTGTAGATATTACCATGTTTATACAGATAGCGGTGTGGATATTTCCATGTTTATGCAGATCGCGGTGAAGTTATTTCCATGTTTATACAGATCGCGGTGTAGATATTTCCATGTTTATACAGATCGCGGTGTAGATATTTCCATGTTTATACAGATAGCGTTGTAGATATTTCCATGTTTATACAGATAGCGGTGTAGATATTTCCATGTTTATAGAGATAGCGGTGTAGGTATTTCCATGTTTAGAGACATAGCAGTGTAGATATTTCCATGTTTATATAGATGGTGTTGTAGATATTTCCATGTTTATACCGATAGATGTGTTGGTATTTCCACGTTTATACAGATAGCGATGTAGATATTTCCTTGTTTATACAGATCGCGTTGTAGATATTTCCATGTTTATACAGATAGCCGTGTAGATATTTCCATGTTTTTACAGATAACGGTGTAGATATTTCCATGTTTACACAGATTGCGGTGTAGATATTTCCATGTTTCTACAGATGGCATTGTAGATATTTCCATGTTTATGCAGATGGCGGTGTAGATACTTCCATGTTTATATAGATGGTGGTGTAGATATTACCATGTTTATACAGATAGCGGTGTAGATATTTCCATGTTTATACACATCGTGGTGAAGATATTTCCATGTTTATTCAGATCGCAGTGTAGATATTTCCATGTTTATACTGATGGCAGCGTAGATATTTCCATGGACATGCAGATGGCGGTGTAGATAGTTCCATGTTTATACAGATAGCGGTGTAGATATTTCCATGTTTTCACAGATGGTGGTGTAGATATTTCCGTGTTTATACACATGGCGGAGTAGATACTTCCATCTTTATGGAGATGGCAGTGTAGATATTTTCATGTTTATAGAGATGGCGGTGTAGATATTTCCATTTTTATTGAGATAGCGGTGTAGATAATTCCATCTTTCTACAGATGGCAGTGTAGATATTTCCATGTTTATACAGATGGCGGTGTAGATATTTCCATACTTATACAGATGTCTGTGTAGATATTTCCATGTGTATACAGATGGTATTGTAGGTATTTCCATGTTTATACAGATGGTGGTGCAGATATTTCCATGTTCATTCAGATGACTGTGTAGATATTTCCATGTTTTTACAGATGGCAGTGTAGATATTTCAATGTTTATAGAGATGGCACTGTAGATATTTCCATGTTTATACAGATAGCGTTGTAGATATTTCCAAGTTTATACAGATAGTGGTGTAGATATTTCCATGTTTTTTCAGATAACGGTGTAGATATTTCCATGTTTACACAGATTGTGGTGTAGATATTTCCATCTTTCTACAGATGGCATTGTAGATATTTCCAGGTTTATGCAGATTGCGGTGTAGATACTTCCATGTTTATATAGATGGTGGTGTAGATATTACCATGTTTATACAGATAGCGGTGTAGATATTTCCATGTTTATACAGATCGTGGTGAAGATATTTCCATGTTTATACAGATCGCGGTGTAGATATTTCCATGTTTATACAGATCGCGGTGTAGATATTTCGATGTTTATACAGATAGCGTTGTACATATTTCCATGTATATACAGATAGTGGTGTAGATATTTCCATGTTTATAGAGATAGCGGTGTAGGTATTTCCATGTTTATAGACATAGGAGTGTAGATATTTCCATGTTTATATAGATGGTGTTGTAGATATTTCCATGTTTATACCGATAGATGTGTTGGTATTTCCATGTTTATACAGATAGCGATGTAGATATTTCCATGTTTATACATCTCGCAGTACAGATATTTAAATTTTTATACAGATTGCATTGTAGATATTTCCTTATTCACACAGATGGCGGTGTAGATGTTTCCATGTTTATACAGATGGCGGAGTAGTTAGTTCCATGTTTATGGAGATGGCAGTGTAGATATTTTCATGTTCTTGAGATGGCGGTGTAGATATCTCCATGTTTATAGAGATAGCAGTGTAGATATTTACATGTTTATACAGATAGCTGTGTAGATATTTCCACGTGTATACAGATGGCATTGTAGATATTTCCATGTTTATACAGATGAGTGTAGAGGTATTTCCATGTTTTACAGTTGGCTGTGCAGATATTTCCATGTTTATAGAGATAGCGGTGTAGATATTTCCATGTTTGTAGAGATGGCGTTGTTGACATTTCCACTATACACAGATGGCCGTGTAGATATTTCCATGTTTATACAGATGGCAGCGTAGATATTTCCATGGACATGCAGATGGCGGTGTAGATATTTCCATGTTTAAACAGATAGCGGTGTAGATATTTCCATGTTTTCACATATGGTGGTGTAGGTATTTCCGTGTTTATACACATGGCGGAGTAGATACTTCCATCCTTATGGAGATGGCAGTGTAGATATTTTCATGTTTATAGAGATGGCGGTGTAGATATTTCCATATTTATAGAGATAGCGGTGTAGATATTTCCATCTTTCTACAGATGGCAGTGTAGATATTTCCATGTTTATACAGATGGTGGTGTAGATATTTCCATACTTATACAGATGTCTGTGTAGATATATCCATGTGTATACAGACGGTATTGTAGGTATTTCCATGTTTATACAGATGGTGGTGTAGATATTTCCATGTTTATTCAGATGACTGTGTAGATATTTCCATGTTTTTACAGATGGCAGTGTAGATATTTCAATGTTTATAGAGATGGCGCTGTAGATATTTCCATGTTTATACAGATCGCGGTGTAGATAATTCCATGTTTTTACGGATATCGGTGTAGATATTTCCATGTTTACACAGATTGCAGTGTAGATATTTCCATCTTTCTACAGATGGCATTGTAGATATTTCCATGTTTATGCAGATGGCGGTGAAGATATTTCCATGTTTATATAGATGGTGGTGTAGTTATTACCATGTTTATACAGATAGCGGTGTAGATATTTCCATGTTTATACAGATCGTTGTGAAAATATTTCCATACTTATACAGATCGCTGTGTAGATATTTCCATGTTTATACGGATAGCGGTGTAGATATTTCCATGTTTATAGAGATAGCGGTGTAGGTATTTCCATGTTTATACAGATAGTGGTGTAGATATTTCCATGTTTATACAGATAGCGGTGTAGATATTTCCATGTTTATAGAGATAGCGGTGTAGGTATTTCCATGTTTATAGACATAGCGGTGTAGATATTTCCATGTTTATATAGATGGCGTTGTAGATATTTCCATGTTTATACCGATAGATGTGTTGGTATTTCCACGTTTATACAGATAGCGATGTAGATATTTCCATGTTTATACAGCTCGCGGTGCAGATATTTATATCTTTATACAGATGGCATTGTGGATTTTTCCTTATTCACACAGATGGCGGTGTAGATGTTTCCATGTTTATACAGATGGCAGAGTAGTTAGTTCCATGTTTATGGAGATGGCAGTGTGGATATTTTCATGTTTGTAGAGATGGCGGTGTAGATATTTCCATGTTTATAGAGATAGCAGTGTAGATATTTACATGTTTATACAGATGGCTGTGTAGATATTTCCATGTGTATACAGATGGCATTGTAGGTATTTCCATGTTTATACAGATGACTGTAGAGTTATTTCCATGTTTTACAGATGGCTGTGCAGATATTTCCATGTTTATAGAGATAGCGGTGTAGATATTTCCATGTTTGTACAGATGGCGTTGTTGATATTTCCATCTATACACAGATGGCCGTGTAGATAATTCCATGTTTATACAGATGGCGGTGTATTTATTTCCTTCTTTATACTGATCGCGGTGAAGATATTTCCATGTTTATACAGATCGCGGTGTAGATATTTCCATGTTTATAAAGATCGCTTTGTAGATATTTCCATGTTTATACAGATAGCGGTGTAGATATTTCCATGTTTTTACAGATATCGGTGTAGATATTTCCATGTTTACACAGATTGTGGTGTAGATGTTTCCATCTTTCTACAGATGGCATTGTAGATGTTTCCATGTTTATGCAGATGGCGGTGTATATGTTTCCATGTTTATATAGATGGTGGTGTATATATTACCATGTTTATACAGATAGCGGTGTAGATATTTCCATGTTTATACAGATCGTGGTGAAGATATTTGAATGTTTATACAGATCGCGGTGTAGATATTTCCATGTTTATGCAGATTGCGGTGTAGATATTTCCATGTTTATACAGATAGCGGTGTAGATATTTCCATGTTTATACAGATAGCGGTGTAGATATTTCCATGTTTATACAGATAGCGGTGTAGATATTTCCATGTTTATAGAGATAGCGGTGTAGGTATTTCCATGTTTATAGACATAGCGGTGTAGATATTTCCATGTTTATATAGATGGCGTTGTAGATATTTCTATGTTAATACCGATAGATGTGTTGGTATTTCCACGTTTATTCAGATAGCGATGAAGATATTTCCATGTTTATACAGCTCGCGGCGCAGATATTTATATCTTTATACAGATGGCATTGTAGATATTTCCTTATTCACACAGATGGCGGTGTAGATGTTTCCATGTTTATACAGATGGCGGAGTAGTTAGTTCCAAGTTTATGGAGATGGCAGTGTAGATATTTTCATTTTTATAGAGATGGCGGTGTAGGTATTTCCATGTTTATTGAGATATCAGTGTAGATATTTTCATGTTTATACAGATGGCTGGGTAGATATTTCTCAGTGTAAACAGATGGCATTGTAGATATTTCCATGTTTATACAGATGACTGTAGAGGTATTTCCATGTTTTACAGATGGCTGTGCAGATATTTCCATGTTTATTGAGATAGCGGTGTAGATATTTCCATGTTTGTACAGATGGCATTGTTGATATTTCCATCTATACACAGATGGCGGTGTAGATATTTCCATGTTTATACAGATGGCAGCGTAGATATTTCCATGGACATGCAGATGGCGGTGTAGATATTTCCATGTTTATACAGATAGCGGTGCAGATATTTCCATGTTTTCACAGATGGTGGTGTAGATATTTCCGTGTTTATACACATGGCGGAGTAGATACTTCCATCTTTATAGAGATGGCAGTGTAGATATTTTCATATTTATAGAGATGGCGGTGTAGATATTTCCATATTTATAGAGATAGCGATGTAGATATTTCCATCTTTCTACAGATGGCAATGTAGATATTTACATGTTTATACAGATGGCGGTGTAGATATTTCCATACTGATACAGATATCTGTGTAGATATTTCCATGTGTATACAGATGGTACTGTAGGTATTTCCATGTTTATACAGATGGTGGTGTAGATATTTCCATGTTTATTCAGATGACTGTGTAGATATTTCCATGTTTTTACAGATGGCAGAGTAGATATTTCAATGTTTATACAGATGGCGCTGTAGATATTTCCATGTTTATACAGATCGCGGTGTAGACATTTCCATGTTTACACAGATAGCGGTGTAGATATTTCCATGTTTTTACAGATATCGGTGTAGATAATTCCATGTTTACACAGATTGCGGTGTAGATGTTTCCATCTTTCTACAGATGGCACTGTAGATATTTCCATGTTTATGCAGATGGCAGTGTATATATTTCCATGTTTATATAGATGGTGGTGTAGATATTACCATGTTTATACAGATAGCGGTGTAGATATTTCCATGTTTATACAGATCGTGGTGAAGATATTTCAATGTTTATACAGATCGCGGTGTAGATATTTCCATGTTTATGCAGATCGCGGTGTAGATATTTCCATGTTTACACAGATAGCGGTGTAGATATTTCCATGTTTATACAGATAGCGGTGTAGATATTTCCATGTTTATACAGATAACTGTAGAGGTATTTCCATGTTTTACAGATGGCTGTGCAGATATTTCCATGTTTATAGAGATAGCGGTGTAGATATTTCCATGTTTGTACAGATGGCATTGTTGATATTTCCATCTATACACAGATGGCGGTGTAGATATTTCCATGTTTATACTGATGGCAGCATAGATATTTCCATGGTCATGCAGATGGCGGTGTAGATATTTCCATGTTTATACAGATAGCGGTGTAGATATTTCCATGTTTTCACAGATGGTGATGTAGATATTTCCGTGTTTATACACATGGCGGAGTAGATACTTCCATCTTTATAGAGATTGCAGTGTAGATATTTTCAGGTTTATAGAGATGGCAGTGTAGATATTTCCATATTTATAGAGATAGCGATGTAGATACTTCCGTCTTTCTACAGATGGCAGTGTACATATTTCCATGTTTATACAGATGACGGTGAAGATATTTCCATACTTATACAGATATCTGTGTAGATATTTCCATGAGTATACAGATGGTATTGTAGGTATGTCCATGGTTATACAGATGGTGGTGTAGAAATTTGCATGTTTATTCAGATTACTGTGTAGATATTTCCATGTTTTTACAGATGGCAGTGTAGATATTTCAATGTTTATAGAGATGGCGCTGTAGATATTTCCATGTTTATACAGATCGTGGTGTAGATATTTCCATGTTTACACAGATAGCGGTGTAGATATTTCCATGTTTTTACAGATATCGGTGTAGATATTTCCATGTTTACACAGATTGCGGTGTAGATGTTTCCATCTTTCTACAGATGGCATTGTAGATATTTCCATGTTTATGCAGATGGCAGTGTATATATTTCCATGTTTATATAGATGGTGGTGTAGATATTACCATGTTTATACAGATAGCGGTGTAGATAATTCCAAGTTTATACAGATCGTGGTGAAGATATTTCAATGTTTATACAGATCGCGGTGTAGATATTTCCATGTTTATGCAGATTGCGGTGTAGATACTTCC
The DNA here is from genome assembly GCF_029289425.2 of Pan paniscus. Classification (NCBI taxonomy): domain Eukaryota; kingdom Metazoa; phylum Chordata; class Mammalia; order Primates; family Hominidae; genus Pan; species Pan paniscus. The sequence goes on from NC_073270.2 coordinate 74,642,596, forward strand.
ATGTTTATACAGATTGCGGTGTAGATATTTCCATGTTTATACAAATAGCGGTGTAGATATTTCCATGTTTATACAGATAGCGGTGTAGATATTTCCATGTTTATAGAGATAGCGGTGTAGGTATTTCCATGTTTATAGACATAGCGGTGTAGATATTTCCATGTTTATATAGATGGCGTTGTAGATATTTCTATGTTAATACCGATAGATGTGTTGGTATTTCCACGTTTATTCAGATAGCGATGTAGATATTTCCATGTTTATACAGCTCGCGGCGCAGATATTTATATCTTTATACAGATGGCATTGTAGATATTTCCTTATTCACACAGATGGCGGTGTAGATATTTCCATGTTTATACAGATGGCGGAGTAGTTAGTTCCAAGTTTATGGAGATGGCAGTGTAGATATTTTCATGTTTATAGAGATGGCGGTGTAGGTATTCCCATGTTTATTGAGATATCAGTGTAGATATTTTCATGTTTATACAGATGGCTGGGTAGATATTTCCAAGTGTAAACAGATGGCATTGTAGATATTTCCATGTTTATACAGATGACTGTAGAGGTATTTCCATGTTTTACAGATGGCTGTGCAGATATTTCCATGTTTATAGAGATAGCGGTGTAGATATTTCCATGTTTGTACAGATGGCATTGTTGATATTTCCATCTATACACAGATGGCGGTGTAGATATTTCCATGTTTATACAGATGGCAGCGTAGATATTTCCATGGACATGCAGATGGCGGTGTAGATATTTCCATGTTTATACAGATAGCGGTGTAGATATTTCCATGTTTTCACAGATGGTGGTGTAGATATTTCCGTGTTTATACACATGGCGGAGTAGATACTTCCATCTTTATGGAGATGGCAGTGTAGATATTTTCATGTTTATAGAGATGGCGGTGTAGATATTTCCATATTTATAGAGATAGCGGTGTAGATATTTCCATCTTTCTACAGATGGCAGTGTAGATATTTCCATGTTTATACAGATGGCGGTGTAGATATTTCCATACTTATACAGATATCTGTGTAGATATTTCCATGTGTATACAGATGGTATTGTAGGTATTTCCATGTTTATACAGATGGTGGTGTAGATATTTCCATGTTTATTCAGATGACTGTGTAGATATTTCCATGTTTTTACAGATGGCAGTGTAGATATTTCAATGTTTATAGAGATGGCGCTGTAGATATTTCCATCTTTATACAGATCGCGGTGTAGATATTTCCATGTTTATACAGATAGCGGTGTAGATATTTCCATGTTTTTACAGATATCGGTGTAGATATTTCCGTGTTTACACAGATTGCGGTGTAGATATTTCCATCTTTCTACAGATGGCATTGTAGATATTTCCATGTTTATGCAGATGGCAGTGTAGATATTTCCATGTTTATATAGATGGTGGTGTTGATATTACGATGTTTATACAGATGGCGGTGTAGATATTTCCATGTTTATACAGATCGTGTTGAAGATATTTCCATGTTTATAGAGATCGCGGTGTAGTTATTTCCATGTTTATACAGATCGCGGTGTAGATATTCCATGTTTATACAGATGGCAGCGTAGATATTTCCATGGACATGCAGATGGCGGTGTAGATATTTCCATGTTTATACAGATAGCGGTGTAGATATTTCCATGTTTATAGAGATAGCGGTGTAGGTATTTCCATGTTTATAGACATAGCAGTGTAGATATTTCCATGTTTATATAGATGGCGTTGTAGATATTTCCATGTTTATACCGATAGATATGTTGCTATTTCAACGTTTATACAGATAGCGATGGAGCTATTTCCATGTTTATACAGCTGGCGGTGCAGATATTTATATCTTTATACAGATGGCATTGTAGATATTTCCTTATTCACACAGATGGCGGTGTAGATGTTTCCATGTTTATACAGATGGCGGAGTAGTTAGTTCCATGTTTATGGAGATGGCAGTGTAGATATTTTCATGTTTATAGAGATGGCGGTGTAGATATTTCCATGTTTATAGAGATAGCAGTGTAGATATTTACATGTTTATACAGATGACTGTGTAGTTATTTCCAAGTGTATACAGATGGCATTGTAGATATTTCCATGTTTATACAGATGACTGTAGAGGTATTTCCATGTTTTACAGATGGCTGTGCAGATATTTCCATGTTTATAGAGATAGCGGTGTAGATATTTCCATGTTTGTACAGATGGCGTTGTTGATATTTCCATCTATACACAGATGGCCGTGTAGATATTTCCATGTTTATACAGATGGCAGCGTAGATATTTCCATGGACATGCAGATGGCGGTGTAGGTATTTCCATGTTTATACAGATAGCGGTGTAGATATTTCCATGTTTTCACAGATGGTGGTGTAGATATTTCCGAGTTTATACACATGGCGGAGTAGATACTTCCATCTTTATGGAGATGGCAGTGTAGATATTTTCATGTTTATAGAGATGGCGGAGTAGATATTTCCATATTTCTAGAAATAGCGGTGTAGATATTTCCATCTTTCTACAGATGGCAGTGTAGATATTTCCATGTTTATACAGAAGGCGGTGTGGATATTTCCATACTTATACAGATGTCTCTGTAGATATTTCCATGTGTATACAGATGGTATTGTAGGTATTTCCACGTTTATACAGATGGTGGTGTAGATATTTCCATGTTTATTCAGATGACTGTGTAGATATTTCCATGTTTTTACAGATGGCAGTGTAGATATTCCAATGTTTATAGAGATAGCGGTGTAGATATTTCCATGTTTGTACAGATGGCGTTGTTGATATTTCCATCTATACACAGAAGGCCGTGTAGATATTTCCATGTTTATAAAGATGGCAGCGTAGATATTTCCATGGACATGCAGATGGCGGTGTAGATATTTCCATGTTTATACAGATAGCGGTGTAGATATTTCCATGTTTATACAGATAGCGGTGTAGATATTTCCATGTTTTGACAGATGGTGGTGTAGATATTTCCGAGTTTATACACATGACGGAGTAGATACTTCCATCTTTATGGAGATGGCAGTGTAGATATTTCCATGTTTATACAGATGGCGGTGTAGATATTTCCATACTTATACAGATGTCTGTGTAGATATATCCATGTGTATACAGATGGTATTGTAGGTATTTCCATGTTTATACAGATGGTGGTGTAGATATTTCCATGTTTATTCAGATGACTGTGTAGATATTTCCATGTTTTTACAGATGGCAGTGTAGATATTTCAATGTTTATAGAGATGGCGCTGTAGATATTTCCATGTTTATACACATCGCAGTGTAGATATTTCCATGTTTTTACAGGTATCTGTGTAGATATTTCCATGTTTACACAGATTGCGGTGTATATATTTCCATCTTTCTACAGATGGCATTGTAGATATTTCCATGTTTATGCAGATGGCGGTGTAGATATTTCCATGTTTATATAGATGGTGGTGTAGAGATTACCATGTTTATACAGATAGCGGTGTAGATATTTCCATGTTTATACAGATCGCCGTGTAGATATTTCCATGTTTATACAGATAGCGGTGTAGATATTTCCATGTTTTTACAGATAACGGTGTAGATATTTCCATGTTTACACAGATTGCGGTGTAGATATTTCCATCTTTCTACAGATGGCATTGTAGATATTTCCATGTTTATGCAGATAGCGTTGTAGATATTTCCATGTTTATACAGATAGAGGTGTAGATATTTCCATGTTTATAGAGATAGCGGTGTAGGTATTTCCATGTTTATAGACATAGCAGTGTAGATATTTCCATGTTTATATAGATGGCGTTGTAGGTATTTCCATGTTTATACCGATAGGTGTGTTGCTATTTCAACACTTATACAGATAGCGATGTAGATATTTCCATGTTTATACAGCTGGCGGTGCAGATATTTATATCTTTATACAGATGGCATTGTAGATATTTCCTTATTCACACAGATGGCGGTGTAGATGTTTCCATCTTTATGCAGATGGCGGAGTAGTTAGTTCCATGTTTATGGAGATGGCAGTGTAGATATTTCCATGTTTATAGAGATAGCAGTGTAGATATTTACATGTTTATACAGATGACTGTGTAGTTATTTCCAAGTGTATACAGATGGAATTGTAGATATTTCCATGTTTATACAGATGACTGTAGAGGTATTTCCATGTTTTACAGATGGCTGTGCAGATATTTCCATGTTTATTGAGATAGCGGTGTAGATATTTCCATGTTTGTACAGATGGCGTTGTTGATATTTCCATCTATACACAGATGGCCGTGTAGATATTTACATGTTTATACAGATGGCAGCGTAGATATTTCCATGGACATGCAGATGGCGGTGTAGGTATTTCCATGTTTATACAGATAGCGGTGTAGATATTTCCATGTTTTCACAGATGGTGGTGTAGATATTTCCGAGTTTATACACATGGCGGAGTAGATACTTCCATCTTTATGGAGATGGCAGTGTAGATATTTTCATGTTTATAGAGATGGCGGTGTAGATATTTCCATATTTCTAGAGATAGCGGTGTAGATATTTCCATCTTTCTACAGATGGCAGTGTAGATATTTCCATGTTTATACAGATGGCGGTGTGGATATTTCCATACTTATACAGATGTCTCTGTAGATATTTCCATGTGTATACAGATGGTATTGTAGGTATTTCCATGTTTATACAGATGGTGGTGTAGATATTTCCATGTTTATTCAGATGACTGTGTAGATATTTCCATGTTTTTACAGATGGCAGTGTAGATATTTCAATGTTTATAGAGATAGCGGTGTAGATATTTCCATGTTTGTACAGATGGCGTTGTTGATATTTCCATCTATACACAGATGGCCGTGTAGATATTTCCATGTTTATAAAGATGGCAGCGTAGATATTTCCATGGACATGCAGATGGCGGTGTAGATATTTCCATGTTTATACCGATAGCGGTGTAGATATTTCCATGTTTATATAGATAGCGGTGTAGATATTTCCATGTTTTCACAGATGGTGGTGTAGATATTTCCGAGTTTATACACATGACGGAGTAGATACTTCCATCTTTATGGAGATGGCAGTGTAGATATTTCCATGTTTATACAGATGGCGGTGTAGATATTTCCATACTTATACAGATGTCTGTGTAGATATATCCATGTGTATACAGATGGTATTGTAGGTATTTCCATGTTTATACAGATGGTGGTGTAGATATTTCCATGTTTATTCAGATGACTGTGTAGATATTTCCATGTTTTTACAGATGGCAGTGTAGATATTTCAATGTTTATAGAGATGGCGCTGTAGATATTTCCATGTTTATACAGATCGCAGTGTAGATATTTCCATGTTTTTACAGATATCTGTGTAGATATTTCCATGTTTACAAAGATTGCGGTGTATATATTTCCATCTTTCTACAGATGGCATTGTAGATATTTCCATGTTTATGCAGATGGCGGTGTAGATATTTCCATGTTTATATAGATGGTGGTGTAGATATTACCATGTTTATACAGATAGCGGTGTAGATATTTCCATGTTTATACAGATCGTGGTGAAGATATTTCCATGTTTATACAGATCGCGGTGTAGATATTTCCATGTTAATACACATCGCGGTGTAGATATTTTCATGTTTATACAGATCGCGGTGTAGATATTTCCATGTTTATACAGATAGCGGTGTAGATATTTCCATGTTTTTACAGATAACGGTGTAGATATTTCCATGTTTACATAGACTGCGGTGTAGATATTTCCATCTTTCTACAGATGGCATTATAGATATTTCCATGTTTATGCAGATGGCGGTGTAGATACTTCCATGTTTATATAGATGGTGGTGTAGATATTACCATGTTTATACAGATAGCGGTGTAGATATTTCCATGTTTATAGAGATCTTGGTGAAGTTATTTCCATGTTTATACAGATCGCGGTGTAGATATTTCCATGTTTATACAGATGGCGGTGTAGATATATCCATATTTATAAAGATAGCGTTGTAGATATTTCCATGTTTATACAGATAGCGGTGTAGATATTTGCATGTTTATAGAGATAGCGGTGTAGGTATTTCCATGTTTATAGACATAGCAGTGTAGATATTTCCATGTTTATATAGATGGCGTTGAAGATATTTCCATGTTTATACTGATAGATGTGTTGCTATTTCAACGTTTATACAGATAGCGATGTAGATATTTCCATGTTTATACAGCTGGCGGTGCAGATATTTATATCTTTATACAGATGTCATTGTGGATATTTCCTTATTCACACAGATGGCGGTGTAGATGTTTCCATGTTTATACAGATGGCGGAGTAGTTAGTTCCATGTTTATGGAGATGGCAGTGTAGATATTTTCATGTTTATAGAGATGGCGGTGTAGATATTTCCATGTTTATAGAGATAGCAGTGTAGATATTTACATGTTTATACAGATGACTGTGTAGTTATTTCCTAGTGTATACAGATGGCATTGTAGACATTTCCATGTTTATACAGATGACTGTAGAGGTATTTCCATGTTTTACAGATGGCTGTGCAGATATTTCCATGTTTATAGAGATAGCGGTGTAGATATTTCCATGTTTGTACAGATGGCGTTGTTGATATTTCCATCTATACACAGATGGCCGTGTAGATATTTCCATGTTTATACAGATGGCAGCGTAGATATTTCCATGGACATGCAGATGGCGGTGTAGGTATTTCCATGTTTATACAGATAGCGGTGTAGATATTTCCATGTTTTCACAGATGGTGGTGTAGATATTTCCGAGTTTATACACATGGCGGAGTAGATACTTCCATCTTTATGGAGATGGCAGTGTAGATATTTTCATGTTTATAGAGATGGCGGTGTAGATATTTCCATATTTCTAGAGATAGCGGTGTAGATATTTCCATCTTTCTACAGATGGCAGTGTAGATATTTCCATGTTTATACAGAAGGCGGTGTGGATATTTCCATACTTATACAGATGTCTCTGTAGATATTTCCATGTGTATACAGATGGTATTGTAGGTATTTCCACGTTTATACAGATGGTGGTGTAGATATTTCCATGTTTATTCAGATGACTGTGTAGATATTTCCATGTTTTTACAGATGGCAGTGTAGTTATTTCAATGTTTATAGAGATAGCGGTGTAGATATTTCCATGTTTGTACAGATGGCGTTGTTGATATTTCCATCTATACACAGAAGGCCGTGTAGATATTTCCATGTTTATAAAGATGGCAGCGAAGATATTTCCATGGACATGCAGATGGCGGTGTAGATATTTCCATGTTTATACAGATAGCGGTGTAGATATTTCCATGTTTATACAGATAGCGGTGTAGATATTTCCATGTTTTCACAGATGGTGGTGTAGATATTTCCGAGTTTATACACATGACGGAGTAGATACTTCCATCTTTATGGAGATGGCAGTGTAGATATTTCCATGTTTATACAGATGGCGGTGTAGATATTTCCATACTTATACAGATGTCTGTGTAGATATATCCATGTGTATACAGATGGTATTGTAGGTATTTCCATGTTTATACAGATGGTGGTGTAGATATTTCCATGTTTATTCAGATGACTGTGTAGATATTTCCATGTTTTTACAGATGGCAGTGTAGATATTTCAATGTTCATAGAGATGGCGCTGTAGATATTTCCATGTTTATACACATCGCAGTGTAGATATTTCCATGTTTTTACAGGTATCTGTGTAGATATTTCCATGTTTACACAGATTGCGGTGTATATATTTCCATCTTTCTACAGATGGCATTGTAGATATTTCCATGTTTATGCAGATGGCGGTGTAGATATTTCCATGTTTATATAGATGGTGGTGTAGATATTACCATGTTTATACAGATAGCGGTGTAGATATTTCCATGTTTTCACAGATGGTGGTGTAGATATTTCCGAGTTTATACACATGGCGGAGTAGATACTTCCATCTTTATGGAGATGGCAGTGTAGATATTTTCATGTTTATAGAGATGGCGGTGTAGATATTTCCATATTTCTAGAGATAGCGGTGTAGATATTTCCATCTTTCTACAGATGGCAGTGTAGATATTTCCATGTTTATACAGAAGGCGGTGTGGATATTTCCATACTTATACAGATGTCTCTGTAGATATTTCCATGTGTATACAGATGGTATTGTAGGTATTTCCACGTTTATACAGATGGTGGTGTAGATATTTCCATGTTTATTCAGATGACTGTGTAGATATTTCCATGTTTTTACAGATGGCAGTGTAGTTATTTCAATGTTTATAGAGATAGCGGTGTAGATATTTCCATGTTTGTACAGATGGCGTTGTTGATATTTCCATCTATACACAGAAGGCCGTGTAGATATTTCCATGTTTATAAAGATGGCAGCGAAGATATTTCCATGGACATGCAGATGGCGGTGTAGATATTTCCATGTTTATACAGATAGCGGTGTAGATATTTCCATGTTTATACAGATAGCGGTGTAGATATTTCCATGTTTTCACAGATGGTGGTGTAGATATTTCCGAGTTTATACACATGACGGAGTAGATACTTCCATCTTTATGGAGATGGCAGTGTAGATATTTCCATGTTTATACAGATGGCGGTGTAGATATTTCCATACTTATACAGATGTCTGTGTAGATATATCCATGTGTATACAGATGGTATTGTAGGTATTTCCATGTTTATACAGATGGTGGTGTAGATATTTCCATGTTTATTCAGATGACTGTGTAGATATTTCCATGTTTTTACAGATGGCAGTGTAGATATTTCAATGTTCATAGAGATGGCGCTGTAGATATTTCCATGTTTATACACATCGCAGTGTAGATATTTCCATGTTTTTACAGGTATCTGTGTAGATATTTCCATGTTTACACAGATTGCGGTGTATATATTTCCATCTTTCTACAGATGGCATTGTAGATATTTCCATGTTTATGCAGATGGCGGTGTAGATATTTCCATGTTTATATAGATGGTGGTGTAGATATTACCATGTTTATACAGATAGCGGTGTAGATATTTCCATGTTTATACAGATCGTGGTGAAGATATTTCCATGTTTATACAGATCGCGGTGTAGATATTTCCATGTTAATACACATCGCGGTGTAGATATTTCCATGTTTATACAGATCGCCGTGTAGATATTTCCATGTTTATACAGATAGCGGTGTAGATATTTCCATGTTTTTACAGATAACGGTGTAGATATTTCCATGTTTACACAGATTGCGGTGTAGATATTTCCATCTTTCTACAGATGGCATTGTAGATATTTCCATGTTTATGCAGATAGCGTTGTAGATATTTCCATGTTTATACAGATAGCGGTGTAGATATTTCCATGTTTATAGAGATAGCGGTGTAGGTATTTCCATGTTTATAGACATAGCAGTGTAGATATTTCCATGTTTATATAGATGGCGTTGTAGGTATTTCCATGTTTATACCGATAGGTGTGTTGCTATTTCAACGTTTATACAGATACCGATGTAGATATTTCCATGTTTATACAGCTGGCGGTGCAGATATTTATATCTTTATACAGATGGCATTGTAGATATTTCCTTATTCACACAGATGGCGGTGTAGATGTTTCCATGTTTATGCAGATGGCGGAGTAGTTAGTTCCATGTTTATGGAGATGGCAGTGTAGATATTTTCATGTTTATAGAGATGGCGGTGTAGATATTTCCATGTTTATAGAGATAGCAGTGTAGATATTTACATGTTTATACAGATGACTGTGTAGTTATTTCCAAGTGTATACAGATGGAATTGTAGATATTTCCTTGTTTATACAGATGACTGTAGAGGTATTTCCATGTTTTACAGATGGCTGTGCAGATATTTCCATGTTTATAGAGATAGCGGTGTAGATATTTCCATGTTTGTACAGATGGCGTTGTTGATATTTCCATCTATACACAGATGGCCGTGTAGATATTTCCATGTTTATACAGATGGCAGCGTAGATATTTCCATGGACATGCAGATGGCGGTGTAGGTATTTCCATGTTTATACAGATAGCGGTGTAGATATTTCCATGTTTTCACAGATGGTGGTGTAGATATTTCCGAGTTTATACACATGGCGGAGTAGATACTTCCATCTTTATGGAGATGGCAGTGTAGATATTTTCATGTTTATAGAGATGGCGGTGTAGATATTTCCATATTTATAGAGATAGCGGTGTAGATATTTCTATCTTTCTACAGATGGCAGTGTAGATATTTCCATGTTTATACAGATGGCGGTGTGGATATTTCCATACTTATACAGATGTCTCTGTAGATATTTCCATGTGTATACAGATGGTATTGTAGGTATTTCCATGTTTATACAGATGGTGGTGTAGATATTTCCATGTTTATTCAGATGACTGTGTAGATATTTCCATGTTTTTACAGATGGCAGTGTAGATATTTCAATGTTTATAGAGATATCGGTGTAGATATTTCCATGTTTGTACAGATGGCGTTGTTGATATTTCCATCTATACACAGATGGCCGTGTAGATATTTCCATGTTTATAAAGATGGCAGCGTAGATATTTCCATGGACATGCAGATGGCGGTGTAGATATTTCCATGTTTATACAGATAGCGGTGTAGATATTTCCATGTTTATACAGATAGCGGTGTAGATATTTCCATGTTTTCACAGATGGTGGTGTAGATATTTCCGAGTTTATACACATGACGGAGTAGATACTTCCATCTTTATGGAGATGGCAGTGTAGATATTTCCATGTTTATACAGATGGCGGTGTAGATATTTCCATACTTATACAGATGTCTGTGTAGATATATCCATGTGTATACAGATGGTATTGTAGGTATTTCCATGTTTATACAGATGGTGGTGTAGATATTTCCATGTTTATTCAGATGACTGTGTGGATATTTCCATGTTTTTACAGATGGCAGTGTAGATATTTCAATGTTTATAGAGATGGCGCTGTAGATATTTCCATGTTTATACACATCGCAGTGTAGATACTTCCATGTTTTTACAGATATCTGTGTAGATATTTCCATGTTTACACAGATTGCGGTGTATATATTTCCATCTTTCTACAGATGGCATTGTAGATATTTCCATGTTTATGCAGATGGCGGTGTAGATATTTCCATGTTTATATAGATGGTGGTGTAGATATTACCATGTTTATACAGATAGCGGTGTAGATATTTCCATGTTTATACAGATCGTGGTGAAGATATTTCCATGTTTATACAGATCGCAGTGTAGATATTTCCATGTTAATACACATTGCGGTGTAGATATTTCCATGTTTATACAGATCGCGGTGTAGATATTTCCATGTTTATACAGATAGCGGTGTAGATATTTCCATGTTTTTACAGATAACGGTGTAGATATTTCCATGTTTACATAGATTGCGGTGTAGATATTTCCATCTTTCTACAGATGGCATTGTAGATATTTCCATGTTTATGCAGATGGCGGTGTAGATACTTCCATGTTTATATAGATGGTGGTGTAGATATTACCATGTTTATACAGATAGCGGTGTAGATATTTCCATGTTTATACAGATCTTGGTGAAGATATTTCCATGTTTATACAGATCGCGGTGTAGATATTTCCATGTTTATACAGATGGCGGTGTAGATATATCCATGTTTATACAGATAGCGTTGTAGATATTTCCATGTTTATACAGATATCGGTGTAGATATTTCCATGTTTATACAGATCGTGGTGAAGATATTTCCATGTTTATACAGATCGCGGTGTAGATATTTCCATGTTAATACACATCGCGGTGTAGATATTTCCATGTTTATACAGATAGCGGTGTAGATATTTCCATGTTTATACAGATAGCGGTGTAGATATTTCCATGTTTATAGAGATAGCGGTGTAAGTATTTCCATGTTTTTATACATAGCGGTGTCGATATTTCCATGTTTATACAGATGGCTTTGTAGATATTTCCACGTTTATACCGATAGATGTGTTGGTATTTCCACGTTTATACACATAGCGATGTAGATATTTCCATGTTTATACAGCTCGCGGTGCAGATATTTATATCTTTATACAGATGGCATTGTGGATTTTTCCTTATTCACACAGATGGCGGTGTAGATGTTTCCATGTTTACACAGATGGCAGAGTAGTTAGTTCCATGTTTATGGAGATGGCAGTGTGGATATATTCATGTTTATAGAGATGGCGGTGTAGATATTTCCATGTTTATAGAGATAGCAGTGTAGATATTTACATGTTTATACAGATGGCTGTGTAGATATTTCCATGTGTATACAGATGGCATTGTAGTTATTTCCACGTTTATACAGATAGCGATGTAGATATTTCCATGTTTATACAGCTCGCGGTGCAGAGATTTATATCTTTATACAGATGGCATTTTGGATTTTTCCTTATTCACACAGATGGCGGTGTAGATGTTTCCATGTTTATACAGATGGCAGAGTAGTTAGTTCCATGTTTATGGAGATGGCAGTGTGGATATTTTCATGTTTGTAGAGATGGTGGTGTAGATATTTCCATGTTTATAGAGATAGCAGTGTAGATATTTACATGTTTATACAGATGGCTGTGTAGATATTTCCATGTGTATACAGATGGCATTGTAGGTATTTCCATGTTTATACAGATGACTGTAGAGGTATTTCCATGTTTTACAGATGGCTGTGCAGATATTTCCATGTTTATAGAGATAGCGGTGTAGATATTTCCATGTTTGTACAGATGGCGTTGTTGATATTTCCATCTATACACAGATGGCCGTGTAGATAATTCCATGTTTATACAGTTGGCAGCGTAGTTATTTCCATGGACATGCAGATGGCGGTGTAGATATTTCCATGTTTATACATATAGCGGTGTAGATATTTCCATGTTTTCACAGATGGTGGTGTAGATATTTCCGTGTTTATACACATGGCGGAGTAGATACTTTCATCTTTATGGACATGGCAGTGAAGATATTTTCATGTTTATAGAGATGGCGGTGTAGATATTTCCATATTTATAGAGATAGCGGTGTAGGTAATTCCATCTTTCTACAGATGTCAGTGTAGATATTTCCATGTTTATACAGATGGCGGTGTAGGTATTTCCATACTTATACAGATGTCTGTGTAGATATTTCCATGTTTATACAGATGGTATTGTAGGTATTTCCATGTTTATACAGATGGTGGTGTAGATATTTCCATGTTTATTCAGATGACTGTGTAGATATTTCCATGTTTTACAGATGGCTGTGCAGATATTTCCATGTTTATAGAGATAGCGGTGTAGATATTTCCATGTTTGTACAGATGGCGTTGTTGATATTTCCATCTATACACAGATGGCCGTGTAGATATTTCCATGTTTATACAGATGGCAGCGTAGATATTTCCATGGACATGCAGATGTCGGTGTAGATATTTCCATGTTTATACAGATAGCGGTGTAGATATTTCCATGTTTATACAGATAGCGGTGTAGATATTTCCATGTTTTCACAGATGGAGGTGTAGATATTTCCGAGTTTATACACATGGCGGAGTAGATACTTCCATCTTTATGGAGATGGCAGAGTAGATATTTTCATGTTTATAGAGATAGCGGTGTAGATATTTCCATATTTATAGAGATAGCGGTGTAGATATTTCCATCTTTCTACAGAAGGCAGTGTACATATTTTCATGTTTATACAGGTGGCAGTGTAGATATTTCCATACTTATACAAATGTCTGTGTAGATATATCCATGTGTATACAGATGGTATTGTAGGTAATTCCATGTTTATACAGATTGCGGTGTAGATATTTCCATCTTTCTACAGATGGCATTGTAGATATTTCCATGTTTATGCAGATGGCGGTGTTGATACTTCCATGTTTATATAGATGGTGGTGTAGATATTTCCATGTTTATACAGATAGCGGTGTAGATATTTCCATGTTTATGCAGATCGCGGTGAAGTTATTTCCATGTTTATACAGATTGCGGTGTAGATATTTCCATCTTTCTACAGATGGCATTGTAGATATTTCCATGTTCATACAGATGGCAGCGTAGATATTTCCATGGACATGCAGATGGCGGTGTAGATATTTCCATGTTTATACAGATAGCGGTGTAGATATTTCCATGTTTTCGCAGATGGTGGTGTAGATATTTCCGTGTTTATACACATGGCGGAGTAGATACTTCCATCTTTATGGAGATGGCAGTGTAGATATTTTCATGTTTATAGAGATGGCGGTGTAGATATTTCCATTTTTATAGAGATAGCGGTGTAGATAATTCCATCTTTCTACAGATGGCAGTGTAGATATTTCCATGTTTATACAGATGGCGGTGTAGATATTTCCATACTTATACAGATGTCTGTGTAGATATTTCCATGTGTATACAGATGGTATTGTAGGTATTTCCATGTTTATACAGATGGTGGTGCAGATATTTCCATGTTCATTCAGATGACTGTGTAGATATTTCCATGTTTTTACAGATGGCAGTGTAGATATTTCAATGTTTATAGAGATGGCGCTGTAGATATTTCCATGTTTATACAGATCGCGTTGTAGATATTTCCAAGTTTATACAGATAGTGGTGTAGATATTTCCATGTTTTTTCAGATAACGGTGTAGATATTTCCATGTTTACACAGATTGTGGTGTAGATATTTCCATCTTTCTACAGATGGCATTGTAGATATTTCCATGTTTATGCAGATTGCGGTGTAGATACTTCCATGTTTATATAGATGGTGGTGTAGATATTACCATGTTTATACAGATAGCGGTGTAGATATTTCCATGTTTATACAGATCGTGGTGAAGATATTTCCATGTTTATACAGATCGCGGTGTAGATATTTCCATGTTTATACAGATCGCGGTGTAGATATTTCGATGTTTATACAGATAGCGTTGTACATATTTCCATGTTTATACAGATAGCGGTGTAGATATTTCCATGTTTATAGAGATAGCGGTGTAGGTATTTCCATGTTTATAGACATAGGAGTGTAGATATTTCCATGTTTATATAGATGGTGCTGTAGATATTTCCATGTTTATACCGATAGATGTGTTGGTATTTCCATGTTTATACAGATAGCGATGTAGATATTTCCATGTTTATACATCTCGCAGTACAGATATTTAAATCTTTATACAGATTGCATTGTAGATATTTCCTTATTCACACAGATGGCGGTGTAGATGTTTCCATGTTTATACAGATGGCGGAGTAGTTAGTTCCATGTTTATGGAGATGGCAGTGTAGATATTTTCATGTTCTTGAGATGGCGGTGTAGATATCTCCATGTTTATAGAGATAGCAGTGTAGATATTTACATGTTTATACAGATGGCTGTGTAGATATTTCCACGTGTATACAGATGGCATTGTAGATATTTCCATGTTTATACAGATGAGTGTAGAGGTATTTCCATGTTTTACAGTTGGCTGTGCAGATATTTCCATGTTTATAGAGATAGCGGTGTAGATATTTCCATGTTTGTAGAGATGGCGTTGTTGACATTTCCACTATACACAGATGGCCGTGTAGATATTTCCATGTTTATACAGATGGCAGCGTAGATATTTCCAAGGACATGCAGATGGCGGTGTAGATATTTCCATGTTTAAACAGATAGCGGTGTAGATATTTCCATGTTTTCACAGATGGTGGTGTAGGTATTTCCGTGTTTATACACATGGCGGAGTAGATACTTCCATCCTTATGGAGATGGCAGTGTAGATATTTTCATGTTTATAGAGATGGCGGTGTAGATATTTCCATATTTATAGAGATAGCGGTGTAGATATTTCCATCTTTCTACAGATGGCAGTGTAGATATTTCCATGTTTATACAGATGGTGGTGTAGATATTTCCATACTTATACAGATGTCTGTGTAGATATATCCATGTGTATACAGACGGTATTGTAGGTATTTCCATGTTTATACAGATGGTGGTGTAGATATTTCCATGTTTATTCAGATGACTGTGTAGATATTTCCATGTTTTTACAGATGGCAGTGTAGATATTTCAATGTTTATAGAGATGGCGCTGTAGATATTTCCATGTTTATACAGATCGCGGTGTAGATATTTCCATGTTTTTACAGATATCGGTGTAGATATTTCCATGTTTACACAGATTGCAGTGCAGATATTTCCATCTTTCTACAGATGGCATTGTAGATATTTCCATGTTTATGCAGATGGCGGTGAAGATATTTCCATGTTTATATAGATGGTGGTGTAGTTATTACCATGTTTATACAGATAGCGGTGTAGATATTTCCATGTTTATACAGATCGTTGTGAAAATATTTCCATACTTATACAGATCACGGTGTAGATATTTCCATGTTTATACGGATAGCGGTGTAGATATTTCCATGTTTATAGAGATAGCGGTGTAGGTATTTCCATGTTTATTCAGATAGTGGTGTAGATATTTCCATGTTTATACAGATAGCGGTGCAGTTATTTCCATGTTTATAGAGATAGCGGTGTAGGTATTTCCATGATTATAGACATAGCGGTGTAGATATTTCCATGTTTATATAGATGGCGTTGTAGATATTTCCATGTTTATACCGATAGATGTGTTGGTATTTCCACGTTTATACAGATAGCGATGTAGATATTTCCATGTTTATACAGCTCGCGGTGCAGATATTTATATCTTTATACAGATGGCATTGTGGATTTTTCCTTATTCACACAGATGGCGGTGTAGATGTTTCCATGTTTATACAGATAGCGTTGTAGATATTTCCATGTTTATACAGATAGCGGTGTAGATATTTCCATGTTTATACAGATCGTGGTGAAGATATTTCCATGTTTATACAGATCGCGGTGTAGATATTTCCATGTTAATACACATCGCGGTGTAGATATTTCCATGTTTATACAGATAGCGGTGTAGATATTTCCATGTTTATACAGATAGCGGTGTAGATATTTCCATGTTTATAGAGATAGCGGTGTAAGTATTTCCATGTTTTTATACATAGCGGTGTCGATATTTCCATGTTTATACAGATGGCTTTGTAGATATTTCCACGTTTATACCGATAGATGTGTTGGTATTTCCACGTTTATACACATAGCGATGTAGATATTTCCATGTTTATACAGCTCGCGGTGCAGATATTTATATCTTTATACAGATGGCATTGTGGATTTTTCCTTATTCACACAGATGGCGGTGTAGATGTTTCCATGTTTACACAGATGGCAGAGTAGTTAGTTCCATGTTTATGGAGATGGCAGTGTGGATATATTCATGTTTATAGAGATGGCGGTGTAGATATTTCCATGTTTATAGAGATAGCAGTGTAGATATTTACATGTTTATACAGATGGCTGTGTAGATATTTCCATGTGTATACAGATGGCATTGTAGTTATTTCCACGTTTATACAGATAGCGATGTAGATATTTCCATGTTTATACAGCTCGCGGTGCAGAGATTTATATCTTTATACAGATGGCATTTTGGATTTTTCCTTATTCACACAGATGGCGGTGTAGATGTTTCCATGTTTATACAGATGGCAGAGTAGTTAGTTCCATGTTTATGGAGATGGCAGTGTGGATATTTTCATGTTTGTAGAGATGGTGGTGTAGATATTTCCATGTTTATAGAGATAGCAGTGTAGATATTTACATGTTTATACAGATGGCTGTGTAGATATTTCCATGTGTATACAGATGGCATTGTAGGTATTTCCATGTTTATACAGATGACTGTAGAGGTATTTCCATGTTTTACAGATGGCTGTGCAGATATTTCCATGTTTATAGAGATAGCGGTGTAGATATTTCCATGTTTGTACAGATGGCGTTGTTGATATTTCCATCTATACACAGATGGCCGTGTAGATAATTCCATGTTTATACAGTTGGCAGCGTAGTTATTTCCATGGACATGCAGATGGCGGTGTAGATATTTCCATGTTTATACATATAGCGGTGTAGATATTTCCATGTTTTCACAGATGGTGGTGTAGATATTTCCGTGTTTATACACATGGCGGAGTAGATACTTTCATCTTTATGGACATGGCAGTGAAGATATTTTCATGTTTATAGAGATGGCGGTGTAGATATTTCCATATTTATAGAGATAGCGGTGTAGGTAATTCCATCTTTCTACAGATGTCAGTGTAGATATTTCCATGTTTATACAGATGGCGGTGTAGGTATTTCCATACTTATACAGATGTCTGTGTAGATATTTCCATGTTTATACAGATGGTATTGTAGGTATTTCCATGTTTATACAGATGGTGGTGTAGATATTTCCATGTTTATTCAGATGACTGTGTAGATATTTCCATGTTTTACAGATGGCTGTGCAGATATTTCCATGTTTATAGAGATAGCGGTGTAGATATTTCCATGTTTGTACAGATGGCGTTGTTGATATTTCCATCTATACACAGATGGCCGTGTAGATATTTCCATGTTTATACAGATGGCAGCGTAGATATTTCCATGGACATGCAGATGTCGGTGTAGATATTTCCATGTTTATACAGATAGCGGTGTAGATATTTCCATGTTTATACAGATAGCGGTGTAGATATTTCCATGTTTTCACAGATGGAGGTGTAGATATTTCCGAGTTTATACACATGGCGGAGTAGATACTTCCATCTTTATGGAGATGGCAGAGTAGATATTTTCATGTTTATAGAGATAGCGGTGTAGATATTTCCATATTTATAGAGATAGCGGTGTAGATATTTCCATCTTTCTACAGAAGGCAGTGTACATATTTTCATGTTTATACAGGTGGCAGTGTAGATATTTCCATACTTATACAAATGTCTGTGTAGATATATCCATGTGTATACAGATGGTATTGTAGGTAATTCCATGTTTATACAGATTGCGGTGTAGATATTTCCATCTTTCTACAGATGGCATTGTAGATATTTCCATGTTTATGCAGATGGCGGTGTTGATACTTCCATGTTTATATAGATGGTGGTGTAGATATTTCCATGTTTATACAGATAGCGGTGTAGATATTTCCATGTTTATGCAGATCGCGGTGAAGTTATTTCCATGTTTATACAGATTGCGGTGTAGATATTTCCATCTTTCTACAGATGGCATTGTAGATATTTCCATGTTCATACAGATGGCAGCGTAGATATTTCCATGGACATGCAGATGGCGGTGTAGATATTTCCATGTTTATACAGATAGCGGTGTAGATATTTCCATGTTTTCGCAGATGGTGGTGTAGATATTTCCGTGTTTATACACATGGCGGAGTAGATACTTCCATCTTTATGGAGATGGCAGTGTAGATATTTTCATGTTTATAGAGATGGCGGTGTAGATATTTCCATTTTTATAGAGATAGCGGTGTAGATAATTCCATCTTTCTACAGATGGCAGTGTAGATATTTCCATGTTTATACAGATGGCGGTGTAGATATTTCCATACTTATACAGATGTCTGTGTAGATATTTCCATGTGTATACAGATGGTATTGTAGGTATTTCCATGTTTATACAGATGGTGGTGCAGATATTTCCATGTTCATTCAGATGACTGTGTAGATATTTCCATGTTTTTACAGATGGCAGTGTAGATATTTCAATGTTTATAGAGATGGCGCTGTAGATATTTCCATGTTTATACAGATCGCGTTGTAGATATTTCCAAGTTTATACAGATAGTGGTGTAGATATTTCCATGTTTTTTCAGATAACGGTGTAGATATTTCCATGTTTACACAGATTGTGGTGTAGATATTTCCATCTTTCTACAGATGGCATTGTAGATATTTCCATGTTTATGCAGATTGCGGTGTAGATACTTCCATGTTTATATAGATGGTGGTGTAGATATTACCATGTTTATACAGATAGCGGTGTAGATATTTCCATGTTTATACAGATCGTGGTGAAGATATTTCCATGTTTATACAGATCGCGGTGTAGATATTTCCATGTTTATACAGATCGCGGTGTAGATATTTCGATGTTTATACAGATAGCGTTGTACATATTTCCATGTTTATACAGATAGCGGTGTAGATATTTCCATGTTTATAGAGATAGCGGTGTAGGTATTTCCATGTTTATAGACATAGGAGTGTAGATATTTCCATGTTTATATAGATGGTGCTGTAGATATTTCCATGTTTATACCGATAGATGTGTTGGTATTTCCATGTTTATACAGATAGCGATGTAGATATTTCCATGTTTATACATCTCGCAGTACAGATATTTAAATCTTTATACAGATTGCATTGTAGATATTTCCTTATTCACACAGATGGCGGTGTAGATGTTTCCATGTTTATACAGATGGCGGAGTAGTTAGTTCCATGTTTATGGAGATGGCAGTGTAGATATTTTCATGTTCTTGAGATGGCGGTGTAGATATCTCCATGTTTATAGAGATAGCAGTGTAGATATTTACATGTTTATACAGATGGCTGTGTAGATATTTCCACGTGTATACAGATGGCATTGTAGATATTTCCATGTTTATACAGATGAGTGTAGAGGTATTTCCATGTTTTACAGTTGGCTGTGCAGATATTTCCATGTTTATAGAGATAGCGGTGTAGATATTTCCATGTTTGTAGAGATGGCGTTGTTGACATTTCCACTATACACAGATGGCCGTGTAGATATTTCCATGTTTATACAGATGGCAGCGTAGATATTTCCAAGGACATGCAGATGGCGGTGTAGATATTTCCATGTTTAAACAGATAGCGGTGTAGATATTTCCATGTTTTCACAGATGGTGGTGTAGGTATTTCCGTGTTTATACACATGGCGGAGTAGATACTTCCATCCTTATGGAGATGGCAGTGTAGATATTTTCATGTTTATAGAGATGGCGGTGTAGATATTTCCATATTTATAGAGATAGCGGTGTAGATATTTCCATCTTTCTACAGATGGCAGTGTAGATATTTCCATGTTTATACAGATGGTGGTGTAGATATTTCCATACTTATACAGATGTCTGTGTAGATATATCCATGTGTATACAGACGGTATTGTAGGTATTTCCATGTTTATACAGATGGTGGTGTAGATATTTCCATGTTTATTCAGATGACTGTGTAGATATTTCCATGTTTTTACAGATGGCAGTGTAGATATTTCAATGTTTATAGAGATGGCGCTGTAGATATTTCCATGTTTATACAGATCGCGGTGTAGATATTTCCATGTTTTTACAGATATCGGTGTAGATATTTCCATGTTTACACAGATTGCAGTGCAGATATTTCCATCTTTCTACAGATGGCATTGTAGATATTTCCATGTTTATGCAGATGGCGGTGAAGATATTTCCATGTTTATATAGATGGTGGTGTAGTTATTACCATGTTTATACAGATAGCGGTGTAGATATTTCCATGTTTATACAGATCGTTGTGAAAATATTTCCATACTTATACAGATCACGGTGTAGATATTTCCATGTTTATACGGATAGCGGTGTAGATATTTCCATGTTTATAGAGATAGCGGTGTAGGTATTTCCATGTTTATTCAGATAGTGGTGTAGATATTTCCATGTTTATACAGATAGCGGTGCAGTTATTTCCATGTTTATAGAGATAGCGGTGTAGGTATTTCCATGATTATAGACATAGCGGTGTAGATATTTCCATGTTTATATAGATGGCGTTGTAGATATTTCCATGTTTATACCGATAGATGTGTTGGTATTTCCACGTTTATACAGATAGCGATGTAGATATTTCCATGTTTATACAGCTCGCGGTGCAGATATTTATATCTTTATACAGATGGCATTGTGGATTTTTCCTTATTCACACAGATGGCGGTGTAGATGTTTCCATGTTTATACAGATGGCAGAGTAGTTAGTTCCATGTTTATGGAGATGGCAGTGTGGATATTTTCATGTTTATAGAGATGGCGGTGTAGATATTTCCATGTTTATAGAGATAGCAGTGTAGATATTTACATGTTTATACAGAAGGCTGTGTAGATATTTCCATGTGTATACAGATGGCATTGTAGGTATTTCCACGTTTATACAGATAGCGATGTAGATATTTCCATGTTTATACAGCTCGCGGTGCAGATATTTATATCTTTATACAGATGGCATTGTGGATTTTTCCTTATTCACACAGATGGCGGTGTAGATGTTTCCATGTTTATACAGATGGCAGAGTAGTTAGTTCCATGTTTATGGAGATAGCAGTGTGGATATTTTCATGTTTGTAGAGATGGCGGTGTAGATATTTCCATGTTTATAGATATAGCAGTGTAGATATTTACATGTTTATACAGATGGCTGTGTAGATATTTCCATGTGTATACAGATGGCATTGTAGGTATTTCCATGTTTATACAGATGACTGTAGAGTTATTTCCATGTTTTACAGATGGCTGTGCAGATATTTCCATGTTTATAGAGATAGCGGTGTAGATATTTCCATGTTTGTACAGATGGCGTTGTTGATATTTCCATCTATACACAGATGGCCGTGTAGATAATTCCATGTTTATACAGATGGCGGTGTATTTATTTCCTTCTTTATACTGATCGCGGTGAAGATATTTCCATGTTTATACAGATCGCGGTGTAGATATTTCCATGTTTATAAAGATCGCTTTGTAGATATTTCCATGTTTATACAGATAGCGGTGTAGATATTTCCATGTTTTTACAGATATCGGTGTAGATATTTCCATGTTTACACAGATTGTGTTGTAGATGTTTCCATCTTTCTACAGATGGCATTGTATATGTTTCCATGTTTATGCAGATGGCGGTGTATATGTTTCCATGTTTATATAGACGGTGGTGTAGATATTACCATGTTTATACAGATAGCGGTGTAGATATTTCCATGTTTATACAGATCGTTGTGAAGATATTTGAATGTTTATACAGATCGCGGTGTAGATATTTCCATGTTTATGCAGATTGCGGTGTAGATATTTCCATGTTTATACAGATAGCGGTGTAGATATTTCCATGTTTATACAGATAGCGGTGTAGATATTTCCATGTTTATACAAATAGCGGTGTAGATATTTTCATGTTTATAGAGATGGCGGTGTAGGTATTTCCATGTTTATTGAGATATCAGTGTAGATATTTTCATGTTTATACAGATGGCTGGGTAGATATTTCCAAGTGTAAACAGATGGCATTGTAGATATTTCCATGTTTATACAGATGACTGTAGAGGTATTTCCATGTTTTACAGATGGCTGTGCAGATATTTCCATGTTTATAGAGATAGCGGTGTAGATATTTCCATGTTTTTACAGATGGCATTGTTGATATTTCCATCTATACACAGATGGCGGTGTAGATATTTCCATGTTTATACAGATGACAGCGTAGATATTTCCATGGACATGCAGATGGCGGTGTAGATATTTCCATGTTTATACAGATAGCGGTGCAGATATTTCCATGTTTTCACAGATGGTGGTGTAGATATTTCCGTGTTTATACACATGGCGGAGTAGATACTTCCATCTTTATGGAGATGGCAGTGTAGATATTTTCATGTTTATAGAGATGGCGGTGTAGATATTTCCATATTTATAGAGATAGCGGTGTAGATATTTCCATCTTTCTACAGATGGCAGTGTAGATATTTCCATGTTTATACAGATGGCGGTGTAGATATTTCCATACTTATACAGATATCTGTGTAGATATTTCCATGTGTATACAGATGGTATTGTAGGTATTTCCATGTTTATACAGATGGTGGTGTAGATATTTCCATGTTTATTCAGATGACTGTGTAGATATTTCCATGTTTTTACAGATGGCAGTGTAGATATTTCAATGTTTATAGAGATGGCGCTGTAGATATTTCCATGTTTATACACATCGCGGTGTAGATATTTCCATGTTTATACAGATAGCGGTGTAGATATTTCCATGTTTTTACAGATATCGGTGTAGATATTTCCGTGTTTACACAGATTGCGGTGTAGATATTTCCATCTTTCTACAGATGGCATTGTGGATATTTCCATGTTTATGCAGGTGGCGGTGTAGATATTTCCATGTTTATATAGATGGTGGTGTTGATATTACGATGTTTATACAGATGGCGGTGTAGATATTTCCATGTTTATACAGATCGTGGTGAAGATATTTCCATGTTTATACAGATCGCGGTGTAGATATTTCCATGTTTATACAGATCGCGGTGTAGATATTTCCATGTTTATACAGATGGCAGCGTAGATATTTCCATGGACATGCAGATGGCGGTGTAGATATTTCCATGTTTATACAGATAGCAGTGTAGATATTTCCATGTTTTCACAGATGGTGGTGTAGATATTTCCGTGTTTATACACATGGCGGAGTAGATACTTCCATCTTTATGGAGATGGCAGTGTAGATATTTTCATGTTTATAGAGATGGCAGTGTAGATATTTCCATATTTATAGAGATAGCGGTGTAGATATTTCCATCTTTCTACAGATGGCAGTGTAGATATTTCCATGTTTATACAGATGGCGGTGTAGATATTTCCATACTTATACAGATATCTGTGTAGATATTTCCATGTGTATACAGATGGCATTGTAGGTATTTCCATGTTTATACAGATGGTGGTGTAGATATTTCCATTTTTATTCAGATGACTGTGTAGATATTTCCATGTTTTTACAGATGGCAGTGTAGATATTTCAATGTTTATATAGATGGCGCTGTAGATATTTCCATGTTTATACAGATCACGGTGTAGATATTTCCATGTTTATACAGATAGCGTTGTAGATATTTCCATCTTTATACAGATAGCGGTGTAGTTATTTCCATGTTTATAGAGATAGCGGTGTAGGTATTTCCATGTTTATAGACATAGCGGTGTAGATATTTCCATGTTTATATAGATGGCGTTGTAGATATTTCCATGTTTATACCGATAGATGTGTTGGTATTTCCACGTTTATACAGATAGCGATGTAGATATTTCCATGTTTATACAGCTCGCGGTGCAGATATTTATATCTTTATACAGATGTCACTGTAGATATTTCCTTATTCACACAGATGGCGGTGTAGATGTTTCCATGTTTATACAAGTGGCGGAGTAGTTAGTTTCATGTTTATGGAGAAAGTAGTGTAGATATTTTCATGTTTATAGAGATGGCGGTGTCGATATTTCCATGTTTATAGAGATAGCAGTGTAGATATTTACATGTTTATACAGATGGCTGTGTAGATATTTCCATGTCTATACAGATGGCATTGTAGATATTTCCATGTTTATACAGATGACTGTAGAGGTATTTCCATGTTTTACAGATGGGTGTGCAGATATTTCCATGTTTATAGGGATAGCGGTGTAGATAGTTCCATGTTTGTTCAGATGGCATTGTTGATATTTCCATCTATACACAGATGGCGGTGTAGATATTTCCATGTTTATACAGATGGCAGCGTAGATATTTCCATGGACATGCAGATGGTGGTGTAGATATTTCCATGTTTATACAGATAGCGGTGTAGGTATATCCATGTTTTCAGAAATGGTGGTGTAGATATTTCCGTGTTTATACACATGGCGGAGTAGATACTTCCATCTTTATAGAGATCCCAGTGTAGATATTTTCATGTTTATAGAGATGGCGGTGTAGATATTTCCATATTTATACAGATAGCGGTGTAGATATTTCCATCTTTCTACAGATGGCAGTGTAGATATTTCCATGTTTATACAGATGGCAGTGTAGATATTTCCATACTTATACAGATATCTGTGTAGATATTTCCTTGTGTATACAGATGGTATTGTAGGTATTTCCATGTTTATAGAGATGGTGTAGATATTTCCATGTTTATTCAGATGACTGTGTAGATATTTCCATGTTTTACAGATGGCAGTGTAGATATTTCAATGTTTATAGAGATGGCGCTGTAGATATTTCCATGTTTATACAGATCGCGGTGTAGATATTTCCATGTTTATACAGATAGCGGTGTAGATATTTCCAAGTTTTTACAGATATCGGTGTAGATATTTCCATGTTTACACAGATTGCGGTGTAGATGTTTCCATCTTTCTACAGATGGCATTGTAGTTATTTCCATGTTTATGCAGATGGCGGTGTATATATTTCCATGTTTATATAGATGGTGGTGTAGATATTACCATGTTTATACAGATCGTGGTGAAGATATTTCAATGTTTATACAGATCGCGGTGTAGATATTTCCATGTTTATGCAGATCGCGGTGTTGATATTTCCATGTTTATACAGATAGCGGTGTAGATATTTCCATGTTTATACAGATAGCGGTGTAGATATTTCCCTGTTTATAGAGATAGCGGTGTAGGTATTTCCATGTTTATAGACATAGCGGTGTAGATATTTCCATGTTTATATAGATGGCGTTGTAGATATTTCCATGTTTATACCGATAGATGTGTTGGTATTTCCACGTTTATACAGATAGCGATGTAGATATTTCCATGTTTATAAAGCTCGCTGTGCAGATATTTATATCTTTATACAGATGGCATTGTAGATATTTCCTTATTCACACAGATGGCGGTGTAGATGCTTCCATGTTTATACAGATGGCGGAGTAGTTAGTTCCATGTTTATGGAGATGGCAGTGTAGATATTTTCATGTTTATAGAGATGGCAGTGTAGATATTTCCATGTTTATAGAGATAGCAGTGTAGATATTTACCTGTTTATACAGATGGCTGTGTGGATATTTCCATGTGTATACAGATGGCATTGTAGATATTTCCATGTTTATACAGATGACTGTAGAGGTATTTCCATGTTTTACAGATGGCTGTGCAGATATTTCCATGTTTATAGAGATAGCGGTGTAGATATTTCCATGTTTGTACAGATGGCGTTGTTGATATTTCCATGTATACAAAGATGGCCGTGTAGATATTTCCATGTTTATACAGATGGCAGCGTAGATATTTCCATGGACATGCAGACGGCGGTGTATATATTTCCATGCTTATACAGATAGCGGTGTAGATATTTCCATGTTTTCACAGATGGTGGTGTAGATATTTCCGTGTTTATACACATGGCGGAGTAGATACTTCCATCTTTATAGAGATGGCAGTGTAGATATTTTCATGTTTATAGAGATGGCGGTGTAGATATTTCCATATTTATAGAGATAGCGATGTAGATATTTCCGTCTTTCTACAGATGGCAGTGTAGATATTTACATGTTTATACAGATGGCGGTGTAGATATTTCCATACTGATACAGATATCTGTGTAGATATTTCCATGTGTATACAGATGGTATTGTAAGCATTTCCATGTTTATACAGATGGTGGTGTAGATATTTCCATGTTTATTCAGATGACTGTGTAGATATTTCCATGTTTTTACAGATGGCAGTGTAGATATTTCAATGTTTATAGAGATGGCGCTGTAGATATTTCCATGTTTATACAGATCGCGTTGTAGTTATTTCCATGTTTATACAGATAGCGGTGTAGATATTTCCATGTTTTTACAGATATCGGTGTAGATAATTCCATGTTTACACAGATTGCGGTGAAGATGTTTCCATCTTTCTACAGATGGCATTGTAGATATTTCCATGTTTATGCAGATGGCAGTGTATATATTTCCATGTTTATATAGATGGTGGTGTAGATATTACCATGTTTATAGAGATAGCGGTGTAGATATTTCCATGTTTATACAGATCGTGGTGAAGGTATTTCAATGTTTATACAGATCGCGGTGTAGATATTTCCAAGTTTATGCAGATCGCGGTGTAGATATTTCCATGTTTACACAGATAGCGGTGTAGATATTTCCATGTTTATACAGATAGCGGTGTATATATTTCCATGTTTATACAGATGACTGTAGAGGTATTTCCATGTTTTACAGATGGCTGTGCAGATATTTCCATGTTTATAGAGATAGCGGTGTAGATATTTCCATGTTTGTACAGATGGCATTGTTGATATTTCCATCTATACACAGATGGCGGTGTAGATATTTCCATGTTTATACAGATGGCAGCGTAGATATTTCCATGGACATGCAGATGGCGGTGTAGATATTTCCATGTTTATACAGATAGCGGTGTTGATATTTCCATGTTTTCACAGATGGTGGTGTAGATATTTCCGTGTTTATACACATGGCGGAGTAGATACATCCATCTTTATAGAGATTGCAGTGTAGATATTTTCATGTTTATAGAGATGGCGGTGTAGATATTTCCATATTTATAGAGATAGCGATGTAGATACTTCCATCTTTCTACAAATGGCAGTGTCGATATTTCCATGTTTATACAGATGACGGTGAAGATATTTCCATACTTATACAGATATCTGTGTAGATATTTCCATGAGTATACAGATGGTATTGTAGGTATTTCCATGTTTATACAGATGGTGGTGTAGAAATTTGCATGTTTATTCAGATTACTGTGTAGATATTTCCATGTTTTTACAGATGGCAGTGTAGATATTTCAATGTTTATAGAGATGGCGCTGTAGATATTTCCATGTTTATACAGATCGTGGTGTAGATATTTCCATGTTTACACAGATAGCGGTGTAGATATTTCCATGTTTTTACAGATATCGGTGTAGATATTTCCATGTTTACACAGATTGCGGTGTAGATGTTTCCATCTTTCTACAGATGGCATTGTAGATATTTCCATGTTTATGCAGATGGCAGTGTATATATTTCCATGTTTATATAGATGGTGGTGTAGATATTACCATGTTTATACAGATAGCGGTGTAGATATTTCCATCTTTATACAGATCGTGGTGAAGATATTTCAATGTTTATACAGATCGCGGTGTAGATATTTCCATGTTTATGCAGATTGCGGTGTAGATATTTCCATGTTTATACAGATAGCGGTGTAGATATTTCCATGTTTATACAGATAGCGGTGTAGATATTTCCATGTTTATACAGATAGCGGTGTAGATATTTCCATGTTTATAGAGATAGCGGTGTAGTTATTTCCATGTTTATAGACATAGCGGTGTAGATATTTCCATGTTTATATAGATGGCGTTGTAGATATTTCTATGTTAATACCGATAGATGTGTTGGTATTTCCACGTTTATTCAGATAGCGATGTAGATATTTCCATGTTTATACAGCTCACGGCGCAGATATTTATATCTTTATACAGATGGCATTGTAGATATTTCCTTATTCACACAGATGGCGGTGTAGATGTTTCCATGTTTATACAGATGGCGGAGTAGTTAGTTCCAAGTTTATGGATATGGCAGTGTAGATATTTTCATGTTTATAGAGATGGCGGTGTAGGTATTTCCATGTTTATTGAGATATCAGTGTAGATATTTTCATGTTTATACAGATGGCTGGGTAGATATTTCCAAGTGTAAACAGATGGCATTGTAGATATTTCCATGTTTATACAGATGACTGTAGAGGTATTTCCATGTTTTACAGATGGCTGTGCAGATATTTCCATGTTTATAGACATAGCGGTGTAGATATTTCCATGTTTGTACAGATGGCATTGTTGATATTTCCATCTATACACAGATGGCGGTGTAGATATTTCCATGTTTATACAGATGGCAGCGTAGATATTTCCATGGACATGCAGATGGCGGTGTAGATATTTACATGTTTATACAGATAGCGGTGTAGATATTTCCATGTTTTCACAGATGGTGGTGTGGATATTTCCGTGTTTATACACATGGCGGAGTAGATACTTCCATCTTTATGGAGATGGCAGTGTAGATATTTTCATGTTTATAGGGATGGCGGTGTAGATATTTCCATATTTATAGAGATAGCGGTGTAGGTAATTCCATCTTTCTACAGATGGCAGTGTAGATATTTCCATGTTTATACAGATGGCGGTGTAGATATTTCCATACTTATACAGATGTCTGTGTAGATATTTCCATGTGTATACAGATGGTATTGTAGGTATTTCCATGTTTATACAGATGGTGGTGCAGATATTTCCATGTTCATTCAGATGACTGTGTAGATATTTCCATGTTTTTACAGATGGCAGTGTAGATATTTCAATGTTTATAGAGATGGCGCTGTAGATATTTCCATGTTTATACAGATCGCGTTGTAGATATTTCCAAGTTTATACAGATAGTGGTGTAGATATTTCCATGTTTTTTCAGATAACGGTGTAGATATTTCCATGTTTACACAGATTGTGGTGTAGATATTTCCATCTTTCTACAGATGGCATTGTAGATATTTCCATGTTTATGCAGATTGCGGTGTAGATACTTCCATGTTTATATAGATGGTGGTGTAGATATTACCATGTTTATACAGATAGCGGTGTAGATATTTCCATGTTTATACAGATCGTGGTGAAGATATTTCCATGTTTATACAGATCGCGGTGTAGATATTTCCATGTTTATACAGATCGCGGTGTAGATATTTCGATGTTTATACAGATAGCGTTGTACATATTTCCATGTTTATACAGATAGCGGTGTAGATATTTCCATGTTTATAGAGATAGCGGTGTAGGTATTTCCATGTTTATAGACATAGGAGTGTAGATATTTCCATGTTTATATAGATGGTGCTGTAGATATTTCCATGTTTATACCGATAGATGTGTTGGTATTTCCATGTTTATACAGATAGCGATGTAGATATTTCCATGTTTATACATCTCGCAGTACAGATATTTAAATCTTTATACAGATTGCATTGTAGATATTTCCTTATTCACACAGATGGCGGTGTAGATGTTTCCATGTTTATACAGATGGCGGAGTAGTTAGTTCCATGTTTATGGAGATGGCAGTGTAGATATTTTCATGTTCTTGAGATGGCGGTGTAGATATCTCCATGTTTATAGAGATAGCAGTGTAGATATTTACATGTTTATACAGATGGCTGTGTAGATATTTCCACGTGTATACAGATGGCATTGTAGATATTTCCATGTTTATACAGATGAGTGTAGAGGTATTTCCATGTTTTACAGTTGGCTGTGCAGATATTTCCATGTTTATAGAGATAGCGGTGTAGATATTTCCATGTTTGTAGAGATGGCGTTGTTGACATTTCCACTATACACAGATGGCCGTGTAGATATTTCCATGTTTATACAGATGGCAGCGTAGATATTTCCAAGGACATGCAGATGGCGGTGTAGATATTTCCATGTTTAAACAGATAGCGGTGTAGATATTTCCATGTTTTCACAGATGGTGGTGTAGGTATTTCCGTGTTTATACACATGGCGGAGTAGATACTTCCATCCTTATGGAGATGGCAGTGTAGATATTTTCATGTTTATAGAGATGGCGGTGTAGATATTTCCATATTTATAGAGATAGCGGTGTAGATATTTCCATCTTTCTACAGATGGCAGTGTAGATATTTCCATGTTTATACAGATGGTGGTGTAGATATTTCCATACTTATACAGATGTCTGTGTAGATATATCCATGTGTATACAGACGGTATTGTAGGTATTTCCATGTTTATACAGATGGTGGTGTAGATATTTCCATGTTTATTCAGATGACTGTGTAGATATTTCCATGTTTTTACAGATGGCAGTGTAGATATTTCAATGTTTATAGAGATGGCGCTGTAGATATTTCCATGTTTATACAGATCGCGGTGTAGATATTTCCATGTTTTTACAGATATCGGTGTAGATATTTCCATGTTTACACAGATTGCAGTGCAGATATTTCCATCTTTCTACAGATGTCATTGTAGATATTTCCATGTTTATGCAGATGGCGGTGAAGATATTTCCATGTTTATATAGATGGTGGTGTAGTTATTACCATGTTTATACAGATAGCGGTGTAGATATTTCCATGTTTATACAGATCGTTGTGAAAATATTTCCATACTTATACAGATCACGGTGTAGATATTTCCATGTTTATACGGATAGCGGTGTAGATATTTCCATGTTTATAGAGATAGCGGTGTAGGTATTTCCATGTTTATTCAGATAGTGGTGTAGATATTTCCATGTTTATACAGATAGCGGTGCAGTTATTTCCATGTTTATAGAGATAGCGGTGTAGGTATTTCCATGATTATAGACATAGCGGTGTAGATATTTCCATGTTTATATAGATGGCGTTGTAGATATTTCCATGTTTATACCGATAGATGTGTTGGTATTTCCACGTTTATACAGATAGCGATGTAGATATTTCCATGTTTATACAGCTCGCGGTGCAGATATTTATATCTTTATACAGATGGCATTGTGGATTTTTCCTTATTCACACAGATGGCGGTGTAGATGTTTCCATGTTTATACAGATGGCAGAGTAGTTAGTTCCATGTTTATGGAGATGGCAGTGTGGATATTTTCATGTTTATAGAGATGGCGGTGTAGATATTTCCATGTTTATAGAGATAGCAGTGTAGATATTTACATGTTTATACAGAAGGCTGTGTAGATATTTCCATGTGTATACAGATGGCATTGTAGGTATTTCCACGTTTATACAGATAGCGATGTAGATATTTCCATGTTTATACAGCTCGCGGTGCAGATATTTATATCTTTATACAGATGGCATTGTGGATTTTTGCTTATTCACACAGATGGCGGTGTAGATGTTTCCATGTTTATACAGATGGCAGAGTAGTTAGTTCCATGTTTATGGAGATAGCAGTGTGGATATTTTCATGTTTGTAGAGATGGCGGTGTAGATATTTCCATGTTTATAGATATAGCAGTGTAGATATTTACATGTTTATACAGATGGCTGTGTAGATATTTCCATGTGTATACAGATGGCATTGTAGGTATTTCCATGTTTATACAGATGACTGTAGAGTTATTTCCATGTTTTACAGATGGCTGTGCAGATATTTCCATGTTTATAGAGATAGCGGTGTAGATATTTCCATGTTTGTACAGATGGCGTTGTTGATATTTCCATCTATACACAGATGGCCGTGTAGATAATTCCATGTTTATACAGATGGCGGTGTATTTATTTCCTTCTTTATACTGATCGCGGTGAAGATATTTCCATGTTTATACAGATCGCGGTGTAGATATTTCCATGTTTATAAAGATCGCTTTGTAGATATTTCCATGTTTATACAGATAGCGGTGTAGATATTTCCATGTTTTTACAGATATCGGTGTAGATATTTCCATGTTTACACAGATTGTGTTGTAGATGTTTCCATCTTTCTACAGATGGCATTGTATATGTTTCCATGTTTATGCAGATGGCGGTGTATATGTTTCCATGTTTATATAGACGGTGGTGTAGATATTACCATGTTTATACACATAGCGGTGTAGATATTTCCATGTTTATACAGATCGTTGTGAAGATATTTGAATGTTTATACAGATCGCGGTGTAGATATTTCCATGTTTATGCAGATTGCGGTGTAGATATTTCCATGTTTATACAGATAGCGGTGTAGATATTTCCATGTTTATACAGATAGCGGTGTAGATATTTCCATGTTTATACAGATAGCGGTGTATATATTTACATGTTTATACAGATGACTGTGTAGTTATTTCCAAGTGTATACAGATGGCATTGTAGATATTTCCATGTTTATACAGATGACTGTAGAGGTATTTCCATGTTTTACAGATGGCTGTGCAGATATTTCCATGTTTATAGAGATAGCGGTGTAGATATTTCCATGTTTGTACAGATGGCGTTGTTGATATTTCCATCTATACACAGATGGCCGTGTAGATATTTCCATGTTTATACAGATGGCAGCGTATATATTTCCATGGACATGCAGATGGCGGTGTAGGTATTTCCATGTTTATACAGATAGCGGTGTAGATATTTCCATGTTTTCACAGATGGTGGTGTAGATATTTCCGAGTTTATACACATGGCGGAGTAGATACTTCCATCTTTATGGAGATGGCAGTGTAGATATTTTCATGTTTATAGAGATGGCGGTGTAGATATTTCCATATTTCTAGAGATAGCGGTGTAGATATTTCCATCTTTCTACAGATGGCAGTGTAGATATTTCCATGTTTATACAGATGGCGGTGTGGATATTTCCATACTTATACAGATGTCTCTGTAGATATTTCCATGTGTATACAGGTGGTATTGAAGGTATTTCCATGTTTATACAGATGGTGGTGTAGATATTTCCATGTTTATTCAGATGACTGTGTAGATATTTCCATGTTTTTACAGATGGCAGTGTAGATATTTCAATGTTTATAGAGATAGCGGTGTAGATATTTCCATGTTTGTACAGATGGCGTTGTTGATATTTCCATCTATACACAGATGGCCGTGTAGATATTTCCATGTTTATAAAGATGGCAGCGTAGATATTTCCATTGACATGCAGATGGCGGTGTAGATATTTCCATGTTTATACAGATAGCGGTGTAGATATTTCCATGTTTATACAGATAGCGGTGTAGATATTTCCATGTTTTCACAGATGGTGGTGTAGATATTTCCGAGTTTATACACATGATGGAGTAGATACTTCCATCTTTATGGAGATGGCAGTGTAGATATTTCCATGTTTATACAGATGGCGGTGTAGATATTTCCATACTTATACAGATGTCTGTGTAGATATATCCATGTGTATACAGATGGTATTGTAGGTATTTCCATGTTTATACAGATGGTGGTGTAGATATTTCCATGTTTATTCAGATGACTGTGTAGATATTTCCATGTTTTTACAGATGGCAGTGTAGATATTTCAATGTTTATAGAGATGGCGCTGTAGATATTTCCATGTTTATACAGATCGCAGTGTAGATATTTCCATGTTTTTACAGATATCTGTGTAGGTATTTCCATGTTTACACAGATTGCGGTGTATATATTTCCATCTTTCTACAGATGGCATTGTAGATATTTCCATGTTTATGCAGATGGCGGTGTAGATATTTCCATGTTTATATAGATGGTGGTGTAGATATTACCATGTTTATACAGATAGCGGTGTAGATATTTCCATGTTTATACAGATCGTGGTGAAGATATTTCCATGTTTATACAGATCGCGGTGTAGATATTTCCATGTTAATACACATCGCGGTGTAGATACTTCCATGTTTATACAGATAGCGGTGTAGATATTTCCATCTTTATACTGATAGCGGTGTAGATATTTCCATGTTTATAGAGATAGCGGTGTAGGTATTTCCATGTTTTTATACATAGCGGTGTAGATATTTCCATGTTTATACAGATGGCGTTGTAGATATTTCCATGTTTATACCGATAGATGTGTTGGTATTTCCACGTTTATACAGATAGCGATGTAGATATTTCCATGTTTATACAGCTCGCGGTGCAGATATTTATATCTTTATACAGATGGCATTGTGAATTTTTCCTTATTCACACAGATGGCGGTGTAGATGTTTCCATGTTTATACAGATGGCAGAGTAGTTAGTTCCATGTTTATGGAGTTGGCAGTGTGGATATTTTCATGTTTGTAGAGATGGCAGTGTAGGTATTTCCATGTTTATAGAGATAGCAGTGTAGATATTTACATGTTTATACAGATGGCTGTGTAGATATTTCCATGTGTATACAGATGGCATTGTAGGTATTTCCATGTTTATACAGATGACTGTAGAGGTATTTCCATGTTTTACAGATGGCTGTGCAGATATTTCCATGTTTATAGAGATAGCGGTGTAGATATTTCCATGTTTGTACAGATGGCATTGTTGATATTTCCATCTATACACAGATGGCCGTGTAGATAATTCCATGTTTATACAGATGGCAGCGTAGTTATTTCCATGGACATGCAGATGGCGGTGTAGATATTTCCATGTTTATACATATAGCGGTGTAGATATTTCCATGTTTTCACAGATGGTGGTGTAGATATTTCCGTGTTTATACACATGGCGGAGTAGATACTTTCATCTTTATGGACATGGCAGTGTAGATATTTTCATGTTTATAGAGATAGCGGTGTAGGTAATTCCATCTTTCTACAGATGGCAGTGTAGATATTTCCATGTTTATACAGATGGCGGTGTAGATATTTCCATACTTATACAGATGTCTGTGTAGATATTTCCATGTTTATACAGATGGTATTGTAGGTATTTCCATGTTTATACAGATGGTGGTGTAGATATTTCCATGTTTATTCAGATGACTGTGTAGATATTTCCATGTTTTACAGATGGCTGTGCAGATATTTCCATGTTTATAGAGATAGCGGTGTAGATATTTCCATGTTTGTACAGATGGCTTTGTTGATATTTCCATCTATACACAGATGGCCGTGTAGATAATTCCATGTTTATACAGATGGCAGCGTAGTTATTTCCATGGACATGCAGATGGCGGTGTAGATATTTCCATGTTTATACATATAGCGGTGTAGATATTTCCATGTTTTCACAGATGGTGGTGTAGATATTTCCGTGTTTATACACATGGCGGAGTAGATACTTTCATCTTTATGGACATGGCAGTGTAGATATTTTCATGTTTATAGAGATGGCGGTGTAGATATTTCCATATTTATAGAGATAGCGGTGTAGGTAATTCCATCTTTCTACAGATGGCAGTGTAGATATTTCCATGTTTATACAGATGGCGGTGTAGATATTTCCATACTTATACAGATGTCTGTGTAGATATTTCCATGTTTATACAGATGGTATTGTAGGTATTTCCATGTTTATACAGATGGTGGTGTAGATATTTCCATGTTTATTCAGATGACTGTGTAGATATTTCCATGTTTTACAGATGGCTGTGCAGATATTTCCATGTTTATAGAGATAGCGGTGTAGATATTTCCATGTTTGTACAGATGGCGTTGTTGATATTTCCATCTATACACAGATGGCCGTGTAGATATTTCCATGTTTATACAGATGGCAGCGTAGATATTTCCATGGACATGCAGATGGCGGTGTAGATATTTCCATGTTTATACAGATAGCGGTGTAGATATTTCCATGTTTATACTGATAGCGGTGTAGATATTTCCATGTTTATAGAGATAGCGGTGTAGGTATTTCCATGTTTTTATACATAGCGGTGTAGATATTTCCATGTTTATACAGATGGCGTTGTAGATATTTCCATGTTTATACCGATAGATGTGTTGGTATTTCCACGTTTATACAGATAGCGATGTAGATATTTCCATGTTTATACAGCTCGCGGTGCAGATATTTATATCTTTATACAGATGGCATTGTGAATTTTTCCTTATTCACACAGATGGCGGTGTAGATGTTTCCATGTTTATACAGATGGCAGAGTAGTTAGTTCCATGTTTATGGAGTTGGCAGTGTGGATATTTTCATGTTTGTAGAGATGGCAGTGTAGGTATTTCCATGTTTATAGAGATAGCAGTGTAGATATTTACATGTTTATACAGATGGCTGTGTAGATATTTCCATGTGTATACAGATGGCATTGTAGGTATTTCCATGTTTATACAGATGACTGTAGAGGTATTTCCATGTTTTACAGATGGCTGTGCAGATATTTCCATGTTTATAGAGATAGCGGTGTAGATATTTCCATGTTTGTACAGATGGCATTGTTGATATTTCCATCTATACACAGATGGCCGTGTAGATAATTCCATGTTTATACAGATGGCAGCGTAGTTATTTCCATGGACATGCAGATGGCGGTGTAGATATTTCCATGTTTATACATATAGCGGTGTAGATATTTCCATGTTTTCACAGATGGTGGTGTAGATATTTCCGTGTTTATACACATGGCGGAGTAGATACTTTCATCTTTATGGACATGGCAGTGTAGATATTTTCATGTTTATAGAGATAGCGGTGTAGGTAATTCCATCTTTCTACAGATGGCAGTGTAGATATTTCCATGTTTATACAGATGGCGGTGTAGATATTTCCATACTTATACAGATGTCTGTGTAGATATTTCCATGTTTATACAGATGGTATTGTAGGTATTTCCATGTTTATACAGATGGTGGTGTAGATATTTCCATGTTTATTCAGATGACTGTGTAGATATTTCCATGTTTTACAGATGGCTGTGCAGATATTTCCATGTTTATAGAGATAGCGGTGTAGATATTTCCATGTTTGTACAGATGGCTTTGTTGATATTTCCATCTATACACAGATGGCCGTGTAGATAATTCCATGTTTATACAGATGGCAGCGTAGTTATTTCCATGGACATGCAGATGGCGGTGTAGATATTTCCATGTTTATACATATAGCGGTGTAGATATTTCCATGTTTTCACAGATGGTGGTGTAGATATTTCCGTGTTTATACACATGGCGGAGTAGATACTTTCATCTTTATGGACATGGCAGTGTAGATATTTTCATGTTTATAGAGATGGCGGTGTAGATATTTCCATATTTATAGAGATAGCGGTGTAGGTAATTCCATCTTTCTACAGATGGCAGTGTAGATATTTCCATGTTTATACAGATGGCGGTGTAGATATTTCCATACTTATACAGATGTCTGTGTAGATATTTCCATGTTTATACAGATGGTATTGTAGGTATTTCCATGTTTATACAGATGGTGGTGTAGATATTTCCATGTTTATTCAGATGACTGTGTAGATATTTCCATGTTTTACAGATGGCTGTGCAGATATTTCCATGTTTATAGAGATAGCGGTGTAGATATTTCCATGTTTGTACAGATGGCGTTGTTGATATTTCCATCTATACACAGATGGCCGTGTAGATATTTCCATGTTTATACAGATGGCAGCGTAGATATTTCCATGGACATGCAGATGGCGGTGTAGATATTTCCATGTTTATACAGATAGCGGTGTAGATATTTCCATGTTTATACAGATAGCGGTGTAGATATTTCCATGTTTTCACAGATGGTGGTGTAGATATTTCCGAGTTTATACACATGGCGGAGTAGATACTTCCATCTTTATGGAGATGGCAGAGTAGATATTTTCATGTTTATAGAGATAGCGGTGTAGATATTTCCATATTTATAGAGATAGCGGTGTAGATATTTCCATCTTTCTACAGAAGGCAGTGTAGATATTTCCATGTTTATACAGATGGCGGTGTAGATATTTCCATACTTATACAAATGTCTGTGTAGATATATCCATGTGTATACAGATGGTATTGTAGGTAATTCCATGTTTATACAGATGGTGGTGTAGATATTTCCATGTTTATTCAGATGACTGTGTAGATATTTCCATGTTTTTACAGATGGCAGTGTAGATATTTCAATGTTTATACAGATGGCGCTGTAGATATTTCCATGTTTATACAGATCGCGTTGTAGATATTTCCATGTTTATACAGATAGCGGAGTAGATATTTCCATGTTTTTACAGATAACGGTGTTGATATTTCCATGTTTACACAGATTGCGGTGTAGATATTTCCATCTTTCTACAGATGGCATTGTAGATATATCAATGTTTATGCAGATGGCGGTGTAGATACTTCCATGTTTATATAGATGGTGGTGTAGATATTACCATGTTTATACAGATAGCGGTGTAGATATTTCCATGTTTATGCAGATCGCGGTGAAGATATTTCCATGTTTATACAGATCGCGGTGTAGATATTTCCATGTTTATACAGATCGCGGTGTAGATATTTCCATGTTTATACAGATAGCGTTGTAGATATTTCCATGTTTATACAGATAGCGGTGTAGATATTTCCATATTTATAGAGATAGTGGTGTAGGTATTTCCATGATTATAGACATAGCAGTGTAGATATTTCCATGTTTATACAGATGACTGTAGAGGTATTTCCATGTTTTACAGATGGCTGTGCAGATATTTCCATGTTTATAGAGTTAGCGGTGTAGATATTTCCATGTTTGTACAGATGGCGTTGTTGACATTTCCACTATACACAGATGGCCGTGTTGATATTTCCATGTTTATACAGATGGCAGCGTAGATATTTCCATGGACATGCAGATGGCGGTGTAGATATTTCCATGTTCATACAGATAGCGGTGTAGGTATTTCCATGTTTATTCAGATGACTGTGTAGATATTTCCATGTTTTTACAGATGGCAGTGTAGATATTTCAATGTTTATAGAGATGGCGCTGTAGATATTTCCATGTTTATACAGATCGCGGTGTAGATATTTCCATGTTTTTACAGATATCGGTGTAGATATTTCCATGTTTTTACAGATAACGGTGTAGATATTTCCATGTTTACACAGATTGCGGTGTAGATATTTCCATCTTTCTACAGATGGCATTGTAGATATTTCCAAGTTTATGCAGATGGCGGTGTAGATACTTCCATGTTTATATAGTTGGTGGTGTAGATATTACCATGTTTATACAGATAGCGGTGTAGATATTTCCATGTTTATACAGACCGTGGTGAAAGTATTTCCATGTTTATACAGATCGCGGTGTAGATATTTCCATGTTTATACAGATCGCGGTGTAGATATTTCCATGTTTATACAGATAGCGTTGTAGATATTTCCATGTTTATACAGATAGCGGTGTAGATATTTCCATGTTTATAGAGATTGCGGTGTAGGTATTTCCATGTTTAGAGACATAGCAGTGTAGATATTTCCATGTTTATATAGATGGTGTTGTAGATATTTCCATGTTTATACCGATAGATGTGTTGGTATTTCCACGTTTATACAGATAGCGATGTAGATATTTCCTTGTTTATACAGATCGCGTTGTAGATATTTCCATGTTTATACAGATAGCGGTGTAGATATTTCCATGTTTTTACAGATAACGGTGTAGATATTTCCATGTTT
This sequence comes from Pan paniscus, assembly GCF_029289425.2. NCBI lineage: Eukaryota > Metazoa > Chordata > Mammalia > Primates > Hominidae > Pan > Pan paniscus. The sequence continues at coordinate 74,683,459 of NC_073270.2, forward strand.
ACACAGATTGCGGTGTAGATATTTCCATCTTTCTACAGATGGCATTGTACATATTTCCACGTTTATGCAGATGGCGGTGTAGATACTTCCATGTTTATATAGTTGGTGGTGTAGATATTACCATGTTTATACAGATAGCGGTGTAGATATTTCCATGTTTATACAGACCGTGGTGAAAGTATTCCCATGTTTATACAGATCGCGGTGTAGATATTTCCATGTTTATACAGATCGCGGTGTAGATATTTCCATGTTTATACAGATAGCGTTGTAGATATTTCCATGTTTATACAGATAGCGGTGTAGATATTTCCATGTTTATAGAGATTGCGGTGTAGGTATTTCCATGTTTAGAGACATAGCAGTTTAGATATTTCCATGTTTATATAGATGGTGTTGTAGATATTTCCATGTTTATACCGATAGATGTGTTGGTATTTCCATGTTTATACAGATAGCGGTGTAGATATTTCCATGTTTTTACAGATAACGGTGTAGATATTTCCATGTTTACACAGATTGCGGTGTAGATATTTCCATCTTTCTACAGATGGCATTGTACATATTTCCACGTTTATGCAGATGGCGGTGTAGATACTTCCATGTTTATATAGATGGTGGTGTAGATATTACCATGTTTATACAGATAGCGGTGTAGATATTTCCATGTTTATACAGATCGTGGTGAAGACATTTCCATGTTTATTCAGATCGCGGTGTAGATATTTCCATGTTTATACAGATCGCGGTGTAGATATTTCCATGTTTACACAGATAGCGGTGTAGATATTTCCATGTTTATACAGATAGCGGTGTAGATATTTCCATGTTTATAGAGATCGCGGTGTAGATATTTCCATGTTTATACAGATAACGGTGTAGACATTTCCATGTTTATTGAGATAGCGCTGTTGGTATTTCCTTGTTTATAGACATAGCGGAGTAGATATTTCCATGTTTATATAGATGGCGTTGTAGATATTTCCATGTTTATACCGATAGATGTGTTGGTATTTCCACGTTTATACAGATAGTGATGTAGTTATTTCCATGTTTATACAGCTCGCGGTGCAGATATTTATATCTTTATACAGATGGCATTGTAGATATTTCCTTATTCACACAGATGGCGGTGTAGATGTTTTCAAGTTTATACAGATGGCGGAGTAGTTAGTTCCATGTTTATGGAGAAGGCAGTGTAGATATTTTCATGTTTATAGAGATGGCGGTGTAGATATTTCCATGTTTATAGAGATAGCAGTGTAGATATTTACATGTTTCTACAGATGGCTGTGTAGATATTTCCATGTGTATACAGATGGCATTGTAGATATTTCCATGTTTATACAGATGACTGTAGTGGTATTTCCTTCTTTTACCGATGGCTCTGCAGATATTTCCATGTTTATAGTGATAGCGGTGTAGATATTTCCATGTTTGTACAGATGGCGTTGATGATATTTCCATCTATACACAGATGGCCGTGTAGATATTTCCATGTTTATACAGATGGCAGCGTAGATATTTCCATGGACATGCAGATGGCGGTGTAGATATTTCCATGTTTATACAGAGAGCGGTGTAGATACTTCCATGTTTTCACAGATGGTGGTGTAGATATTTCCGTGTTTATACACATGGCGGAGTAGATACTTCCATCTTTAGAAATGGCAGTGTAGATATTTTCATGTTTATAGAGATGGGGTGTAGATATTTCCATATTTATAGTGACAACGGTGTAGATATTTCCATCTTTCTATAGATGGCAGTGTAGATATTTCCATGTTTATACAGATGGCGGTGTAGATATTTCCATACTTATAGAGATGTCTGTGTAGATATTTCCATGTGTATAAAGAAGGTATTGTAGGTATTTCCATGTTTATACAGATGGTGGTGTAGATATTTCCTTGTTTATACAAATGGTGGTGTAGATATTTCCATGTTTATTCAGATGACTGTGTAGATATTTCCATGTTTTACAGATGGCAGTGTAGATATTTCAATGTTTATAGAGATGTCGCTGTAGATATTTCCATGTTTATACAGATCGCGGTGTAGGTATTTCCATGTTTATACAGATAGCGGTGTAGATATTTCCATGTTTTACAGATATCGGTGTAGATATTTCCATGTTTACACAGATTGCAGTGTAGATATTTCCATCTTTCTACAGATGGCATTGTAGATATTTCCATGTTTATGCAGATGGCGGTGTAGATATTTCCATGTTTATATAGATGGTGGTGTAGATATTACCATGTTTATACAGATAGCGGTGTAGATATTTCCATGTTTATACAGATCATGGTGAAGATATTTCCATGTTTATACAGATCGCGGTGTAGATATTTCCATGTTTATACAGATCGCGGTGTAGATATTTCCATGTTTACACAGATAGCGGTGTAGATATTTCCATGTTTATACAGATAGCGGTGTAGATATTTCCATGTTTATAGAGATAGCGGTGTAGGTATTTCCATGTTTATAGACATAGCGGTGTAGATATTTCCACGTTTATATAGATTGCGTTGCAGATATTTCCATGTTTATACCGATAGATGTGTTGGTATTTCCACGTTTATACAGATAGCGATGTAGATATTAACATGTTTATACAGCTCGCGGTGCATATATTTATATCTTTATACTGATGGCTTTGTAGATATTTCCTTATTCACACAGATGGCGGTGTAGATGTTTCCATTTTTATACAGATGGCGGAGTAGTTAGTTCCATGTTTATGGAGATGGCACTGTAGATATTTTCATGTTTATAGAGATGGCGGTGTAGATATTTCCATATTTATAGAGAAAGCGGTGTAGTTAATTCTATCTTTCTACAGATGACAGTGTGGATATTTCCTTGTTTATACAGATGGTGGTGTAGATATTTCCATACTTATACAGATGTCTGTGTAGATATTTCCATGTTTATACAGATGGTATTGTAGGTATTTCCATGTTTAAAGATGGTGGTGTGGATATTTCCGTGTTCATTCATATGACTGTGTAGATATTTCCATGTTTTTACAGATGGCAGTGTAGATATTTCAATGTTTATAGAGATGGCGCTGTAGATATTTCCATGTTTATACAGATTTCGTTGTAGATATTTCCATGTTTATACAGATAGCGGTGTAGATATTTCCATGTTTTTACAGATAACGGTGTAGATATTTCCATGTTTACACAGATTGCGGTGTAGATATTTCCATCTTTCTACAGATGGCATTGTAGATATTTCCAAGTTTATGCTGATGGCGGTGTAGATACTTCCATGTTTATATAGTTGGTGGTGTAGATATTACCATGTTTATGCAGATAGCGGTGTAGATATTTCCATGTTTATACAGACCGTGGTGAAAGTATTTCCATGTTTATACAGATCGCGGTGTAGATATTTCCATGTTTATACAGATCGCGGTGTAGATATTTCCATGTTTATACAGATAGCGTTGTAGATATTTCCATGTTTATACAGATAGCGGTGTAGATATTTCCATGTTTATAGAGATTGCGGTGTAGGTATTTCCATGTTTAGAGACATAGCAGTGTAGATATTTCCATGTTTATATAGATGGTGTTGTAGAAATTTCCATGTTTATACCAATAGATGTGTTGGTATTTCCACGTTTATACAGATAGCGATGTAGATATTTCCTTGTTTATACAGATCGCGTTGTAGATATTTCCATGTTTATACAGATAGCGGTGTAGATATTTCCATGTTTTTACAGACAGCGGTGTAGATATTTCCATGTTTTTACAGATAACGGTGTAGATATTTCCATGTTTACACAGATTGCGGTGTAGATATTTCCATCTTTCTACAGATGGCATTGTACATATTTCCACGTTTATGCAGATGGCGGTGTAGATACTTCCATGTTTAAATAGATGGTGGTGTAGATATTACCATGTTTATAAAGATAGCGGTGTAGATATTTCCATGTTTATACAGATCGTGGTGAAGATATTTCCATGTTTATTCAGATCGCGGTGTAGATGTTTCCATGTTTATACAGATCGCGGTGTAGATATTTCCATGTTTACACAGATAGCGGTATAGATATTTCCATGTTTATACAGATAGCGGTGTAGATATTTCCATGTTTATAGAGATAGCGGTGTAGGTATTTCCATGTTTATAGACATAGGGGTGTAGATATTTCCATGTTTATACAGATGGCAGCGTAGATATTTCCATGGACATGCAGATGGCAGTGTAGATATTTCCATGTTTATACAGATAGCGGTGTAGATATTTCCATGTTTTCACAGATGGTGGTGTAGATATTTCCGTGTTTATACACATGGCGTAGTAGATACTTCCATCTTTATGGAGATGGCAGTGTGGATATTTTCATGTTTATAGAGATGGCGGTGTAGATATGTCCATATTTATAGAGATAGCGGTGTAGATAATTCCATCTTTCTACAGATGGCAGTGTAGATATTTCCATGTTTATACAGATGGCGGTGTAGATATTTCCATACTTATACAGATGTCTGTGTAGATATTTCCATGTGTATACAGATGGTATTGCTGGTATTTCCATGTTTATACAGATGGTGGTGTAGATATTTCCATGTTCATTCAGATGACTGTGTAGATATTTCCATGTTTTTACAGATGGCAGTGTAGATATTTCAATGTTTATAGAGATGGCGCTGTAGATATTTCCATGTTTATACAGATCGCGGTGTAGATATTTCCCTGTTTTTACAGATATCGGTGTAGATATTTCCATGTTTACACAGATTGCAGTGTAGATATTTCCATCTTTCTACAGATGGCATTGTAGATATTTCCATGTTTATGCAGATGGCTGTGTAGATATTTCCATGTTTATATAGATGGTGGTGTAGATATTACCATGTTTATACAGATAGCGTTGTAGATATTTCCATGTTTATACAGATCGTGGTGAAGGTATTTCCATATTTATACAGATCGCGGTGTAGATATTTCCATGTTTATACAGATCGCGGTGTAGATATTTCCATGTTTATAGAGATAGCGGTGTAGATATTTCCATGTTTATACAGATAGCGGTGTAGATATTTCCATGTTTATAGAGATAGCGGTGTAGGTATTTCCATGTTTATAGACATAGCGGTGTAGATATTTCCATGTTTATATAGATGGCGTTGTAGATATTTCCATGTTTATACCGATAGATGTGTTGGTATTTCCACGTTTATACAGATAGCGATGTAGATATTTCCATGTTTATACAGCTCGCGGTGCAGATATTTATATCTTTATACAGATGGCATTGTAGATATTTCCTTATTCACACAGATGGCGGTGTAGATGTTTCCATGTTTATACAGATGGCGGAGTAGTAAGTTCCATGTTTATGGAGATGGCAGTGTAGATATTTTCATGTTTATAGAGATGGCGGTGTAGATATTTCCATGTTTATAGAGATAGCAGTGTAGATATTTACATGTTTATACAGATGGCTGTGTAGATATTTCCATGTGTATACAGATGGCATTGTAGATTTTCCATGTTTATACAGATGACTGTAGAGGTATTTCCATGATTTACCGATGGCTCTGCAGATATTTCCATGTTTATAGAGATAGCATTGTAGATATTTCCATGTTTGTACAGATGGCATTGTTGATATTTCCATCTATACACAGATGGCCGTGTAGATATTTCCATGTTTATACAGATGGCAGCGTAGATATTTCCATGGACATGCAGATGGCGGTGTAGATATTGCCATGTTTATACAGATAGCGGTGTAGATATTTCCATGTTCTCACAGATGGTGGTGTAGATATTTCCGTGTTTATACACATGGCGGAGTAGATACTTCCATCTTTATGGAGATGGCAGTGTAGATATTTTCATGTTTATAGAGATGGCGGTGTAGATATTTCCATTTTTATAGAGATAGCGGTGTAGATAATTCCATCTTTCTACAGATGGCAGTGTAGATGTTTCCATGTTTATACAGATGGCGGTGTAGATATTTCCATACTTATACAGATGTCTGTGTAGATATTTCCATGTGTATACAGATGGTATTGTAGGTATTTCCATGTTTATACAGATGCTGGTGTAGATATTTCCATGTTCATTCAGATGACTGTGTAGATATTTCCATGTTTTTACAGATGGCAGTGTAGATATTTCAATGTTTATAGAGATGGCGCTGTAGATATTTCCATGTTTATACAGATCGCGTTGTAGATATTTCCAATTTTATACAGATATTGGTGTAGATATTTCCATGTTTTTACAGACAACGGTGTAGATATTTCCATGTTTCCACAGATTGCGGTGTAGATATTTCCATCTTTCTACAGATGGCATTGTAGATATTTCCATGTTTATGCAGATTGCGGTGTAGATACTTCCATGTTTATATAGATGGTGGTGTAGATATGACCATGTTTATACAGATAGCGGTGTAGATATTTCCATGTTTATACAGATCGTGGTGAAGGTATTTCCATGTTTATACAGATCGCGGTGTAGATATTTCCATGTTTATACAGATCGCGGTGTAGATATTTCGATGTTTATACAGATAGCGTTGTACATATTTCCATGTTTATACAGATAGCGGTGTAGATATTTCCATGTTTTCACAGATGGTGGTGTAGGTATTTCCGTGTTTATACACATGGCGGAGTAGATACTTCCATCTTTATGGAGATGGCAGTGTAGATATTTTCATGTTTATAGAGATGGCGGTGTAGATATTTCCATATTTATAGAGATAGCGGTGTAGATATTTCCATCTTTCTACAGATGGCAGTGTAGATATTTCCATGTTTATACAGATGGCGGTGTAGATATTTCCATACTTATACAGATGTCTGTGTAGATATATCCATGCGTATACAGATGGTATTGTAGGTATTTCCATGTTTATACAGATGGTGGTGTAGATATTTCCATGTTTATTCAGATGACTGTGTAGATATTTCCATGTTTTTACAGATGGCAGTGTGGATATTTCAATGTTTATAGAGATGGCGCTGTAGATATTTCCATGTTTATACAGATGGCGGTGTAGATATTTCCATGTTTTTACAGATATCGGTGTAGATATTTCCATGTTTACACAGATTGCAGTATAGATATTTCCATCTTTCCACAGATGGCATTGTAGATATTTCCATGTTTATGCAGATGGCGGTGTAGATATTTCCATGTTTATATAGATGGTGGTGTAGATATTACCATGTTTATACAGATAGCGTTGTAGATAATTCAATGTTTATACAGATCGTGGTGAAGATATTTCCATATTTATACAGATCGCGGTGTAGATATTTCCATGTTTATACAGATCGCGGTGTAGATATTTCCATGTTTATACAGATAGCGGTGTAGATATTTCCATGTTTATACAGATAGCGGTGTAGATATTTCCATGTTTATAGAGATAGCGGTGTAGGTATTTCCATGTTTATAGACATAGCGGTGTAGATATTTCCATGTTTATATAGATGGCGTTGTAGATATTTCCATGTTTATACCGACAGATGTGTTGGTATTTCCACGTTTATACAGATAGCGATGTAGATATTTCCATGTTTATACAGCTCGCGGTGCAGATATTTATATCTTTATACAGATGGCATTGTAGATATTTCCTTATTCACACAGATGGCGGTGTAGATGTTTCCATGTTTATACAGATGGCGGAGTAGTTAGTTCCATGTTTATGGAGATGGAAGTGTAGATATTTTCATGTTTATAGAGATGGCGGTGTAGATATTTCCATGTTTATAGAGATAGCAGTGTAGATATTTACATGTTTATACAGATGGCTGTGTAGATATTTCCATGTGTATACAGATGGCATTGTAGATTTTCCATGTTTATACAGATGACTGTAGAGGTATTTCCATGTTTTACTGATGGCTCTGCAGATATTTCCATGTTTATAGAGATAGCAGTGTAGATATTTCCATGTTTGTACAGATGGCATTGTTGATATTTCCATCTATACACAGATGGCCGTGTAGATATTTCCATGTTTATACAGATGGCAGCGTAGATATTTCCATGGACATGCAGATGGCGGTGTAGATATTGCCATGTTTATACAGATAGCGGTGTAGATATTTCCATGTTTTCACAGATGGTGGTGTAGATATTTCCGTGTTTATACACATGGCGGAGTAGATACTTCCATCTTTATGGAGATGGCAGTGTAGATATTTTCATGTTTATAGAGATGGCGGTGTAGATATTTCCATTTTTATAGAGATAGCGGTGTAGATAATTCCATCTTTCTACAGATGGCAGTGTAGATATTTCCATGTTTATACAGATGGCGGTGTAGATATTTCCATACTTATACAGATGTCTGTGTAGATATTTAAATGTGTATACACATGGTATTGTAGGTATTTCCATGTTTATACAGATGGTGGTGTAGATATTTCCATGTTCATTCAGATGACTGTGTAGATATTTCCATGTTTTTACAGATGGCAGTGTAGATATTTCAATGTTTATAGAGATGGCGCTGTAAATATTTCCATGTTTATACAGATCGCGTTGTAGATATTTCGAAGTTTATACAGATAGCGGTGTAGATATTTCCATGTTTTTACAGATAACGGTGTAGATATTTCCATGTTTACACAGATTGCGGTGTAGATATTTCCATCTTTCTACAGATGGCATTGTAGATATTTCCATGTTTATGCAGATTGCGGTGTAGATACTTCCATGTTTATATAGATGGTGGTGTAGATATTACCATGTTTATACAGGTAGCGGTGTAGATATTTCCAAGTTTATACAGATCGTGGTGAAGATATTTCCATGTTTATACAGATCGCGGTGTAGATATTTCCATGTTTATACAGATCGCGGTGTAGATATATCCATGTTTATACAGATAGCGTTGTACGTATTTCCATGTTTATACAGATAGCGGTGTAGATATTTCCATGTTTATAGAGATTGCGGTGTAGGTATTTCCATGTTAATAGACATAGGAGTGTAGATATTTCCATGTTTATATAGATGGTGTTGTAGATATTTCCATGTTTATACCGATAGATGTGTTGGTATTTCCACGTTTATACAGATAGCGATGTAGATATTTCCATGTTTATACATCTCGCATTGCAGATATTTATATCTTTATACAGATGGCATTGTAGATATTTCCTTATTCACACAGATGGCGGTGTAGATGTTTCCATGTTTATACAGATGGCGGAGTAGTTAGTTCAATGTTTATGGAGATGGCAGTGTAGATATTTTCATGTTTATAGAGATGGCGGTGTAGATATTTCCATGTTTATAGAGATAGCAGTGTAGATATTTACATGTTTATACAGATGGCTGTGTAGATATTTCCATGTGTATACAGATGGCATTGTAGATTTTCCATGTTTATACAGATGACTGTAGAGGTATTTCCATGTTTTACCGATGGCTCTGCAGATATTTCCATGTTTATAGAGATAGCAGTGTAGATATTTCCATGTTTGTACAGATGGCATTGTTGATATTTCCATCTATACACAGATGGCCGTGTAGATATTTCCATGTTTATACAGATGGCAGCGTAGATATTTCCATGGACATGCAGATGGCGGTGTAGATATTGCCATGTTTATACAGATAGCGGTGTAGATATTTCCATGTTTTCACAGATGGTGGTGTAGATATTTCCGTGTTTATACACATGGCGGAGTAGATACTTCCATCTTTATGGAGATGGCAGTGTAGATATTTTCATGTTTATAGAGATGGCGGTGTAGATATTTCCATTTTTATAGAGATAGCGGTGTAGATAATTCCATCTTTCTACAGATGGCAGTGTAGATATTTCCATGTTTATACAGATGGCGGTGTAGATATTTCCATACTTATAAAGATGTCTGTGTAGATATTTCCATGTGTATACAGATGGTATTGTAGGTATTTCCATGTTTATACAGATGGTGGTGTAGATATTTCCATGTTCATTCAGATGACTGTGTAGATATTTCCATGTTTTTACAGATGGCAGTGTAGATATTTCAATGTTTATAGAGATGGCGCTGTAGATATTTCCATGTTTATACAGATCGCGGTGTAGATATTTCCATGTTTTTACAGATATCGGTGTAGATATTTCCATGTTTACACGGATTACAGTGTAGATATTTCCATCTTTCTACACATGGCATTGTAGATATTTCCATGTTTATGCAGATGGCGCTGTAGATATTTCCATGTTTATATAGATGGTGGTGTAGATATTGCCATGTTTATACAGATAGCGGTGTAGATATTTCCATGTTTATACAGATCGTGGTGAAGCTATTTCCATATTTATACAGATCGCGGTGTAGATATTTCCATGTTTATACAGATAGCGGTGTAGATATTTCCATGTTTATTCAGATAGTGGTGTAGATATTTCCATGTTTATACAGATAGCGGTGTAGACATTTCCATGTTTATAGAGATAGCGGTGTTGGTATTTCCTTGTTTATAGACATAGCGGTGTAGATATTTCCATGTTTATATAGATGGCGTTGTAGATATTTCCATGTTTATACCGATAGATGTGTTGGTATTTCCACGTTTATACAGATAGTGATGTAGATATTTCCATGTTTATACAGCGCGCGGTGCAGATATTTATATCTTTATACAGATGGCATTGTAGATATTTCCTTATTCACACAGATGGCGGTGTAGATGTTTCCATGTTTATACAGATGGCGGAGTAGTTAGTTCCATGTTTATGGAGATGGCAGTGTAGATATTTTCATGTTTATAGAGATGGCGGTGTAGATATTTCCATGTTTATAGAGATAGCAGTGTAGATATTTACATGTTTCTACAGATGGCTGTGTAGATATTTCCATGTGTATACAGATGGCATTGTAGATATTTCCATGTTTATACAGACGACAGTAGAGGTATTTCCTTGTTTTACCGATGGCTCTGCAGATATTTCCATGTTTATAGTGATAGCGGTGTAGATATTTCCATGTTTGTACAGATGGCGTTGATGATATTTCCATCTATACACAGATGGCCGTGTAGATATTTCCATGTTTATACATATGGCAGCGTAGATATTTCCATGGACATGCAGATGGCGGTGTAGATATTTCCATGTTTATACAGAGAGCGGTGTAGATACTTCCATGTTTTCACAGATGGTGGTGTAGATATTTCCGTGTTTATACCCATGGCGGAGTAGATACTTCCATCTTTAGAGATGGCAGTGTAGATATTTTCATGTTTATAGAGATGGCGGTGTAGATATTTCCATATTTATAGTGACAGCGGTGTAGATATTTCCATCTTTCTATAGATGGCAGTGTAGATATTTCCATGTTTATACAGATGGCGGTGTAGATATTTCCATACTTATAGAGATGTCTGTGTAGATATTTCCATGTGTATACAGAAGGTATTGTAGGTATTTCCATGTTTATACAGATGGTGGTGATGATATTTCCATGTTTATTCAGATGACTGTGTAGATATTTCCATGTTTTACAGATGGCAGTGTAGATATTTCAATGTTTATAGAGATGGCGCTGTAGATATTTCCATGTTTATACAGATCGCGGTGTAGGAATTTCCATGTATATACAGATAGCGGTGTAGATATTTCCATGTTTTTACAGATATCGGTGTAGATATTTCCATGTTTACACTGATTTCGGTGTAGATATTTCCATCTTTCTACAGATGGCATTGTAGATATTTCCATGTTTATGCAGATGGCGGTGTAGATATTTCCATGTTTATATAGATGGTGGTGTAGATATTACCATGTTTATACAGATAGCGGTGTAGATATTTCCATGTTTATAGAGATAGCGGTGCAGGTATTTCCATGTTTATAGACATAGCGGTGTAGATATTTCCATGTTTATATAGATGGCGTTGTAGGTATTTCCATGTTTATACCGATAGATGTGTTGGTATTTCCACGTTTATACAGATAGCGATGTAGATATTTCCATGTTTATACAGCTCGCAGTGCAGATATTTATATCTTTATACAGATGGCATTGTAGATATTTCCTTATTCACACAGATGGCGGTGTAGATGTTTCCATGTTTATACAGATGGCGGAGTAGTTAGTTCAATGTTTATGGAGATGGCAGTGTAGATATTTTCATGTTTATAGAGATGGCGGTGTAGATATTTCCATGTTTATAGAGATAGCAGTGTAGATATTTACATGTTTATACAGATGGCTGTGTAGATATTTCCATGTGTATACAGATGGCATTGTAGATTTTCCATGTTTATACAGATGACTGTAGAGGTATTTCCATGTTTTACCGATGGCTCTGCAGATATTTCCATGTTTATAGAGATAGCAGTGTAGATATTTCCATGTTTTTACAGATGGCATTGTTGATATTTCCATCTATACACAGATGGCCGTGTAGATATTTCCATGTTTATACAGATGGCAGCGTAGATATTTCCATGGACATGCAGATGGCGGTGTAGATATTGCCATGTTTATACAGATAGCGGTGTAGATATTTCCATGTTTTCACAGATGGTGGTGTAGATATTTCCGAGTTTATACACATGGCGGAGTAGATACTTCCATCTTTATGGAGATGGCAGTGTAGATATTTTCATGTTTATAGAGATGGCGGTGTAGATATTTCCATTTTTATAGAGATAGCGGTGTAGATAATTCCATCTTTCTACAGATGGCAGTGTAGATATTTCCATGTTTATACAGATGGCGGTGTAGATATTTCCATACTTATAGAGATGTCTGTGTAGATATTTCCATGTGTATACAGATGGTATTGTAGGTATTTCCATGTTTATACAGATGGTGGTGTATATATTTCCATGTTCATTCAGATGACTGTGTAGATATTTCCATGTTTTTACAGATGGCAGTGTAGATATTTCAATGTTTATAGAGATGGCGCTGTAGATATTTCCATGTTTATACAGATCGCGGTGAAGATATTTCCATGTTTTTACAGATATCGGTGTAGATATTTCCATGTTTACACGGATTGCAGTGTAGATATTTCCATCTTTCTACACATGGCATTGTAGATATTTCCATGTTTATGCAGATGGCGCTGTAGATATTTCCATGTTTATATAGATGGTGGTGTAGATATTGCCATGTTTATACAGATAGCGGTGTAGATATTTCCATGTTTATACAGATCGTGGTGAAGCTATTTCCATATTTATACAGATCGCGGTGTAGATATTTCCATGTTTATACAGATAGCAGTGTAGATATTTCCATGTTTATTCAGATAGCGGTGTAGATATTTCCATGTTTATACAGATAGCGGTGTAGACATTTCCATGTTTATAGAGATAGCAGTGTTGGTATTTCCTTGTTTATAGACATAGCGGTGTAGATATTTCCATGTTTATATAGATGGCGTTGTAGATATTTCCATGTTTATACCGATAGATGTGTTGGTATTTCCACGTTTATACAGATAGTGATGTAGATATTTCCATGTTTATACAGCGCGCGGTGCAGATATTTATATCTTTATACAGATGGCATTGTAGATATATCCTTATTCACACAGATGGCGGTGTAGATGTTTCCATGTTTATACAGATGGCGGAGTAGTTAGTTCCATGTTTATGGAGATGGCAGTGTAGATATTTTCATGTTTATAGAGATGGCGGTGTAGATATTTCCATGTTTATAGAGATAGCAGTGTAGATATTTACATGTTTCTACAGATGGCTGTGTAGATATTTCCATGTGTATACAGATGGCATTGTAGATATTTCCATGTTTATACAGACGACTGTAGAGTTATTTCCTTGTTTTACTGATGGCTCTGCAGATATTTCCATGTTTATAGTGATAGCGGTGTAGATATTTCCATGTTTGTACAGATGGCGTGGATGACATTTCCATCTATACACAGATGGCCGTGTAGATATTTCCATGTTTATACAGATGGCAGCGTAGATATTTCCATGGACATGCAGATGGCGGTGTAGATATTTCCATGTTTATACAGAGAGCGGTGTAGATACTTCCATGTTTTCACAGATGGTGGTGTAGATATTTCCGTGTTTATACCCATGGCGGAGTAGATACTTCCATCTTTAGAGATGGCAGTGTAGATATTTTCATGTTTATAGAGATGGCGGTGTAGGTATTTCCTTGTTTATACAGATAGTGGTGTAGATATTTCCATGTTTATACAGATAGCGGTGTAGATATTTCCATGTTTATAGAGATAGCGGTGTAGGTATTTCCATGTTTATAGACATAGCGGTGTAGATATTTCCATGTTTATATAGATGGCGTTGTAGATATTTCCATGTTTATACCGATAGATGTGTTGGTATTTCCACGTTTATACAGATAGCGATGTAGATATTTCCATGTTTATACAGCTCGCGGTGCAGATATTTATATCTTTATACAGATGGCATTGTGGATTTTTCCTTATTCACACAGATGGCGGTGTAGATGTTTCCATGTTTATACAGATGGCAGAGTAGTTAGTTCCATGTTTATGGAGATGGCAGTGTGGATATTTTCATGTTTGTAGAGATGGCGGTGTAGATATTTCCATGTTTATAGAGATAGCAGTGTAGATATTTACATGTTTATACAGATGGCTGTGTAGGTATTTCCATGTGTATACAGATGGCATTGTAGGTATTTCCATGTTTATACAGATGACTGTAGAGTTATTTCCATGTTTTACAGATGGCTGTGCAGATATTTCCATGTTTATAGAGATAGCGGTGTAGATATTTCCATGTTTGTACAGATGGCGTTGTTGATGTTTCCATCTATACACAGATGGCCGTGTAGATAATTCCATGTTTATACAGATGGCGGTGTATTTATTTCCTTCTTCATACTGATCGCGGTGAAGATATTTCCATGTTTATACAGATCGCGGTGTAGATATTTCCATGTTTATAAAGATCGCTTTGTAGATATTTCCATGTTTATACAGATAGCGATGTAGATATTTCTATCTTTCTACAGATGGCAATGTAGATATTTACATGTTTATACAGATGGCGGTGTAGATATTTCCATACTGATACAGATATCTGTGTAGATATTTCCATGTGTATACAGATGGTACTGTAGGTATTTCCATGTTTATACAGATGGTGGTGTAGATATTTCCATGTTTATTCAGATGACTGTGTAGATATTTCCATGTTTTTACAGATGGCAGAGTAGATATTTCAATGTTTATACAGATGGCGCTGTAGATATTTCCATATTTATACAGATCGCGGTGTAGATATTTCCATGTTTACACAGATAGCGGTGTAGATATTTCCATGTTTTTACAGATATCGGTGTAGATAATTCCATGTTTACACAGATTGCGGTGTAGATGTTTCCATCTTTCTACAGATGGCACTGTAGATATTTCCATGTTTATGCAGATGGCAGTGAATATATTTCCATGTTTATATAGATGGTGGTGTAGATATTACCATGTTTATACAGATAGCGGTGTAGATATTTCCATGTTTATACAGATCGTGGTGAAGATATTTCAATGTTTATACAGATCGCGGTGTAGATATTTCCATGTTTATGCAGATCGCGGTGTAGATATTTCCATGTTTACACAGATAGCGGTGTAGATATTTCCATGTTTATACAGATAGCGGTGTAGATATTTCCATGTTTATACAGATGACTGTAGAGGTATTTCCATGTTTTACAGATGGCTGTGCAGATATTTCCATGTTTATAGAGATAGCGGTGTAGATATTTCCATGTTTGTACAGATGGCATTGTTGATATTTCCATCTATACACAGATGGCGGTGTAGATATTTCCATGTTTATACTGATGGCAGCATAGATATTTCCATGGTCATGCAGATGGCGGTGTAGATATTTCCATGTTTATACAGATAGCGGTGTAGATATTTCCATGTTTTCACAGATGGTGATGTAGATATTTCCGTGTTTATACACATGGCGGAGTAGATACTTCCATCTTTATAGAGATTGCAGTGTAGATATTTTCATGTTTATAGAGATGGCAGTGTAGATATTTCCATATTTATAGAGATAGCGATGTAGATACTTCCGTCTTTCTACAGATGGCAGTGTAGATATTACCATGTTTATACAGATAGCGGTGTAGATATTTCCATGTTTATACAAATAGCGGTGTAGATATTTCCATGTTTATACAGATAGCGGTGTAGATATTTCCATGTTTATAGAGATAGCGGTGTAGGTATTTCCATGTTTATAGACATAGCGGTGTAGATATTTCCATGTTTATATAGATGGCGTTGTAGATATTTCTATGTTAATACCGATAGATGTGTTGGTATTTCCACGTTTATTCAGATAGCGATGTAGATATTTCCATGTTTATACAGCTCGTGGCGCAGATATTTATATCTTTATACAGATGGCATTGTAGATATTTCCTTATTCACACAGATGGCGGTGTAGATATTTCCATGTTTATACAGATGGCGGAGTAGTTAGTTCCAAGTTTATGGAGATGGCAGTGTAGATATTTTCATGTTTATAGAGATGGCGGTGTAGGTATTCCCATGTTTATTGAGATATCAGTGTAGATATTTTCATGTTTATACAGATGGCTGGGTAGATATTTCCAAGTGTAAACAGATGGCATTGTAGATATTTCCATGTTTATACAGATGACTGTAGAGGTATTTCCATGTTTTACAGATGGCTGTGCAGATATTTCCATGTTTATAGAGATAGCGGTGTAGATATTTCCATGTTTGTACAGATGGCATTGTTGATATTTCCATCTATACACAGATGGCGGTGTAGATATTTCCATGTTTATACAGATGGCAGCGTAGATATTTCCATGGACATGCAGATGGCGGTGTAGATATTTCCATGTTTATACAGATAGCGGTGTAGATATTTCCATGTTTTCACAGATGGTGGTGTAGATATTTCCGTGTTTATACACATGGCGGAGTAGATACTTCCATCTTTATGGAGATGGCAGTGTAGATATTTTCATGTTTATAGAGATGGCGGTGTAGATATTTCCATATTTATAGAGATAGCGGTGTAGATATTTCCATCTTTCTACAGATGGCAGTGTAGATATTTCCATGTTTATACAGATGGCGGTGTAGATATTTCCATACTTATACAGATATCTGTGTAGATATTTCCATGTGTATACAGATGGTATTGTAGGTATTTCCATGTTTATAAAGATGGTGGTGTAGATATTTCCATGTTTATTCAGATGACTGTGTAGATATTTCCATGTTTTTACAGATGGCAGTGTAGATATTTCAATGTTTATAGAGATGGCGCTGTAGATATTTCCATGTTTATACAGATCGCGGTGTAGATATTTCCATGTTTATACAGATAGCGGTGTAGATATTTCCATGTTTTTACAGATATCGGTGTAGATATTTCCGTGTTTACACAGATTGCGGTGTAGATATTTCCATCTTTCTACAGATGGCATTGTAGATATTTCCATGTTTATGCAGATGGCGGTGTAGATATTTCCATGTTTATATAGATGGTGGTGTTGATATTACGATGTTTATACAGATGGCGGTGTAGATATTTCCATGTTTATACAGATCGTGGTGAAGATATTTCCATGTTTATAGAGATCGCGGTGTAGATATTTCCATGTTTATACAGATCGCGGTGTAGATATTCCATGTTTATACAGATGGCAGCGTAGATATTTCCATGGACATGCAGATGGCGGTGTAGATATTTCCATGTTTATACAGATAGCGGTGTAGATATTTCCATGTTTATAGAGATAGCGGTGTAGGTATTTCCATGTTTATAGACATAGCAGTGTAGATATTTCCATGTTTATATAGATGGCGTTGTAGATATTTCCATGTTTATACCGATAGATGTGTTGCTATTTCAACGTTTATACAGATAGCGATGGAGATATTTCCATGTTTATACAGCTGGCGGTGCAGATATTTATATCTTTATACAGATGGCATTGTAGATATTTCCTTATTCACACAGATGGCGGTGTAGATGTTTCCATGTTTATACAGATGGCGGAGTAGTTAGTTCCATGTTTATGGAGATGGCAGTGTAGATATTTTCATGTTTATAGAGATGGCGGTGTAGATATTTCCATGTTTATAGAGATAGCAGTGTAGATATTTACATGTTTATACAGATGACTGTGTAGTTATTTCCAAGTGTATACAGATGGCATTGTAGATATTTCCATGTTTATACAGATGACTGTAGAGGTATTTCCATGTTTTACAGATGGCTGTGCAGATATTTCCATGTTTATAGAGATAGCGGTGTAGATATTTCCATGTTTGTACAGATGGCGTTGTTGATATTTCCATCTATACACAGATGGCCGTGTAGATATTTCCATGTTTATACAGATGGCAGCGTAGATATTTCCATGGACATGCAGATGGCGGTGTAGGTATTTCCATGTTTATACAGATAGCGGTGTAGATATTTCCATGTTTTCACAGATGGTGGTGTAGATATTTCCGAGTTTATACACATGGCGGAGTAGATACTTCCATCTTTATGGAGATGGCAGTGTAGATATTTTCATGTTTATAGAGATGGCGGTGTAGATATTTCCATATTTCTAGAGATAGCGGTGTAGATATTTCCATCTTTCTACAGATGGCAGTGTAGATATTTTCATGTTTATACAGATGGCGTTGTGGATATTTCCATACTTATACAGATGTCTCTGTAGATATTTCCATGTGTATACAGATGGTATTGTAGGTATTTCCATGTTTATACAGATGGTGGTGTAGATATTTCCATGTTTATTCAGATGACTGTGTAGATATTTCCATGTTTTTACAGATGGCAGTGTAGATATTTCAATGTTTATAGAGATAGCGGTGTAGATATTTCCATGTTTGTACAGATGGCGTTGTTGATATTTCCATCTATACACAGATGGCCGTGTAGATATTTCCATGTTTATAAAGATGGCAGCGTAGATATTTCCATGGACATGCAGATGGCGGTGTAGATATTTCCATGTTTATACAGATAGCGGTGTAGATATTTCCATGTTTATACAGATAGCGGTGTAGATATTTCCATGTTTTCACAGATGGTGGTGTAGATATTTCCGAGTTTATACACATGACGGAGTAGATACTTCCATCTTTATGGAGATGGCAGTGTAGATATTTCCATGTTTATACAGATGGCGGTGTAGATATTTCCATACTTATACAGATGTCTGTGTAGATATATCCATGTGTATACAGATGGTATTGTAGGTATTTCCATGTTTATACAGATGGTGGTGTAGATATTTCCATGTTTATTCAGATGACTGTGTAGATATTTCCATGTTTTTACAGATGGCAGTGTAGATATTTCAATGTTTATAGAGATGGCGCTGTAGATATTTCCATGTTTATACACATCGCAGTGTAGATATTTCCATGTTTTTACAGGTATCTGTGTAGATATTTCCATGTTTACACAGATTGCGGTGTATATATTTCCATCTTTCTACAGATGGCATTGTAGATATTTCCATGTTTATGCAGATGGCGGTGTAGATATTTCCATGTTTATATAGATGGTGGTGTAGATATTACCATGTTTATACAGATAGCGGTGTAGATATTTCCATGTTTATACAGATCGTGGTGAAGATATTTCCATGTTTATACAGATCGCGGTGTAGATATTTCCATGTTAATACACATCGCGGTGTAGATATTTCCATGTTTATACAGATCGCCGTGTAGATATTTCCATGTTTATACAGATAGCGGTGTAGATATTTCCATGTTTTTACAGATAACGGTGTAGATATTTCCATGTTTACACAGATTGCGGTGTAGATATTTCCATCTTTCTACAGATGGCATTGTAGATATTTCCATGTTTATGCAGATAGCGTTGTAGATATTTCCATGTTTATACAGATAGCGGTGTAGATATTTCCATGTTTATAGAGATAGCGGTGTAGGTATTTCCATGTTTATAGATATAGCAGTGTAGATATTTCCATGTTTATATAGATGGCGCTGTAGGTATTTCCATGTTTATACCGATAGGTGTGTTGCTATTTCAACGTTTATACAGATAGCGATGTAGATATTTCCATGTTTATACAGCTGGCGGTGCAGATATTTATATCTTTATACAGATGGCATTGTAGATATTTCCTTATTCACACAGATGGCGGTGTAGAAGTTTCCGTGTTTATGCAGATGGCGGAGTAGTTAGTTCCATGTTTATGGAGATGGCAGTGTAGATATTTTCATGTTTATAGAGATGGCGGTGTAGATATTTCCATGTTTATAGAGATAGCAGTGTAGATATTTACATGTTTATACAGATGACTGTGTAGTTATTTCCAAGTGTATACAGATGGAATTGTAGATATTTCCATGTTTATACAGATGACTGTAGAGGTATTTCCATGTTTTACAGATGGCTGTGCAGATATTTCCATGTTTATAGAGATAGCGGTGTAGATATTTCCATGTTTGTACAGATGGCGTTGTTGATATTTCCATCTATACACAGATGGCCGTGTAGATATTTCCATGTTTATACAGATGGCAGCGTAGATATTTCCATGGACATGCAGATGGCGGTGTAGGTATTTCCATGTTTATACAGATAGCGGTGTAGATATTTCCATGTTTTCACAGATGGTGGTGTAGATATTTCCGAGTTTATACACATGGTGGAGTAGATAATTCCATCTTTATGGAGATGGCAGTGTAGATATTTTCATGTTTATAGAGATGGCGGTGTAGATATTTCCATATTTCTAGAGATAGCGGTGTAGATATTTCCATCTTTCTACAGATGGCAGTGTAGATATTTCCATGTTTATACAGATGGCGGTGTGGATATTTCCATACTTATACAGATGTCTCGGTAGATATTTCCATGTGTATACAGATGGTATTGTAGGTATTTCCATGTTTATACAGATGGTGGTGTAGATATTTCCATGTTTATTCAGATGACTGTGTAGATATTTCCATGTTTTTACAGATGGCAGTGTAGATATTTCAATGTTTATAGAGATAGCGGTGTAGATATTTCCATGTTTGTACAGATGGCGTTGTTGATATTTCCATCTATACACAGATGGCCGTGTAGATATTTCCATGTTTATAAAGATGGCAGCGTAGATATTTCCATGGACATGCAGATGGCGGTGTAGATATTTCCATGTTTATACAGATAGCGGTGTAGATATTTCCATGTTTATACAGATAGCGGTGTAGATATTTCCATGTTTTCACAGATGGTGGTGTAGATATTTCCGAGTTTATACACATGACGGAGTAGGTACTTCCATCTTTATGGAGATGGCAGTGTAGATATTTCCATGTTTATACAGATGGCGGTGTAGATATTTCCATACTTATACAGATGTCTGTGTAGATATATCCATGTGTATACAGATGGTATTGTAGATATTTCCATGTTTATACAGATGGTGGTGTAGATATTTCCATGTTTATTCAGATGACTGTGTAGATATTTCCATTTTTTTACAGATGGCAGTGTAGATATTTCAATGTTTATAGAGATGGCGCTGTAGATATTTCCATGTTTATACAGATCGCAGTGTAGATATTTCCATGTTTTTACAGATATCTGTGTAGATATTTCCATGTTTACAAAGATTGCGGTGTATATATTTCCATCTTTCTACATATAGCATTGTAGATATTTCCATGTTTATGCAGATGGCGGTGTAGATATTTCCATGTTTATATAGATGGTGGTGTAGATATTACCATGTTTATACAGATAGCGGTGTAGATATTTCCATGTTTATACAGATCGTGGTGAAGTTATTTCCATGTTTATACAGATCGCGGTGTAGATATTTCCATGTTAATACACATCGCGGTGTAGATATTTTCATGTTTATACAGATCGCGGTGTAGATATTTCCATGTTTATACAGATAGCGGTGTAGATATTTCCATGTTTTTACAGATAACAGTGTAGATATTTCCATGTTTACATAGACTGCTGTGTAGATATTTCCATCTTTCTACAGATGGCATTATAGATATTTCCATGTTTATGCAGATGGCGGTGTAGATACTTCCATGTTTATATAGATGGTGGTGTAGATATTACCATGTTTATACAGATAGCGGTGTAGATATTTCCATGTTTATACAGATCTTGGTGAAGTTATTTCCATGTTTATACAGATCGCGGTGTAGATATTTCCATGTTTATACAGATGGCGGTGTAGATATATCCATATTTATAAAGATAGCGTTGTAGATATTTCCATGTTTATAGAGATAGCGGTGTAGGTATTTCCATGTTTATAGACATAGCAGTGTAGTTATTTCCATGTTTATATAGATGGCGTTGAAGATATTTCCATGTTTATACTGATAGATGTGTTGCTATTTCAACGTTTATACAGATAGCGATGTAGATATTTCCATGTTTATACAGCTGGCGGTGCAGATATTTTTATCTTTATACAGATGGCATTGTAGATATTTCCTTATTCACACAGATGGCGGTGTAGATGTTTCCATGTTTATGCAGATGGCGGAGTAGTTAGTTCCATGTTTATGGAGATGGCAGTGTAGATATTTTCATGTTTATAGAGATGGCGGTGTAGATATTTCCATGTTTATAGAGATAGCAGTGTAGATATTTACATGTTTATACAGATGACTGTGTAGTTATTTCCTAGTGTATACAGATGGCATTGTAGACATTTCCATGTTTATACAGATGACTGTAGAGGTATTTCCATGTTTTACAGATGGCTGTGCAGATATTTCCATGTTTATAGAGATAGCGGTGTAGATATTTCCATGTTTGTACAGATGGCGTTGTTGATATTTCCATCTATACACAGATGGCCGTGTAGATATTTCCATGTTTATACAGATGGCAGCGTAGATATTTCCATGGACATGCAGATGGCGGTGTAGGTATTTCCATGTTTATACAGAT
The DNA here is from genome assembly GCF_029289425.2 of Pan paniscus. Lineage (NCBI taxonomy): Eukaryota > Metazoa > Chordata > Mammalia > Primates > Hominidae > Pan > Pan paniscus. The sequence continues at coordinate 74,706,413 of NC_073270.2, forward strand.
AGCGGTGTAGATATTTCCATGTTTTCACAGATGGTGGTGTAGATATTTCCGAGTTTATACACATGACGGAGTAGATACTTCCATCTTTATGGAGATGGCAGTGTAGATATTTCCATGTTTATACAGATGGCGGTGTAGATATTTCCATACTTATACAGATGTCTGTGTAGATATATCCATGTGTATACAGATGGTATTGTAGGTATTTCCATGTTTATACAGATGGTGGTGTAGATATTTCCATGTTTATTCAGATGACTGTGTAGATATTTCCATGTTTTTACAGATGGCAGTGTAGATATTTCAATGTTTATAGAGATGGCGCTGTAGATATTTCCATGTTTATACAGATCGCAGTGTAGATATTTCCATGTTTTTACAGATATCTGTGTAGATATTTCCATGTTTACACAGATTGCGGTGTATATATTTCCATCTTTCTACAGATGGCATTGTAGATATTTCCATGTTTATGCAGATGGCGGTGTAGATATTTCCATGTTTATATAGATGGTGGTGTGGATATTACCATGTTTATACAGATAGCGGTGTAGATATTTCCATGTTTATACAGATCGTGGTGAAGTTATTTCCATGTTTATACAGATCGCGGTGTAGATATTTCCATGTTAATACACATCGCGGTGTAGATATTTCCATGTTTATACAGATCGCGGTGTAGATATTTCCATGTTTATACAGATAGCGGTGTAGATATTTCCATGTTTTTACAGATAACGGTGTAGATATTTCCATGTTTACACAGATTGCGGTGTAGATATTTCCATCTTTCTACAGATGGCATTGTAGATATTTCCATGTTTATGCAGATAGCGTTGTAGATATTTCCATGTTTATACAGATAGCGGTGTAGATATTTCCATGTTTATAGAGATAGCGGTGTAGGTATTTCCATGTTTATAGACATAGCAGTGTAGATATTTCCATGTTTATATAGATGGCGTTGTAGATATTTCCATGTTTATACCGATAGGTGTGTTGCTATTTCAACGTTTATACAGATAGCGATGTAGATATTTCCATGTTTATACAGCTGGCGGTGCAGATATTTTTATCTTTATACAGATGGCATTGTAGATATTTCCTTATTCACACAGATGGCGGTGTAGATGTTTCCATGTTTATGCAGATGGCGGAGTAGTTAGTTCCATGTTTATGGAGATGGCAGTGTAGATATTTTCATGTTTATAGAGATGGCGGTGTAGATATTTCCATGTTTATAGAGATAGCAGTGTAGATATTTACATGTTTATACAGATGACTGTGTAGTTATTTCCAAGTGTATACAGATGGCATTGTAGATATTTCCATGTTTATACAGATGACTGTAGAGGTATTTCCATGTTTTACAGATGGCTGTGCAGATATTTCCATGTTTATAGAGATAGCGGTGTAGATATTTCCATGTTTGTACAGATGGCGTTGTTGATATTTCCATCTATACACAGATGGCCGTGTAGATATTTCCATGTTTATACAGATGGCAGCGTAGATATTTCCATGGACATGCAGATGGCGGTGTAGGTATTTCCATGTTTATACAGATAGCGGTGTAGATATTTCCATGTTTTCACAGTTGGTGGTGTAGATATTTCCGAGTTTATACACATGGCGGAGTAGATACTTCCATCTTTATGGAGATGGCAGTGTAGATATTTTCATGTTTATAGAGATGGCGGTGTAGATATTTCCATATTTCTAGAGATAGCGGTGTAGATATTTCCATCTTTCTACAGATTGCAGTGTAGATATTTTCATGTTTATACAGATGGCGTTGTGGATATTTCCATACTTATACAGATGTCTCTGTAGATATTTCCATGTGTATACAGATGGTATTGTAGGTATTTCCATGTTTATACAGATGGTGGTGTAGATATTTCCATGTTTATTCAGATGACTGTGTAGATATTTCCATGTTTTTACAGATGGCAGTGTAGATATTTCAATGTTTATAGAGATAGCGGTGTAGATATTTCCATGTTTGTACAGATGGCGTTGTTGATATTTCCATCTATACACAGATGGCCGTGTAGATATTTCCATGTTTATAAAGATGGCAGCGTAGATATTTCCATGGACATGCAGATGGCGGTGTAGATATTTCCATGTTTATACAGATAGCGGTGTAGATATTTCCATGTTTATACAGATAGCGGTGTAGATATTTCCATGTTTTCACAGATGGTGGTGTAGATATTTCCGAGTTTATACACATGACGGAGTAGATACTTCCATCTTTATGGAGATGGCAGTGTAGATATTTCCATGTTTATACAGATGGCGGTGTAGATATTTCCATACTTATACAGATGTCTGTGTAGATATATCCATGTGTATACAGATGGTATTGTAGGTATTTCCATGTTTATACAGATGGTGGTGTAGATATTTCCATGTTTATTCAGATGACTGTGTAGATATTTCCATGTTTTTACAGATGGCAGTGTAGATATTTCAATGTTTATAGAGATGGCGCTGTAGATATTTCCATGTTTATACACATCGCAGTGTAGATATTTCCATGTTTTTACAGGTATCTGTATAGATATTTCCATGTTTACACAGATTGCGGTGTATATATTTCCATCTTTCTACAGATGGCATTGTAGATATTTCCATGTTTATGCAGATGGCGGTGTAGATATTTCCATGTTTATATAGATGGTGGTGTAGATATTACCATGTTTATACAGATAGCGGTGTAGATATTTCCATGTTTATACAGATCGTGGTGAAGATATTTCCATGTTTATACAGATCGCGGTGTAGATATTTCCATGTTAATACACATCGCGGTGTAGATATTTCCATGTTTATACAGATCGCCGTGTAGATATTTCCATGTTTATACAGATAGCGGTGTAGATATTTCCATGTTTTTACAGATAACGGTGTAGATATTTCCATGTTTACACAGATTGCGGTGTAGATATTTCCATCTTTCTACAGATGGCATTGTAGATATTTCCATGTTTACGCAGATAGCGTTGTAGATATTTCCATGTTTATACAGATAGCGGTGTAGATATTTCCATGTTTATAGAGATAGCGGTGTAGGTATTTCCATGTTTATAGACATAGCAGTGTAGATATTTCCATGTTTATATAGATGGCGTTGTAGGTATTTCCATGTTTATACCGATAGGTGTGTTGCTATTTCAACGTTTATACAGATAGCGATGTAGATATTTCCATGTTTATACAGCTGGCGGTGCAGATATTTATATCTTTATACCGATGGCATTGTAGATATTTCCTTATTCACACAGATGGCGGTGTAGATGTTTCCATGTTTATGCAGATGGCGGAGTAGTTAGTTCCATGTTTATGGAGATGGCAGTGTAGATATTTTCATGTTTATAGAGATGGCGGTGTAGATATTTCCATGTTTATAGAGATAGCAGTGTAGATATTTACATGTTTATACAGATGACTGTGTAGTTATTTCCAAGTGTATACAGATGGAATTGTAGATATTTCCATGTTTATACAGATGACTGTAGAGGTATTTCCATGTTTTACAGATGGCTGTGCAGATATTTCCATGTTTATAGAGATAGCGGTGTAGATATTTCCATGTTTGTACAGATGGCGTTGTTGATATTTCCATCTATACACAGATGGCCGTGTAGATATTTCCATGTTTATACAGATGGCAGCGTAGATATTTCCATGGACATGCAGATGGCGGTGTAGGTATTTCCATGTTTATACAGATAGCGGTGTAGATATTTCCATGTTTTCACAGATGGTGGTGTAGATATTTCCGAGTTTATACACATGGCGGAGTAGATACTTCCATCTTTATGGAGATGGCAGTGTAGATATTTTCATGTTTATAGAGATGGCGGTGTAGATATTTCCATATTTCTAGAGATAGCGGTGTAGATATTTCCATCTTTCTACAGATGGCAGTGTAGATATTTCCATGTTTATACAGATGGCGGTGTGGATATTTCCATACTTATACAGATGTCTCTGTAGATATTTCCATGTGTATACAGATGGTATTGTAGGTATTTCCATGTTTATACAGATGGTGGTGTAGATATTTCCATGTTTATTCAGATGACTGTGTAGATATTTGCATGTTTTTACAGATGGCAGTGTAGATATTTCAATGTTTATAGAGATAGCGGTGTAGATATTTCCATGTTTGTACAGATGGCGTTGTTGATATTTCCATCTATACACAGATGGCCGTGTAGATATTTCCATGTTTATAAAGATGGCAGCGTAGATATTTCCATGGACATGCAGATGGCGGTGTACATATTTCCATGTTTATACAGATAGCGGTGTAGATATTTCCATGTTTATACAGATAGCGGTGTAGATATTTCCATGTTTTCACAGATGGTGGTGTAGATATTTCCGAGTTTATACACATGACGGAGTAGATACTTCCATCTTTATGGAGATGGCAGTGTAGATATTTTCATGTTTATAGAGATGGCGGTGTAGATATTTCCATATTTATAGAGATAGCGGTGTAGATATTTCCATCTTTCTACAGATGGCAGTGTAGATATTTCCATGTTTATACAGATGGCGGTGTAGATATTTCCATACTTATACAAATATCTGTGTAGATATTTCCATGTGTATACAGATGGCATTGTAGGTATTTCCATGTTTATACAGATGGTGGTGTAGATATTTCCATTTTTATTCAGATGACTGTGTAGATATTTCCATGTTTTTACAGATGGCAGTGTAGATATTTCAATGTTTATATAGATGGCGCTGTAGATATTTCCATGTTTATACAGATCACGGTGTAGATATTTCCATGTTTATACAGATAGCGGTGTAGATATTTCCATCTTTATACAGATAGCGGTGTAGTTATTTCCATGTTTATAGAGATAGCGGTGTAGGTATTTCCATGTTTATAGACATAGCGGTGTAGATATTTCCATGTTTATATAGATGGCGTTGTAGATATTTCCATGTTTATACCGATAGATGTGTTGGTATTTCCACGTTTATACAGATAGCGATGTAGATATTTCCATGTTTATACAGCTCGCGGTGCAGATATTTATATCTTTATACAGATGTCACTGTAGATATTTCCTTATTCACACAGATGGCGGTGTAGATGTTTCCATGTTTATACAAGTGGCGGAGTAGTTAGTTTCATGTTTATGGAGAAAGTAGTGTAGATATTTTCATGTTTATAGAGATGGCGGTGTCGATATTTCCATGTTTATAGAGATAGCAGTGTAGATATTTACATGTTTATACAGATGGCTGTGTAGATATTTCCATGTCTATACAGATGGCATTGTAGATATTTCCATGTTTATACAGATGACTGTAGAGGTATTTCCATGTTTTTCAGATGGGTGTGCAGATATTTCCATGTTTATAGGGATAGCGGTGTAGATAGTTCCATGTTTGTTCAGATGGCGTTGTTGATATTTCCATCTATACACAGATGGCGGTGTAGATATTTCCATGTTTATACAGATGGCAGCGTAGATATTTCCATGGACATGCAGATGGCGGTGTAGATATTTCCATGTTTATACAGATAGCGGTGTAGGTATATCCATGTTTTCAGAAATGGTGGTGTAGATATTTCCGTGTTTATACACATGGCGGAGTAGATACTTCCATCTTTATAGAGATCCCAGTGTAGATATTTTCATGTTTATAGAGATGGCGGTGTAGATATTTCCATATTTATACAGATAGCGGTGTAGATATTTCCATCTTTCTACAGATGGCAGTGTAGATATTTCCATGTTTATACAGATGGCGGTGTAGATATTTCCATACTTATACAGATATCTGTGTAGATATTTCCTTGTGTATACAGATGGTATTGTAGGTATTTCCATGTTTATAGAGATGGTGGTGTAGATATTTCCATGTTTATTCAGATGACTGTGTAGATATTTCCATGTTTTACAGATGGCAGTGTAGATATTTCAAAGTTTATAGAGATGGCGCTGTAGATATTTCCATGTTTATACAGATCGCGGTGTAGATATTTCCATGTTTATACAGATAGCGGTGTAGATATTTCCAAGTTTTTACAGATATCGGTGTAGATATTTCCATGTTTACACAGATTGCGGTGTAGATGTTTCCATCTTTCTACAGATGGCATTGTAGTTATTTCCATGTTTATGCAGATGGCGGTGTATATATTTCCATGTTTATATAGATGGTGGTGTAGATATTACCATGTTTATACAGATCGTGGTGAAGATATTTCAATGTTTATACAGATCGCGGTGTAGATATTTCCATGTTTATGCAGATCGCGGTGTTGATATTTCCATGTTTATACAGATAGCGGTGTAGATATTTCCATGTTTATACAGATAGCGGTGTAGATATTTCCATGTTTATAGAGATAGGGTTTAGGTATTTCCATGTTTATAGACATAGCGGTGTAGATATTTCCATGTTTATATAGATGGCGTTGTAGATATTTCCATGTTTATACCGATAGATGTGTTGGTATTTCCACGTTTATACAGATAGCGATGTAGATATTTCCATGTTTATACAGCTCGCTGTGCAGATATTTATATCTTTATACAGATGGCATTGTAGATATTTCCTTATTCACACAGATGGCGGTGTAGATGCTTCCATGTTTATACAGATGGCGGAGTAGTTAGTTCCATGTTTATGGAGATGGCAGTGTAGATATTTTCATGTTTATAGAGATGGCAGTGTAGATATTTCCATGTTTATAGAGATAGCAGTGTAGATATTTACCTGTTTATACAGATGGCTGTGTGGATATTTCCATGTGTATACAGATGGCATTGTAGATATTTCCATGTTTATACAGATGACTGTAGAGGTATTTCCATGTTTTACAGATGTCTGTGCAGATATTTCCATGTTTATAGAGATAGCGGTGTAGATATTTCCATGTTTGTACAGATGGCGTTGTTGATATTTCCATCTATACAAAGATGGCCGTGTAGATATTTCCATGTTTACACAGATGGCAGCGTAGATATTTCCATGGACATGCAGACGGCGGTGTAGATATTTCCATGTTTATACAGATAGCGGTGTAGATATTTCCATGTTTTCACAGATGGTGGTGTAGATATTTCCGTGTTTATACACATGGCGGAGTAGATACTTCCATCTTTATAGAGATGGCAGTGTAGATATTTTCATGTTTATAGAGATGGCGGTGTAGATATTTCCATATTTATAGAGATAGCGATGTAGATATTTCCGTCTTTCTACAGATGGCAGTGTAGATATTTACATGTTTATACAGATGGCGGTGTAGATATTTCCATACTGATACAGATATCTGTGTAGATATTTCCATGTGTATACAGATGGTATTGTAAGCATTTCCATGTTTATACAGATGGTGGTGTAGATATTTCCATGTTTATTCAGATGACTGTGTAGATATTTCCATGTTTTTACAGATGGCAGTGTAGATATTTCAATGTTTATAGAGATGGCGCTGTAGATATTTCCATGTTTATACAGATCGCGTTGTAGTTATTTCCATGTTTATACAGATAGCGGTGTAGATATTTCCATGTTTTTACAGATATCGGTGTAGATAATTCCACGTTTACACAGATTGCGGTGTAGATGTTTCCATCTTTCTACAGATGGCATTGTAGATATTTCCATGTTTATGCAGATGGCAGTGTATATATTTCCATGTTTATATAGATGGTGGTGTAGATATTACCATGTTTATAGAGATAGCGGTGTAGATATTTCCATGTTTATACAGATCGTGGTGAAGATATTTCAATGTTTATACAGATCGCGGTGTAGATATTTCCAAGTTTATGCAGATCGCGGTGTAGATATTTCCATGTTTACACAGATAGCGGTGTAGATAATTCCATGTTTATACAGATAGCGGTGTATATATTTCCATGTTTATACAAATGACTGTAGAGGTATTTCCATGTTTTACAGATGGCTGTGCAGATATTTCCATGTTTATAGAGATAGCGGTGTAGATATTTCCATGTTTGTACAGATGGCATTGTTGATATTTCCATCTATACAAAGATGGCGGTGTAGATATTTCCATGTTTATACAGATGGCAGCGTAAATATTTCCATGGACATGCAGATGGCGGTGTAGATATTTCCATGTTTATACAGATAGCGGTGTAGATATTTCCATGTTTTCACAGATGGTGGTGTAGATATTTCCGTGTTTATACACATGGCGGAGTAGATACATCCATCTTTATAGAGATTGCAGTGTAGATATTTTCATGTTTATAGAGATGGCGGTGTAGATATTTCCATATTTATAGAGATAGCGATGTAGATACTTCCATCTTTCTACAAATGGCAGTGTCGATATTTCCATGTTTATACAGATGACGGTGAAGATATTTCCATACTTATACAGATATCTGTGTAGATATTTCCATGAGTATACAGATGGTATTGTAGGTATTTCCATGTTTATACAGATGGTGGTGTAGAAATTTGCATGTTTATTCAGATTACTGTGTAGATATTTCCATGTTTTTACAGATGGCAGTGTAGATATTTCAATGTTTATAGAGATGGCGCTGTAGATATTTCCATGTTTATACAGATCGTGGTGTAGATTTTTCCATGTTTACACAGATAGCGGTGTAGATATTTCCATGTTTTTACAGATATCGGTGTAGATAATTCCATGTTTACACAGATTGCGGTGTAGATGTTTCCATCTTTCTACAGATGGCATTGTAGATATTTCCATGTTTATGCAGATGGCAGTGTATATATTTCCATGTTTATATAGATGGTGGTGTAGATATTACCATGTTTATACAGATAGCGGTGTAGATATTTCCATCTTTATACAGATCGTGGTGAAGATATTTCAATGTTTATACAGATCGCGGTGTAGATATTTCCAAGTTTATGCAGATTGCGGTGTAGATATTTCCATGTTTATACAGATAGCGGTGTAGATATTTCCATGTTTATACAGATAGCGGTGTAGATATTTCCATGTTTATACAGATAGCGGTGTAGATATTTCCATGTTTATAGAGATAGCGGTGTAGGTATTTCCATGTTTATAGACATAGCGGTGTAGATATTTCCATGTTTATATAGATGGCGTTGTAGATATTTCTATGTTAATACCGATAGATGTGTTGGTATTTCCACGTTTATTCAGACAGCGATGTAGATATTTCCATGTTTATACAGCTCGCGGCGCAGATATTTATATCTTTATACAGATGGCATTGTAGATATTTCCTTATTCACACAGATGGCGGTGTAGATGTTTCCATGTTTATACAGATGGCGGAGTAGTTAGTTCCAAGTTTATGGATATGGCAGTGTAGATATTTTCATGTTTATAGAGATGGCGGTGTAGGTATTTCCATGTTTATTGAGATATCAGTGTAGATATTTTCATGTTTATACAGATGGCTGGGTAGATATTTCCAAGTGTAAACAGATGGCATTGTAGATATTTCCATGTTTATACAGATGACTGTAGAGGTATTTCCATGTTTTACAGATGGCTGTGCAGATATTTCCATGTTTATAGAGATAGCGGTGTAGATATTTCCATGTTTGTACAGATGGCATTGTTGATATTTCCATCTATACACAGATGGCGGTGTAGATATTTCCATGTTTATACAGATGGCAGCGTAGATATTTCCATGGACATGCAGATGGCGGTGTAGATATTTACATGTTTATACAGATAGCGGTGTAGATATTTCCATGTTTTCACAGATGGTGGTGTGGATATTTCCGTGTTTATACACATGGCGGAGTAGATACTTCCATCTTTATGGAGATGGCAGTGTAGATATTTTCATGTTTATAGAGATGGCGGTGTAGATATTTCCATATTTATAGAGATAGCGGTGTAGGTAATTCCATCTTTCTACAGATGGCAGTGTAGATATTTCCATGTTTATACAGATGGCGGTGTAGATATTTCCATACTTATACAGATGTCTGTGTAGATATTTCCATGTGTATACAGATGGTATTGTAGGTATTTCCATGTTTATACAGATGGTGGTGTAGATATTTCCATGTTTATTCAGATGACTGTGTAGATATTTCCATGTTTTTACAGATGGCAGTGTAGATATTTCAATGTTTATAGAGATGGCGCAGTAGATATTTCCATGTTTATACAGATCGCGGTGTAGGTATTTCCATCTTTATACAGAGAGCGGTGTAGATATTTCCATGTTTTTACAGATAACGGTGTAGATATTTCCATGTTTACACAGATTGCGGTGTAGATATTTCCATCTTTCTACAGATGGCATTGTAGATATTTCCATGTATATGCAGATGGCAGTGTAGATACTTCCATGTTTATATAGATGGTGGTGTAGATAATACCATGTTTATACAGATCGTGGTGTAGATATTTCCATGTTTATACAGATGGCGGTGTAGATATATCCATGTTTATACAGATAGCGTTGTAGATATTTCCATGTTTGTACAGATAGCGGTGTAGATATTTCCATGTTTATAGAGATAGCGGTGTAGGTATTTCCATGTTTATAGACATAGCAGTGTAGATATTTCCATGTTTATATAGATGACGTTGTAGATATTTCCATGTTTATACCGATAGATGTGTTGCTATTTCAACGTTTATACAGATAGCGATGTAGATATTTCCATGTTTATACAGCTGGCGGTGCAGATATTTATATCTTTATACAGATGGCATTGTAGATATTTCCTTATTCACACAGATGGCGGTGTAGATGTTTCCATGTTTATACAGATGGCGGAGTAGTTAGTTCCATGTTTATGGAGATGGCAGTGTAGATATTTTCATGTTTATAGAGATGGCGGTGTAGATATTTCCATGTTTATAGAGATAGCAGTGTATATATTTACATGTTTATACAGATGACTGTGTAGTTATTTCCAAGTGTATACAGATGGCATTGTAGATATTTCCATGTTTATACAGATGACTGTAGAGGTATTTCCATGTTTTACAGATGGCTGTGCAGATATTTCCATGTTTATAGAGATAGCGGTGTAGATATTTCCATGTTTGTACAGATGGCGTTGTTGATATTTCCATCTATACACAGATGGCCGTGTAGATATTTCCATGTTTATACAGATGGCAGCGTAGATATTTCCATGGACATGCAGATGGCGGTGTAGGTATTTCCATGTTTATACAGATAGCGGTGTAGATATTTCCATGTTTTCACAGATGGTGGTGTAGATATTTCCGAGTTTATACACATGGCGGAGTAGATACTTCCATCTTTATGGAGTTGGCAGTGTAGATATTTTCATGTTTATAGAGATGGCGGTGTAGATATTTCCATATTTCTAGAGATAGCGGTGTAGATATTTCCATCTTTCTACAGATGGCAGTGTAGATATTTCCATGTTTATACAGATGGCGGTGTGGATATTTCCATACTTATACAGATGTCTCTATAGATATTTCCATGTGTATACAGATGGTATTGAAGGTATTTCCATGTTTATACAGATGGTGGTGTAGATATTTCCATGTTTATTCAGATGACTGTGTAGATATTTCCATGTTTTTACAGATGGCAGTGTAGATATTTCAATGTTTATAGAGATAGCGGTGTAGATATTTCCATGTTTGTACAGATGGCGTTGTTGATATTTCCATCTATACACAGATGGCCGTGTAGATATTTCCATGTTTATACAGATGGCAGCGTAGATATTTCCATGGACATGCAGATGGCGGTGTAGATATTTCCATGTTTATACAGATAGCGGTGTAGATATTTCCATGTTTTCACAGATGGTGGTGTAGATATTTCCGTGTTTATACACATGGCGGAGTAGATACTTTCATTTTATGGAGATGGCAGTGTAGCTATTTTCATGTTTATAGAGATGGCGGTGTAGATATTTCCATATTTATAGAGATAGCTGTGTAGGTAATACCATCTTTCTACAGATGGCAGTGTAGATATTTCCATGTTTATACAGATGGCGGTGTAGATATTTCCATACTTATACAGAAGTCTGTGTAGATATTTCCATGTGTATACAGATGGTATTGTAGGTATTTCCATGTTTATACAGATGGTGGTGTAGATATTTCCATGTTTATTCAGATGACTGTGTAGATATTTCCATGTTTTTACAGATGGCAGTGTAGATATTTCAATGTTTATAGAGATGGCGCAGTAGATATTTCCATGTTTATACAGATCGCGGTGTAGATATTTCCATGTTTATACAGATAGCGGTGTAGATATTTCCATGTTTTTACAGATAACGGTGTAGATATTTCCATGTTTACACAGATTGCAGTGTAGATATTTCCATCTTTCTACAGATGGCATTGTAGATATTTACATGTTTATGCAGATGGCGGTGTAGATACTTCCATGTTTATATAGATGGTGGTGTAGATATTACCATGTTTATACAGATCGCGGTGTAGATATTTCCATGTTTATACAGATGGCGGTGTAGATATATCCATGTTTATACAGATAGCGTTGTAGATATTTCCATGTTTATACAGATAGCGGTGTAGATATTTCCATGTTTATAGAGATAGCGGTGTAGGTATTTCCATGTTTATAGACATAGCAGTGTAGATATTTCCATGTTTATATAGATGACGTTGTAGATATTTCCATGTTTATACCGATAGATGTGTTGCTATTTCAACGTTTATACAGATAGTGATGTAGATATTTCCATGTTTATACAGCTGGCGGTGCAGATATTTATATCTTTATACAGATGGCATTGTAGATATTTCCTTATTCACACAGATGGCGGTGTAGATGTTTCCATGTTTATACAGATGGCGGAGTAGTTAGTTCCATGTTTATGGAGATGGCAGTGTAGATATTTTCATGTTTATAGAGATGGCGGTGTAGATATTTCCATGTTTATAGAGATAGCAGTGTATATATTTACATGTTTATACAGATGACTGTGTAGTTATTTCCAAGTGTATACAGATGGCACTGTAGATATTTCCATGTTTATACAGATGACTGTAGAGGTATTTCCATGTTTTACAGATGGCTGTGCAGATATTTCCATGTTTATAGAGATAGCGGTGTAGATATTTCCATGTTTGTACAGATGGCGTTGTTGATATTTCCATCTATACACAGATGGCCGTGTAGATATTTCCATGTTTATACAGATGGCAGCGTATATATTTCCATGGACATGCAGATGGCGGTGTAGGTATTTCCATGTTTATACAGATAGCGGTGTAGATATTTCCATGTTTTCACAGATGGTGGTGTAGATATTTCCGAGTTTATACACATGGCGGAGTAGATACTTCCATCTTTATGGAGATGGCAGTGTAGATATTTTCATGTTTATAGAGATGGCGGTGTAGATATTTCCATATTTCTAGAGATAGCGGTGTAGATATTTCCATCTTTCTACAGATGGCAGTGTAGATATTTCCATGTTTATACAGATGGCGGTGTGGATATTTCCATACTTATACAGATGTCTCTGTAGATATTTCCATGTGTATACAGGTGGTATTGAAGGTATTTCCATGTTTATACAGATGGTGGTGTAGATATTTCCATGTTTATTCAGATGACTGTGTAGATATTTCCATGTTTTTACAGATGGCAGTGTAGATATTTCAATGTTTATAGAGATAGCGGTGTAGATATTTCCATGTTTGTACAGATGGCGTTGTTGATATTTCCATCTATACACAGATGGCCGTGTAGATATTTCCATGTTTATAAAGATGGCAGCGTAGATATTTCCATTGACATGCAGATGGCGGTGTAGATATTTCCATGTTTATACAGATAGCGGTGTAGATATTTCCATGTTTATACAGATAGCGGTGTAGATATTTCCATGTTTTCACAGATGGTGGTGTAGATATTTCCGAGTTTATACACATGACGGAGTAGATACTTCCATCTTTATGGAGATGGCAGTGTAGATATTTCCATGTTTATACAGATGGCGGTGTAGATATTTCCATACTTATACAGATGTCTGTGTAGATATTTCCATGTTTATACTGATGTTATTGTAGTTATTTCCATGTTTATACAGATGGTGGTGTAGATATTTCCATGTTTATTCAGATGACTGTGTAGATATTTCCATGTTTTACAGATGGCTGTGCAGATATTTCCATGTTTATAGAGATAGCGGTGTAGATATTTCCATGTTTATACAGATAGCGGTGTAGATATTTCCATGTTTATACAGATAGCGGTGTAGATATTTCCATGTTTTCACAGATGGTGGTGTAGATATTTCCGAGTTTATACACATGGCGGAGTAGATACTTCCATCTTTATGGAGATGGCAGAGTAGATATTTTCATGTTTATAGAGATAGCGGTGTAGATATTTCCATATTTATAGAGATAGCGGTGTAGATATTTCCATCTTTCTACAGAAGGCAGTGTAGATATTTCCATGTTTATACAGATGGCGGTGTAGATATTTCCATACTTATACAAATGTCTGTGTAGATATATCCATGTGTATACAGATGGTATTGTAGGTAATTCCATGTTTATACAGATGGTGGTGTAGATATTTCCATGTTTATTCAGATGACTGTGTAGATATTTCCATGTTTTTACAGATGGCAGTGTAGATATTTCAATGTTTATACAGATGGCGCTGTAGATATTTCCATGTTTATACAGATCGCGTTGTAGATATTTCCATGTTTATACAGATAGCGGAGTAGATATTTCCATGTTTTTACAGATAACGGTGTTGATATTTCCATCTTTACACAGATTGCGGTGTAGATATTTCCATCTTTCTACAGATGGCATTGTAGATATTTCCATGTTTATGCAGATGGCGGTGTAGATACTTCCATGTTTATATAGATGGTGGTGTAGATATTACCATGTTTATACAGATAGCGGTGTAGATATTTCCATGTTTATGCAGATCGCGGTGAAGATATTTCCATGTTTATACAGATCGCGGTGTAGATATTTCCATGTTTATACAGATCGCGGTGTAGATATTTCCATGTTTATACAGATAGCGTTGTAGATATTTCCATGTTTATACAGATAGCGGTGTAGATATTTCCATGTTTATAGAGATAGTGGTGTAGGTATTTCCATGATTATAGACATAGCAGTGTAGATATTTCCATGTTTATATAGATGGTGTTGAAGATATTTTCATGTTTATACCGATTGATGTGTTGGTATTTCCACGTTTATACAGATTGCGATGTAGATATTTCCTTGTTTATACAGATCGCGTTGTAGATATTTCCATGTTTATACAGATAGCCGTGTAGGTATTTCCATGTTTTTACAGATAACGGTGTAGATATTTCCATGTTTACACAGATTGCGGTGTAGATATTTCCATCTTTCTACAGATGGCATTGTAGATATTTCCATGTTTATGCAGATTTCGGTGTAGATACTTCCATGTTTATATAGATGGTGGTGTAGATTTTACCATGTTTATACAGATAGCGGTGTAGATATTTCCATGTTTATACACATCGTGGTGAAGATATTTCCATGTTTATTCAGATCGCGGTGTAGATATTTCCATGTTTATACAGATGGCAGCGTAGATATTTCCATGGACATGCAGATGGCGGTGTAGATATTTCCATGTTTATACAGATAGCGGTGTAGATATTTCCATGTTTTCACAGATGGTGGTGTAGATATTTCCGTGTTTATACACATGGCGGATTAGATACTTCCATCTTTATGGAGATGGCAGTGTAGATATTTTCATGTTTATAGAGATGGCGGTGTAGATATTTCCATTTTTATACAGATAGCGGTGTAGATAATTCCATCTTTCTACAGATGGCAGTGTAGATATTTCCATGTTTATACAGATGGCGGTGTAGATATTTCCATACTTATACAGATGTCTGTGTAGATATTTCCATGTGTATACAGATGGTATTGTAGGTATTTCCATGTTTATACAGATGGTGGTGCAGATATTTCCATGTTCATTCAGATGACTGTGTAGATATTTCCATGTTTTTACAGATGGCAGTGTAGATATTTCAATGTTTATAGAGATGGCGCTGTAGATATTTCCATGTTTATACAGATCGCGTTGTAGATATTTCCAAGTTTATACAGATAGCGGAGTAGATATTTCCATGTTTTTACAGATAACGGTGTTGATGTTTCCATGTTTACACAGATTGCGGTGTAGATATTTCCATCTTACTACAGATGGCATTGTAGATATTTCCATGTTTATGCAGATGGCGGTGTAGATACTTCCATGTTTATATAGATGGTGGTGTAGATATTACCATGTTTATACAGATAGCGGTGTAGATATTTCCATGTTTATGCAGATCGCGGTGAAGATATTTCCATGTTTATACAGATCGCGGTGTAGATATTTCCATGTTTATACAGATCGCGGTGTAGATATTTCCATGTTTATACAGATAGCGTTGTAGATATTTCCATGTTTATACAGATAGCGGTGTAGATATTTCCATGTTTATAGAGATACCGGTGTAGGTATTTCCATGTTTATAGACATAGCAGTGTAGATATTTCCATGTTTATATAGATGGTGTTGTAGATATTTCCATGTTTATACCGATAGATGTGTTGGTATTTCCACGTTTATACAGATAGCGATGTAGATATTTCCTTGTTTATACAGATAGCGTTGTAGATATTTCCATGTTTATACAGATAGCCTTGTAGATATTTCCATGTTTTTACAGATAACGGTGTAGATATTTCCATGTTTACACAGATTGCGGTGTAGATATTTCCATCTTTCTACAGATGGCATTGTAGATATTTCCATGTTTATGCAGATGGCGGTGTAGATACTTCCATGTTTATATAGATGGTGGTGTAGATATTACCATGTTTATACAGATAGCGGTGTAGATATTTCCATGTTTATAAAGATCGTGGTGAAGATATTTCCATGTTTATTCAGATCGCGGTGTAGGTGTTTCCATGTTTATACAGATGTCAGCGTAGATATTTCCATGGACATGCAGATGGCGGTGTAGATATTTCCATGTTTAAACAGATAGCGGTGTAGATATTTCCATGTTTTCACAGATGGTGGTGTAGGTATTTCCGTGTTTATACACATGGCGGAGTAGATACTTCCATCTTTATGGAGATGGCAGTGTAGATATTTTCATGTTTATAGAGATGGCGGTGTAGATATTTCCATATTTATAGAGATAGCGGTGTAGATATTTCCATCTTTCTACAGATGGCAGTGTAGATATTTCCATGTTTATACAGATGGTGGTGTAGATATTTCCATACTTATACAGATGTCTGTGTAGATATATCCATGTGTATACAGACGGTATTTTAGGTATTTCCATGTTTATACAGATGGTGGTGTAGATATTTCCATGTTTATTCAGATGACTGTGTAGTTATTTCCATGTTTTTACAGATGGCAGTGTAGATATTTCAATGTTTATAGAGATGGCGCTGTAGATATTTCCATGTTTATACAGATCGCGGTGTAGATATGTCCATGTTTTTACAGATATCGGTGTAGATATTTCCATGTTTACACAGATTGCAGTGTAGATATTTCCATCTTTCTACAGATGGTATTGTAGATATTTCCATGTTTATGCCGATGGCGGTGTAGATATTTCCATGTTTATATAGATGGTGGTGTAGTTATTACCATGTTTATACAGATAGCGTTGTAGATATTTCCATGTTTATACAGATCGTGGTGAAAATATTTCCATACTTATACAGATCGCGGTGTATATATTTCCATGTTTATACGGATAGCGGTGTAGATATTTCTATGTTTATAGAGATAGCGGTGTAGGTATTTCCATGTTTATACAGATAGTGGTGTAGATATTTCCATGTTTATACAGATACCGGTGTAGATATTTCCATGTTTATAGAGATAGCAGTGTAGGTATTTCCATGTTTATAGACATAGCGGTGTAGATATTTCCATGTTTATATAGATGGCGTTGTAGATATTTCCATGTTTATACCGATAGATGTGTTGGTATTTCCACGTTTATACAGATAGCGATGTAGATATTTCCATGTTTATACAGCTCGCAGTGCAGATATTTATTTCTTTATACAGATGGCATTGTAGATATTTCCTTATTCACACAGATGGCGGTGTAGATGTTTCCATGTTTATACAGATGGCGGAGTAGTTAGTTCCATGTTTATAGAGATGGCATTGTAGATATTTTCATGTTATTGAGATGGCGGTGTAGATATTTCCATGTTTATAGAGATAGCAGTGTAGATATTTACATGTTTATGCAGATGGCTGTGTAGATATTTCCACGTGTATACAGATGGCATTGTAGATATTTCCATGTTTATACAGATGACTGTAGAGATATTTCCATGTTTTACAGATGGCTGTGCAGATATTTCCATGTTTATAGAGTTAGCGGTGTAGATATTTCCATGTTTGTACAGATGGCGTTGTTGACATTTCCACTATACACAGATGGCCGTGTTGATATTTCCATGTTTATACAGATGGCAGCGTAGATATTTCCATGGACATGCAGATGGCGGTGTAGATATTTCCATGTTCATACAGATAGCGGTGTAGGTATTTCCATGTTTATTCAGATGACTGTGTAGATATTTCCATGTTTTTACAGATGGCAGTGTAGATATTTCAATGTTTATAGAGATGGCGCTGTAGATATTTCCATGTTTATACAGATCGCGGTGTAGATATTTCCATGTTTTTACAGATATCGGTGTAGATATTTCCATGTTTACATGGATTGCAGTGTAGATATTTCCATCTTTCTACAGATGGCATTGTAGATATTTCCATGTTTATGCAGATGGCGGTGTAGATATTTCCATGTTTATATAGATGGTGGTATAGATATTACCATGTTTATACAGATAGCGGTGTAGATATTTCCATGTACATACAGATCATGGTGAAGCTATTTCCATATTTATACAGATCGCGGTGTAGATATTTCCATGTTTATACAGATCGCGGTGTAGATATTTCCATGTTTATACAGATAGCGGTGTAGATATTTCCATGTTTATCCAGATAGCAGTGTAGACATTTCCATGTTTATAGAGATAGCGCTGTTGGTATTTCCTTGTTTATAGACATAGCGGTGTAGATATTTCCATGTTTATATAGATGGCGTTGTAGATTTTTCCATGTTTATACCGATAGATGTGTTGGTATTTCCACGTTTATACAGATAGTGATGTAGATATTTCCATGTTTATACAGCTCGCGGTGCAGATATTTATATCTTTATACAGATGGCATTGTAGATATTTCCTTATTCACACAGATGGCGGTGTAGATGTTTTCATGTTTATACAGATGGCGGAGTAGTTAGTTCCATGTTTATGGAGATGGCAGTGTAGATATTTTCATGTTTATAGAGATGGCGGTGTAGATATTTCCATGTTTATAGAGATAGCAGTGTAGATATTTACATGTTTCTACAGATGGCTGTGTAGATATTTCCATGTGTATACAGATGGCATTGTAGATATTTCCATGTTTATACAGATGACTGTAGTGGTATTTCCTTGTTTTACCGATGGCTCTGCAGGTATTTCCATGTTTATAGTGATAGCGGTGTAGATATTTCCATGTTTGTACAGATGGCGTTGATGATATTTCCATCTATACACAGATGGCCGTGTAGATATTTCCATGTTTATACAGATGGCAGCGTAGATATTTCCATGGACATGCAGATGGCGGTGTAGATATTTCCATGTTTATACAGAGAGCGGTATAGATACTTCCATGTTTTCACAGATGGTGGTGTAGATATTTCCGTGTTTATACACATGGCGGAGTAGATACTTCCATCTTTAGAGATGGCAGTGTAGATATTTTCATGTTTATAGAGATGGCGGTGTAGATATTTCCATATTTATAGTGACAACGGTGTAGATATTTCCATCTTTCTATAGATGGCAGTGTAGATATTTCCATGTTTATACAGATGGCGGTGTAGATATTTCCATACTTATAGAGATGTCTGTGTAGATATTTCCATGTGTATAAAGAAGGTATTGTAGGTATTTCCATGTTTATACAGATGGTGGTGTAGATATTTCCGTGTTTATACAAATGGTGGCGTAGATATTTCCATGTTTATTCAGATGACTGTGTAGATATTTCCATGTTTTACAGATGGCAGTGTAGATATTTCAATGTTTATAGAGGTGGCGCTGTAGATATTTCCATGTTTCTACAGATCGCGGTGTAGGTATTTCCATGTTTATACAGATAGCGGTGAAGATATTTCCATGTTTTTACAGATATCGGTATAGATATTTCCATGTTTACACAGATTGCGGTGTAGATATTTCCATCTTTCTACAGATGGCATTGTAGATATTTCCATGTTTATGCAGATGGCGGTGTAGATATTTCCATGTTTATATAGATGGTGGTGTAGATATTACCATGTTTATACAGATAGCGGTGTAGATATTTCCATGTTTATACAGATCGTGGTGAAGATATTTCCATGTTTATACAGATCGCGGTGTAGATATTTCCATGTTTATACAGATCGCGGTGTAGATATTTCCATGTTTACACAGATAGCGGTGTAGATATTTCCATGTTTATACAGATAGCGGTGTAGATATTTCCATGTTTTCACAGATGGTGGTGTAGATATTTCCGAGTTTATACACATGGCGGAGTAGATACTTCCATCTTTATGGAGATGGCAGAGTAGATATTTTCATGTTTATAGAGATAGCGGTGTAGATATTTCCATATTTATAGAGATAGCGGTGTAGATATTTCCATCTTTCTACAGAAGGCAGTGTAGATATTTCCATGTTTATACAGATGGCGGTGTAGATATTTCCATACTTATACAAATGTCTGTGTAGATATATCCATGTGTATACAGATGGTATTGTAGGTAATTCCATGTTTATACAGATGGTGGTGTAGATATTTCCATGTTTATTCAGATGACTGTGTAGATATTTCCATGTTTTTACAGATGGCAGTGTAGATATTTCAATGTTTATACAGATGGCGCTGTAGATATTTCCATGTTTATACAGATCGCGTTGTAGATATTTCCATGTTTATACAGATAGCGGAGTAGATATTTCCATGTTTTTACAGATAACGGTGTTGATATTTCCATGTTTACACAGATTGCGGTGTAGATATTTCCATCTTTCTACAGATGGCATTGTAGATATTTCCATGTTTATGCAGATGGCGGTGTAGATACTTCCATGTTTATATAGATGGTGGTGTAGATATTACCATGTTTATACAGATAGCGGTGTAGATATTTCCATGTTTATGCAGATCGCGGTGAAGATATTTCCATGTTTATACAGATCGCGGTGTAGATATTTCCATGTTTATACAGATCGCGGTGTAGATATTTCCATGTTTATACAGATAGCGTTGTAGATATTTCCATGTTTATACAGATAGCGGTGTAGATATTTCCATGTTTATAGAGATACCGGTGTAGGTATTTCCATGTTTATAGACATAGCAGTGTAGATATTTCCATGTTTATATAGATGGTGTTGTAGATATTTCCATGTTTATACCGATAGATGTGTTGGTATTTCCACGTTTATACAGATAGCGATGTAGATATTTCCTTGTTTATACAGATCGCGTTGTAGATATTTCCATGTTTATACAGATAGCCTTGTAGATATTTCCATGTTTTTACAGATAACGGTGTAGATATTTCCATGTTTACACAGATTGCGGTGTAGATATTTCCATCTTTCTACAGATGGAATTGTAGATATTTCCATGTTTATGCAGATGGTGGTGTAGATACTTCCATGTTTATATAGATGGTGGTGTAGATATTACCATGTTTATACAGATAGCGGTGTAGATATTTCCATGTTTATAAAGATCGTGGTGAAGATATTTCCATGTTTATTCAGATCGCGGTGTAGGTGTTTCCATGTTTATACAGATGTCAGCGTAGATATTTCCATGGACATGCAGATGGCGGTGTAGATATTTCCATGTTTAAACAGATAGCGGTGTAGATATTTCCATGTTTTCACAGATGGTGGTGTAGGTATTTCCGTGTTTATACACATGGCGGAGTAGATACTTCCATCTTTATGGAGATGGCAGTGTAGATATTTTCATGTTTATAGAGATGGCGGTGTAGATATTTCCATATTTATAGAGATAGCGGTGTAGATATTTCCATCTTTCTACAGATGGCAGTGTAGATATTTCCATGTTTATACAGATGGTGGTGTAGATATTTCCATACTTATACAGATGTCTGTGTAGATATATCCATGTGTATACAGACGGTATTTTAGGTATTTCCATGTTTATACAGATGGTGGTGTAGATATTTCCATGTTTATTCAGATGACTGTGTAGATATTTCCATGTTTTTACAGATGGCAGTGTAGATATTTCAATGTTTATAGAGATGGCGCTGTAGATATTTCCATGTTTATACAGATCGCGGTGTAGATATGTCCATGTTTTTACAGATATCGGTGTAGATATTTCCATGTTTACACAGATTGCAGTGTAGATATTTCCATCTTTCTACAGATGGCATTGTAGATATTTCCATGTTTATGCATCTGGCGGTGTAGATATTTCCATGTTTATATAGATGGTGGTGTAGTTATTACCATGTTTATACAGATAGTGGTGTAGATATTTCCATGTTTATACAGATAGCGGTGTAGATATTTCCATGTTTATAGAGATAGCGGTGTAGGTATTTCCATGTTTATACAGATAGTGGTGTAGATATTTCCATGTTTATACAGATAGCGGTGTAGATATTTCCATGTTTATAGAGATAGCAGTGTAGGTATTTCCATGTTTATAGACATAGCGGTGTAGATATTTCCATGTTTATATAGATGGCGTTGTAGATATTTCCATGTTTATACCGATAGATGTGTTGGTATTTCCACGTTTATACAGATAGCGATGTAGATATTTCCATGTTTATACAGCTCGCAGTGCAGATATTTATTTCATTATACAGATGGCATTGTAGATATTTCCTTATTCACACAGATGGCGGTGTAGATGTTTCCATGTTTATACAGATGGCGGAGTAGTTAGTTCCATGTTTATAGAGATGGCATTGTAGATATTTTCATGTTATTGAGATGGCGGTGTAGATATTTCCATGTTTATAGAGATAGCAGTGTAGATATTTACATGTTTATGCAGATGGCTGTGTAGATATTTCCACGTGTATACAGATGGCATTGTAGATATTTCCATGTTTATACAGATGACTGTAGAGATATTTCCATGTTTTACAGATGGCTGTGCAGATATTTCCATGTTTATAGAGTTAGCGGTGTAGATATTTCCATGTTTGTACAGATGGCGTTGTTGACATTTCCACTATACACAGATGGCCGTGTTGATATTTCCATGTTTATACAGATGGCAGCGTAGATATTTCCATGGACATGCAGATGGCGGTGTAGATATTTCCATGTTCATACAGATAGCGGTGTAGGTATTTCCATGTTTATTCAGATGACTGTGTAGATATTTCCATGTTTTTACAGATGGCAGTGTAGATATTTCAATGTTTATAGAGATGGCGCTGTAGATATTTCCATGTTTATACAGATCGCGGTGTAGATATTTCCATGTTTTTACAGATATCGGTGTAGATATTTCCATGTTTACACGGATTGCAGTGTAGATATTTCCATCTTTCTACAGATGGCATTGTAGATATTTCCATGTTTATGCAGATGGCGGTGTAGATATTTCCATGTTTATATAGATGGTGGTATAGATATTACCATGTTTATACAGATAGCGGTGTAGATATTTCCATGTACATACAGATCATGATGAAGCTATTTCCATATTTATACAGATCGCGGTGTAGATATTTCCATGTTTATACAGATCGCGGTGTAGATATTTCCATGTTTATACAGATAGCGGTGTAGATATTTCCATGTTTATCCAGATAGCGGTGTAGACATTTCCATGTTTATAGAGATAGCGCTGTTGGTATTTCCTTGTTTATAGACATAGCGGTGTAGATATTTCCATGTTTATATAGATGGCGTTGTAGATTTTTCCATGTTTATACCGATAGATGTGTTGGTATTTCCACGTTTATACATATAGTGATGTAGATATTTCCATGTTTATACAGCTCGCGGTGCAGATATTTATATCTTTATACAGATGGCATTGTAGATATTTCCTTATTCACACAGATGGCGGTGTAGATGTTTTCATGTTTATACAGATGGCGGAGTAGTTAGTTCCATGTTTATGGAGATGGCAGTGTAGATATTTTCATGTTTATAGAGATGGCGGTGTAGATATTTCCATGTTTATAGAGATAGCAGTGTAGATATTTACATGTTTCTACAGATGGCTGTGTAGATATTTCCATGTGTATACAGATGGCATTGTAGATATTTCCATGTTTATACAGATGACTCTAGTGGTATTTCCTTGTTTTACCGATGGCTCTGCAGATATTTCCATGTTTATAGTGATAGCGGTGTAGATATTTCCATGTTTGTACAGATGGCGTTGATGATATTTCCATCTATACAGAGATGGCCGTGTAGATATTTCCATGTTTATACAGATGGCAGCGTAGATATTTCCATGGACATGCAGATGGCGGTGTAGATATTTCCATGTTTATACAGAGAGCGGTATAGATACTTCCATGTTTTCACAGATGGTGGTGTAGATATTTCCGTGTTTATACACATGGCGGAGTAGATACTTCCATCTTTAGAGATGGCAGTGTAGATATTTTCATGTTTATAGAGATGGCGGTGTAGATATTTCCATATTTATAGTGACAACGGTGTAGATATTTCCATCTTTCTATAGATGGCAGTGTAGATATTTCCATGTTTATACAGATGGCGGTGTAGATATTTCCATACTTATAGAGATGTCTGTGTAGATATTTCCATGTGTATAAAGAAGGTATTGTAGGTATTTCCATGTTTATACAGATGGTGGTGTAGATATTTCCGTGTTTATACAAATGGTGGCGTAGATATTTCCATGTTTATTCAGATGACTGTGTAGATATTTCCATGTTTTACAGATGGCAGTGTAGATATTTCAATGTTTATAGAGGTGGCGCTGTAGATATTTCCATGTTTCTACAGATCGCGGTGTAGGTATTTCCATGTTTATACAGATAGCGGTGAAGATATTTCCATGTTTTTACAGATATCGGTATAGATATTTCCATGTTTACACAGATTGCGGTGTAGATATTTCCATCTTTCTACAGATGGCATTGTAGATATTTCCATGTTTATGCAGATGGCGGTGTAGATATTTCCATGTTTATATAGATGGTGGTGTAGATATTACCATGTTTATACAGATAGCGGTGTAGATATTTCCATGTTTATACAGATCGTGGTGAAGATATTTCCATGTTTATACAGATCGCGGTGTAGATATTTCCATGTTTATACAGATCGCGGTGTAGATATTTCCATGTTTACACAGATAGCGGTGTAGATATTTCCATGTTTATACAGATAGCGGTGTAGATATTTCCATGTTTTCACAGATGGTGGTGTAGATATTTCCGAGTTTATACACATGGCGGAGTAGATACTTCCATCTTTATGGAGATGGCAGAGTAGATATTTTCATGTTTATAGAGATAGCGGTGTAGATATTTCCATATTTATAGAGATAGCGGTGTAGATATTTCCATCTTTCTACAGAAGGCAGTGTAGATATTTCCATGTTTATACAGATGGCGGTGTAGATATTTCCATACTTATACAAATGTCTGTGTAGATATATCCATGTGTATACAGATGGTATTGTAGGTAATTCCATGTTTATACAGATGGTGGTGTAGATATTTCCATGTTTATTCAGATGACTGTGTAGATATTTCCATGTTTTTACAGATGGCAGTGTAGATATTTCAATGTTTATACAGATGGCGCTGTAGATATTTCCATGTTTATACAGATCGCGTTGTAGATATTTCCATGTTTATACAGATAGCGGAGTAGATATTTCCATGTTTTTACAGATAACGGTGTTGATATTTCCATGTTTACACAGATTGCGGTGTAGATATTTCCATCTTTCTACAGATGGCATTGTAGATATTTCCATGTTTATGCAGATGGCGGTGTAGATACTTCCATGTTTATATAGATGGTGGTGTAGATATTACCATGTTTATACAGATAGCGGTGTAGATATTTCCATGTTTATGCAGATCGCGGTGAAGATATTTCCATGTTTATACAGATCGCGGTGTAGATATTTCCATGTTTATACAGATCGCGGTGTAGATATTTCCATGTTTATACAGATAGCGTTGTAGATATTTCCATGTTTATACAGATAGCGGTGTAGATATTTCTATGTTTATAGAGATACCGGTGTAGGTATTTCCATGTTTATAGACATAGCAGTGTAGATATTTCCATGTTTATATAGATGGTGTTGTAGATATTTCCATGTTTATACCGATAGATGTGTTGGTATTTCCACGTTTATACAGATAGCGATGTAGATATTTCCTTGTTTATACAGATCGCGTTGTAGATATTTCCATGTTTATACAGATAGCCTTGTAGATATTTCCATGTTTTTACAGATAACGGTGTAGATATTTCCATGTTTACACAGATTGCGGTGTAGATATTTCCATCTTTCTACAGATGGAATTGTAGATATTTCCATGTTTATGCAGATGGTGGTGTAGATACTTCCATGTTTATATAGATGGTGGTGTAGATATTACCATGTTTATACAGATAGCGGTGTAGATATTTCCATGTTTATAAAGATCGTGGTGAAGATATTTCCATGTTTATTCAGATCGCGGTGTAGGTGTTTCCATGTTTATACAGATGTCAGCGTAGATATTTCCATGGACATGCAGATGGCGGTGTAGATATTTCCATGTTTAAACAGATAGCGGTGTAAATATTTCCATGTTTTCACAGATGGTGGTGTAGGTATTTCCGTGTTTATACACATGGCGGAGTAGATACTTCCATCTTTATGGAGATGGCAGTGTAGATATTTTCATGTTTATAGAGATGGCGGTGTAGATATTTCCATATTTATAGAGATAGCGGTGTAGATATTTCCATCTTTCTACAGATGGCAGTGTAGATATTTCCATGTTTATACAGATGGTGGTGTAGATATTTCCATACTTATACAGATGTCTGTGTAGATATATCCATGTGTATACAGACGGTATTTTAGGTATTTCCATGTTTATACAGATGGTGGTGTAGATATTTCCATGTTTATTCAGATGACTGTGTAGATATTTCCATGTTTTTATAGATGGCAGTGTAGATATTTTAATGTTTATAGAGATGGCGCTGTAGATATTTCCATGTTTATACAGATCGCGGTGTAGATATGTCCATGTTTTTACAGATATCGGTGTAGATATTTCCATGTTTACACAGATTGCAGTGTAGATATTTCCATCTTTCTACAGATGGCATTGAAGATATTTCCATGTTTATGCATCTGGCGGTGTAGATATTTCCATGTTTATATAGATGGTGGTGTAGTTATTACCATGTTTATACAGATAGTGGTGTAGATATTTCCATGTTTATACAGATAGCGGTGTAGATATTTCCATGTTTATAGAGATAGCGGTGTAGGTATTTCCATGTTTATACAGATAGTGGTGTAGATATTTCCATGTTTATACAGATAGCGGTGTAGATATTTCCATGTTTATAGAGATAGCAGTGTAGGTATTTCCATGTTTATAGACATAGCGGTGTAGATATTTCCATGTTTACACAGATTGCGGTGTAGATATTTCCATCTTTCTCCAGATGGAATTGGAGATATTTCCTTGTTTATGCAGATCGCGGTGTAGATATTTCCATGTTTATGCAGCTGGCGGTGTAGATATTTCCATGTTTATATAGATGGTGGTGTAGATATTACCATGTTTATACAGATAGCGGTGTAGATATTTCCATGTTTATACAGATCGTGGTGAAGAGATTTCCATATTTATACAGATCGCGGTGTAGATATTTCCATGTTTATACAGATCGCAGTGTAGACATTTCCATGTTTACACAGATAGCGGTGTAGATATTTCCATGTTTATACAGATAGCGGTGTAGATATTTCCATGTTTATAGAGATAGCGGTGTAGGTATTTCCATGTTTATAGACATAGCGGTGTAGATATTTCCATGTTTATATAGATGGCGTTGTAGATATTTCCATGTTTATACCGATAGATATGTTGGTATTTCCACGTTTATACAGATAGCGATGTAGATATTTCCATGTTTATACAGCTCGCGGTACAGATATATATATCTTTATACAGATGGCATAGTAGATATTTCCTTATTCACACAGATGGCGGTGTAGTTGTTTCCATGTTTATACAGATGGCAGAGTAGTTAGTTCCATGTTTATGGAGATGGCAGTGTAGATATTTTCATGTTTATAGAGATGGCGGTGTAGATATTTCCATGTTTATAGAGATAGCAGTGTAGATATTTACATGTTTATACAGCTGGCTGTGTAGATATTTCCATGTGTATACAGATGGCATTATAGATTTTCCATGTTTATACAGATGACTGTAGAGGTATTTCCATGTTTTACCGATGGCTCTGCAGATATTTCCATGTTTATAGAGATAGCGGTGTAGATATTTCCATGTTTATAGACATAGGAGTGTAGATATTTCCATGTTTATACAGATGGCAGCGTAGATATTTCCATGGACATGCAGATGGCGGTGTAGATATTTCCATGTTTATACAGATAGCTGTGTAGATATTTCCATGTTTTCACAGATGGTGGTGTAGATATTTCCGTGTTTATACACATGGCGGAGTAGATACTTCCATATTTATGGAGATGGCACTGTGGATATTTTCATGTTTATACAGATGGCGGTGTAGATATGTCCATATTTATAGAGATAGCGGTGTAGATAATTCGATCTTTCTACAGATGGCAGTGTAGATATTTCCATGTTTATACAGATGGCGGTGTAGATATTTCCATACTTATACAGATGTCTGTGTAGATATTTCCATGTGTACACAGATGGTATTGCAGGTATTTCCATGTTTATACAGATGGTGGTGTAGATATTTCCATGTTCATTCAGATGACTGTGTAGATATCTCCATGTTTTTACAGATGGCAGTGTAGATATTTCAATGTTTATAGAGATGGCGCTGTGGATATTTCCATGTTTATACAGATCGTGGTGAAGATATTTCCATGTTTATACAGATCGCGGTGTAGATATTTCCATGTTTTTACAGATATCGGTGTAGATATTTCCATGTTTACACAGATTGCAGTGTAGATATTTCCATCTTTCTACAGATGGCATTGTAGATATTTCCATGTTTATGCAGATGGCGGTGTAGATATTTCCATGTTTATATAGATGGTGGTGTAGTTATTACCATGTTTATACAGGTAGCGGTGTAGATATTTCCATGTTTATACAGATCGTGGTGAAAATATTTCCATACTTACACAGATCGCGTTGTAGATATTTCCATGTTTATACAGATAGCGGTGTAGATATTTCCATGTTTATAGAGATAGCGGTGTAGGTATTTCCATGTTTATACAGATAGTGTTGTAGATATTTCCATGTTTATACAGATAGCGGTGTAGATATTTCCATGTTTATAGAGATAGCGGTGTAGGTATTTTCATGTTTATAGACATAGCGGTGTAGATATTTCCATGTTTATATAGATGGCGTTGTAGATATTTCCATGTTTGTACCGATAGATGTGTTGGTATTTCCAGGTTTATACAGATAGCGATGTAGATATTTCCATGTTTATACAGCTCGCGGTGCAGTTATTTATATCTTTATACAGATGGCATTGTAGATATTTCCTTATTCACACAGATGGCGGTGTAGATGTTTCCATGTTTATACAGATGGCGGAGTAGTTAGTTCCATGTTTATGGAGATGGCAGTGTAGATATTTTCATGTTTATAGAGATGGCGGTGTAGATATTTCCATATTTATAGAGATAGCGGTGTAGATAATTCCATGTTTCTACAGATGGCAGTGTAGATATTTCCATGTTTATACTGATGGCGGTGTAGATATTTCCATACTTATACAGATGTCCGTGTAGATATATCCATGTGTATACAGATGGTATTGTAGGTATTTCCATGTTTATACAGATGGTTTTGTAGATATTTCCATGTTTATTCAGATGACTGTGTAGATATTTCCATGTTTATAGAGTTAGTGGTGCAGGTATTTCCATGTTTATAGACATAGCGGTGTAGATATTTCCATGTTTATATAGATGGCGTTGTAGATATTTCCATGTTTATACCGATAGATGTGTTGGTATTTCCATGTTTCTACAGATAGCGATGTAGTTATTTCCATGTTTACACAGCTCGCAGTGCAGATATTTATATCTTTATACAGATGGCATTGTAGATATTTCCTTATTCACACAGATGGCGGTGTAGATGTTTCCATGTTTATACCGATGGCGGAGTAGTTAGTTCCATGTTTATGGAGATGGCAGTGTAGATATTTTCATATTTATAGAGATGGCGGTGTAGATATTTCCATGTTTATAGAGATAGCAGTGTAGATATTTACATGTTTATACAGATGGCTGTGTAGATATTTCCACGTGTATACAGATGGCATTGTAGATATTTCCATGTTTATACAGATGACTGTAGAGGTATTTCCATGTTTTACAGATGGCTGTGCAGATATTTCCAAGTTTATAGAGATAGCGGTGTAGATATATCCATCTTTACAGAGATTACAGTACAGATATTTCCAACTTTACACACATAGCGGTGGAGATATTTCCATGTCTATAGAGATAGCGGTGTAGGTATTTCCATATTTATACTGATTGCGGTGTTGATATTTCCATCTTTATACAGATAGCGGTGTAGATATATCCAAGTTTACACCGATAGCTTTGTAGGTATTTCCATGTATCCACATATAGCATTGTAGGTATTTCCATGTTTACACAGATAGCGGAGTAGATATTTCCATGTTTATACAAATAGCGGTGTAGATATTTCCATGTATATAGAGATAACAGTGTAGATATTTCCATGTTTATACAGATGGCTGCGTAGATATTTCCATTTTTATAAAGATGGCAGTGTAGATATTTCCATGTTTATACAGATGGTGGTGTAGATATTTCCATGTTTATACAGATAAATGTGTAGATATTTGCATGTTTATACCGATGGCGGTGTAGATATTTCCAGCTTTATAAAGATACCGGTGTAGATATTTCCATGTTTATACAGATATCGGTGTAGATATTTCCATGTTTATGGACAAGGCAGTGTAGATATTTCCATGTTTATAGAGATTGCGGTGTAGATATTTCCATCTTTACACAGATAGCGGTATAGATATTTCCATCGTTGCACAGACTGTGCTGTAGATATTTCCATCTTAACACAGGTAGTGGTGTAGATATTTCCATGTTTACACACACAGCAGTGTAGATATTTCCATGTTTACACAGATAGCGGTGGAGGTATTTCCATGTTTATACAGATAGTGGTGTACATATTTCCATGTTTATAAAGATGGCGGTGTAGATATTTCCATGTTTATACAGATAGCGGTGTAGATATTTCCAAGTTTATACAGATAGCGCTGTAGATATTTAAAAGTTTTTACACATAGCGCTGAAGATATTTCATTGATTATACACACAGCGGTGCAGGTATTTCCATGTTATACAGAGAGGTGTAGACATTTCCATGTTTATAGAGATAGCGGTGTAGATATTTCCATGTTTATACAGATAGCGGTGGAGATATTTCCATGTTTATACAGATAGCGATGTAGATATTTCTATGTTTATAGAGATAGCTGTGTAGATATTTCCGTGTGTATACAGATGGCAGTGTAGGTATTTCCATGTTTATAGTGATGGTGGAGAAGACATTTCCATGCTTATACAGATGACTGTGTGGATATTTCCATGTTTATACAGATGGCGGTGTAGATATTTCCATGTTTATAGAGATAGCGGTGTAGATATTTCCATGTTTATACAGAGAGCGGTGTAGCTTTTTCCATGTTTATAGACATAGAGTGTAGATATTTTCATATTTATACAGATAGCGGTGTAGATATTTCCATGTTGATACAGATGGCGGTGTAGATATTTCCATGTTTATAGAGACGGCCGTGTAGATATTTCCATGTTTATACACATGACTGTGTAGATATTTCCATGTTTTTACAGATGGCGGTGTAGGTATTTCCATGTTTATACAGATGGCGGTGTGTCTATTTCCAGGTTTATACAGATAGCGGTGTAGATATTTCCATGTTTATTGAGATGGCTCTGTAGATATTTCCACGTTTATACAGATGGCTGTGTAGATATTTCCATGTTTATAGAGACAGTGATTTAGATATTTCCATGTTTATAAAGATAGCGGTTTAGATATTTCCATCGTTGCACAGATTGTGCTGTAGTTATTTCCATCATTACACAGATAGTGATGTAGATATTTCCATGTATATAGAGATAGCGGTGTAGATATTGCCATCTTTATGCAGATTGCGGTGTAGATATTTCCAAGTTTATACAGATAGCGGTGTAGATATTTAAATGTTTTTACAGATAGCGGTGTAGTTATTTCCATGTTTATACAGATAGCGGTGTAGGTATTTCCATGTTTGTAGAGATAGCGGTGTAGACATTTCCATGTTTATAGAGATAGTGGTGTAGATATTTCTATGTTTATAGAGAGAGCGGTGTAGATATTTCCATGTTTATAGAGATGGCGGTGTAGATAGTTTCATGTTTATGGAGATGGCGTTGTAGATATTTCCATGTTTATAGAGATTGCGGTGTTGGTATTTTCATGTTTATAGACATAGCGGTGTAGGTATTTCCATGTTAATAGAGATAGTGGCGTAGGTACTTCCATGTTTATACAGATGGCTGTGTAGTTATTTCCATGTGTACGCAGATGGCAGTGTAGATATTGCCATGTTTATTGAGATGGCGGTTTAGATATTTCTATGCTTTTACAGATGACTGTGTAGCTATTTCCAAGTTTATACAGATGGCAGTGTAGGTATTTCCAAGTTTATAGAGATAGCGGTGTAGATATTTCCATGTTTATACAGATAGCGGTGTAGCTGTTTCCATGTTTATAGACATAGCGGTGTAGATATTTCCATATTTATACAGATAGCGGTGTAGATATTTCAATGTCTAACCAGATGGCGGTGTAGATATTTCCATATTCATAGACATGGCGGTGTAGATATTTCCAAGTTTATACAGATAGCAATGTAGATATTTCCATGTATATTCTGATAGTGGTGTAGATATTTCCATGTTTACTCAGATAGCGGTGTAGATATTTCCATCTTTGCACAGATTGCGGTGTAGATATTTCCATTTTTACACAGATAGCGGTGTAGATAATTCCATGTTTACACAAATAGCTCTGTAGGTTTTTCCATGTTTACATAGATTGTGTTGTATATGTTTCCATGTTTATAGAGATAGCGGTTTAGATATTTCCATGTATCTACAGATAGCGGTGTAGACATTTCCATGTTTACAGTGATAGCTGTTTACATATTTCCATGTGTATACAGATAGCGGTGTAGATTTTTCCATGTTTACGAAGATAGCGTTATATATATTTGCATGTTTACACAGATAGCAGTGTAGATATTTCCATGTTTATACAGATAGCGGTGTAAATGTTTCCATGTTTATACAGATATCGGTGTAGATATTTCCACGTTTATACAGATAGCGGTGTACATGATTCTATGTTTTTACAGTTATAGGTGGAGATATTTCCATGTTTATACAGATAGCGGTGTAGATTTTTACATGTTTACAGAGATAGCGGTGTAGTTATTTCCATATTTATACAGATGGCGGTGTAGATATTTCCATGTTTATTCATATGTCGGTGTAGATATATCCATGTTTATTCAGATGGGGGTGTAGGTATTTCCATGTTTATACAGATAGCGGTGTAGATATTTCCAACTTTATACAGATAGTGGTGTAGATATTTCCATGTTTATAGAGATCGCGGTGTAGATATTTCCATCTTTATACAGATAGCGGTGTAGATATTTCCATGTTTATACAGATGGCGGTGTAGATAGTTCCATGTTTATGGAGATGGCAACGTAGGTATTTCCATGTTTATAGAGATAGTTGTGTAGATATTACCATGTTTATACAGATAGCAGTGTAGATATTTCCATGTTTATACAGATAGCGGTGTTGGTATTTCCATGTTTATACCACAAGCGTTGTAGATATTTCTATGTTTATACAGTTCGCGGTGTAGATATTTCCATCTTTATAGAGATGGCAGTGTAGATATTTCCATGTTTACACAGATAGCTGTTTAGATATTTCCATGTTTATACAAATGGCGATGTAGATATTTCCATGTTTATACAGATATCGGTTTAGATATTTCCATGTTTATACACATAAATGTGTTGTTATTTCCATGTTTATACAGATAGTGGTGTAGATTGTTCCATGTTTATGGAGATGGCGATGTAAATATTTTCATGTTTACAGAGATGTAGGTGTAGATATTTCCATGTTTATACAGATGATTGTGTAGATATTTCCATGTATATACAGATGGCGGAGTAGATATTTCCATGTTTATACAGATAACGGTGGAGATATTTCCTTGTTTATGCAGATCGTGGTGTACATATTTCTATATTTATAAAGAGAGTCGTGTAGATATTTCCATGTTTACAGGTAGCAGTGTACATATATTCATGTTTATACAGATCGTTGTGTAGATATTTCCATTTCCTCAGATGGCAGTTTAGATATTTCCATGTTTATACAGATGGCGGTGTAGAAATTTCCATGTTTTTACAGACAGCGGTGTAGATATTTCCATGTTCATTCAGAAGGCGGTGTAGATGTTTCCATGTTTATAGAGATGGCGGTTTAGATATTTCTATGTTTATAGAGATAGCGGTGTAGGTATTTCCATGTGTATAGAGATAGTGGTGTAGGTATATCCATGTTTACAGAGATAGTTGTGTAGATATTTCCATGTTTATTCAGATAGCGTAGAAGTTATTCCCATGTTTATACAGATGGCGGTGTAGATAGATTCATGTTTATGGAGATGGCCGTGTAGATATTTTCACATTTATAGAGATGGCGCTGTAGATATTTCCATGTTTATAGAGATAGCGGTGTAGATATTTCCATGTTTATACAGATGGCGGTGTAGATATTTCCATGCTTATACAGATGGCTGTGTAGATATATCCATATTTATACAGATAGCGGTGGAGATATTTCCATGTTTATACAGATAGTGGTGTTGGTATTTCCATGTTTATGCAACTAGCATTGTAGATATTTCCATGTTTATACAGCTCGCGGTGTTGTTATTTCCATCTTTATAGAGATGGCAGTGTAGATAATTCCATGTTTTTACAGATAGTGGTGTAGGTATTTCCATGTTTATACAGATTGTGGTGTAGATATTTCCATGTTTACAGAGATAGGGGTGTAGATATTTCCATATTTGCACAGAATGCGGTGTAGATTTTTCCATCCTCACACAGACTGCGGTGTACATATTTCCATGTTTACACAGACAGCTGTGTAGATATTTCCTTGTTTACACAGATAGTGTTGTAGGTATTTCCATGTTTATGGTGATTGCGGTGTAGATATTTCCATGTTTATAATGATAGCGCTGTAGGTATTTCCATGTTTATACAGATAATGGTGGAGATATTTCCATGTGTATACAGATGGCGGTGTAGATATTTCCATGTTTCTACAGTTGACAGTGTAGATATTTCCATATTTTTACAGATGGCGTTGTAGATATTTCCAGGTTTAAACAGATAGCGGTTTAGTTATTTCCATGTTTATTCAGATAGCGATGTAGATATTTCCGTGTTTATAGAGATGGCTGTGTAGATAGTTCCATGTTTATACAGATGGCAGTGTAGATATTTCCGTGTTTATACAGATAGTGGTGTGGATATTTCTATGTTTAAACAGACGACTGTGTAGGTATTTACATGTTTATACAGATGGCGGTGTAGATATTTCCATATTTATAGAAATATTCATGTAGATATTTCCATGTTTACACAAATAACGGTGTAGATATTTCCATCTTTATACAGATGACTTTGTAGATATTTCCATGTTTATACAGATGGCAGTGTAGATATTTCCATGTATTTACAGATAGTGGTGTAGACGTTTCCATGTTTATACAGATGACTGTGTAGCTATTTTCATGTATATACAGATGGCAGTGTAGATATTTCCATGTTTATAGAGATAGCGGTGTAGTTATTTCCATGTTTATACAGATGGCAGTGTAGATATTTTGTTGTTTATACAGAACGCGGTGTAGACATTTCCATGTTTATAGAGATAGCGGTGTAGATATTTCCATATTTATACAGATAGCAGAGTAGATATTTCCATGTTTATACATTTAGTCGTGTAGATATTTCCATGTTTATACAGATTGCGGTGTAGTTATTTCCATGTTGATACAGATTGCGGTGTAGATATTTCCGTGTTTATACAGGTAGTGGTGTAGAAATTCCCATGTTTATACAGATCGCTTTGTAGACATTTCCATCTTTCTCCAGATGTCAGTGTAGATATTTCCAAGTTTATACAGATGGCAGTGTAGATATTTCCATGTTTATACAGATGTCTGAGTAGATATTTCCATGTTTATACAGACGGCGGTGTAGATATTTCCATCTTTATACAGCTCCCGGTGTAGATATTTCCATCTTTATACAGACGGCAGTGTAGATATTTCCATGTTTATACAGACAGCAGTGTAGATATTTACATGTCTATAGAGGTAGCGGTGTAGGTATTTCCATGTTTATACAGATTGCGGTGTAGATATTTCCATCTTTATACAGATGGCGGTGTAGATATTTCCATGTTTATACAAATGGCAGTGAAGATATTTCCATGTTTATACATATAGTGGTGTAGATATTTCCATGTTTATACAGATGGTGGTGTAGATACATCCATGTTTCTGAAGATGCCGGTGTAGATGTTTTCATGTTTACAGAGATGGCGGTGTAGATATTTCCATGTATATAGAGATTGCATTGTAGATATTTCCATGTTTATTGAGAAATCGTTGTAGGTATTTCCATGTTGATAGAGATAGCGGTGTGGATATTTCCATATTTATACAGATAGCGGTGTAGTTATTTCCATGTTTATACAGATGGCGGTGTAGGTATTTCCTTGTTTGTACAGATATCAGTGTAGGTATTTCAAGGTTTATACAGAGAGAGGTGTAGATATTTCCACGTTTTACAGATAGTGGTGTAGATATTTCTATCTTTATACAGATAGCGGTGCAGATATTTCCATGTTTACACAAATAGCCGTGTAGTTATTTCTATGTTAAAACAGACAGAGTTGCAGATATTTCCATGTTTATAAAGATAGGGGTGCAGACATTTCCTTGTTTATACAGATAGCGGTGTGGCTATTTCCATGTTTATACAGATAGCAGTGTGGGTATTTCCATGTTTATAGAGAAAGCAGCATAGTTATCTCCATGTTAATATACATGACTGTCTAGATGTTTCCATGTTTATACAGCTTTCCGTGTAGATATTTCCATGTTTATACAGATGGTGGTGTAGATATTTCCATGTTTATACAGTTGACTGTGAAGTTATTTCTATGTTTATACATATGTCAGAGTAGATATTTTCATGTTTATGGAGATAAAGATGTAGATATTTCCATGTTTATACAGATAGCGGTGTAGACATTTCCATGTTTAGAGAGACAGCGTTGTAGATATTTCCATATTTATACAGATAGCTGTGTAGATCTTTCCATGTTTATAGAGATAGCGGTGTAGATATTTCCATATTTCTACAGATAGCGGTGTAGGTATTTCCATGTTTATACAGATGGATGTGTAGATATTTCCATGTTTCTACAGATGGCGGTGTAGTTATTTCCTTGTTTATACAAATAACGGTGTAGATATTTCCATGTTTATACAGATAGCGGTGTAGATATTTCCATGTTTTCAGAGATAGCGGTGTAGATATTTCCCTCTTTGCACAGATTGCCGTGTAGATATTTCCATTTTTACAGAGATACCTGTGTAGATATTTCCAAGTTTACACAGATAGCTGTGTAGATATTTCCATGTTTACACACATACCGTGGTAGATATTTCCATGTTTATACAGATAGCGGTGGAGATATTTCCATGTTTATACAGATATCGGTGTAGATATTTCCATGTTTATACAGATAGCGGTGTAGATATTTCCATGTTTATGGAGATAGCAGTGTAGATATTTCCATGTTTATACAGATGGCTGTGTAGATATTTCCATGTTTATAGAGATAGCGGTGTAGATATTTCCATCTTTAAAAAGATAGCGGTGTAGATAGTTCCATGTTTACGGAGATGGCGGTGTAGATATTTTCATGTTTATATAGATGGCGGTGTAGATATTTCCATGTTTGTAGAGATTGTGGTGTTG
This sequence comes from Pan paniscus, assembly GCF_029289425.2. Classification (NCBI taxonomy): domain Eukaryota; kingdom Metazoa; phylum Chordata; class Mammalia; order Primates; family Hominidae; genus Pan; species Pan paniscus. Next base: position 74,745,009 of record NC_073270.2, read on the forward strand.
ATATTTCCATTTTTATAGAGATATCGCTGTAGGTATTTCCTTGTTTATAGAGATATTTGTGTAGATTCATCCATGTTTATACAGATGGCTGTGTAGATATTTCCATGTGTATACAGATGACTCTGTAGATGTTTGTATGTTAACACAAATGGCGGTGAAAATATTTCCATATTTATACAGATAGCGGTGTAGATAATTCCATGTTTATACTGATAACGGTGTAGATATATCCATGTTTATACTGATAGCGATGTAGATATTTCCATGTTTATACAGATAGTGGCGTAGATATTTCCATGTTTACAGAGATAGCAGTGTAGATATTTCCATCTTTGCACATATTGCGGTGTAGATATTTCCATCTTTACACAGATAGCGGTGTAGATAATTTCATATTTATACAGATCGTGGTGAAGATGTTTTCATCTTTCCACAGATGGCAGTATAGATATTTCCATGTTTATACAGATGACAGTGTAGATATTTCCATGTTTATAGACATAGCGGTGTAAATATTTCCATGTTTATAGAGATAGCTTTGTAGATATTTCCATGTTTATACAGATAGCAGTGTAGATATTTCCATGTTTATACAGATCGTGGTGTAGATATTTCCATGTTTATATGGATCGCGGAGTAGATATTTCCATATTTTTACAGATATCGGTGTAGATATTTCCTTGTTTACACAGATTGCGGTGTAGATGTTTCCATCTTTCTACAGATAGCATTGTAGATATTTCCATGTTTATACAGATGGCGGTGTAGATATTTCCATGTTTATGTAGATGGTGGTGTAGATATTACCATGTTTATACAGATAGCGGTGTAGATATTTCCATGCTTATAGAGATCGTGGTGAAGATATTTCCATGTTTATACAGAGAATGGTGTAGATATATTCATGTTTATACAGATAGCGATGTAGATATTTCCATGTTTATACACATAGTGGCGTAGATATTTCCATGTTTACAGAGATAGCGGTGTAGATATTCCCATCTTTGCACAGATTGCGGTGTAGATATTTCCATTTTTCAACAGATAGCAGTGTAGATATTTTCATATTTATAGAGATCGTGGTGAAGATATTTTCATCTTTCCACAGATGGCAGTTTAGATATTTCCATGTTTATACAGATGACAATGTAGATATTTCCATGTTTATACAGATAGCGGTGTAGAAATTTCCATGTGTATACAGATGGCATTGTAGATATTTCCATGTTTATACACATGGTGGTGTAGATATTTCCATGTTTATACATATGACTGTACAGTTATTTCCATGTTTTTACAGATGGCATTGAAGATATTTCCATGTTTATAGAGATAGCAGTGTAGATATTTCCATGTTAATACAGATCGCGGTGTAGATATTTCCATGTTTATAGAGATAGCGGTGTAGATATTTCCATATTTATACAGATAACGGTGTCGATATTTCCATGTTTATACAGGTAGCGGTGTAAATATTTCCATGTTTTTACAGATCACGGTGTAGTTATTTCCACGTTTACAGAGATAGCGGTGCAGATATATCCATGTTTATACAGATAGCAGTTTAGATATTTCCATGTTCATACAGACCGCGGTGTAGATATTTCCATGTTTATACAGATAGCGGTGCAGATATTTCCATGTTTGTACAGATGGCGGTGTTGATATTTCCATCTATACAAAGATGACCATGTAGATATATCCATGTGTATACAGATGGCGGCGCAGATATTTCCATGGATATGTAGATGGCAGTGTAGATGTTTCCATGTTTATAAAGATGGCGGTGTAGATATTTCCATGTTTATACAGATAGCGGTGTAGATATTTCCATGTTTACACAGATGGTGGTGTAGATATTTCCATGTTTATACACATGGCGGAGTAGATATTTCCATCTTTATGGAGATGGCAGTGTAGATATTTTCATGTTTATAGAGATGGAGGTGTTGATATTTCCATATTAATAGAGATAGCGGTGTAGATATTTCCATCTTCCTACAGATGGCAGTGTAGATATTTCCATGTTTATACAGATGGCGGTGTAGCTATTTCCATGTTTATACAGATGGTGGTGTAGATATTTCCATGTTTATTCAGATGACTGTGTAGATATTTCCATGTTTTTACAGATGGCAGTGTAGATATATCAATGTTTATAGAGATGGCGCTGTAGATATTTCCATGTTTATATAGATCGCGGTGTAGATATTTCCATGTTTATACAGATAGCGGTGTAGATATTTAAATGTTTACATAGATAGCGGTGTAGATATTTCCGTGTTTATAGAGATAGCGGTGTAGGTATTTCCATGTTTATAGACATAGCGTTGTAGATATTTCCATGTTTATATAGATGGCGTTGTAGATATATCCGTGTTTATACCAATAGCGGTGTTGTTATTTCCACGTTTATACAGATAGCGATGTAGATATATCCATATTTATGCAACTCGCAGTGCAGTTATTTATATCTTTATACAGATGGCACTGTAGATATTTCCTTATTCACACTGATGGAGGTGTAGATGTTTCCATGTTTATGTAGATGGCGGAGTAGTTAGTTCCATGTTTATGGAGATGGCAGTGTAGATATTTTCATGTTTATAGAGATGGCGATGTAGATATTTCCATGTTTATAGAGATAGCAGTGTAGATTTTTACATGTTTATACAGATGGCTGTGCAGATATTTCTATGTGTATACAGATGGCATTGTAGATACTTCCATGTTTATACAGATGACTGTGTAGGTATTTCCATGTTTAACAGATGGCAGTGCAGATATTTCCATGTTTATAGAGATAGCGGTGTAGATATTTCCATGTTTGTGCAGATGGCGGTGTTGATATTTCCATCTATAAACAGATGGCCGTGTAGATATTTCCATGTTTATACAGAGGGCAGCGTAGATATTTCCATGGACATGCAGATGGCGGTGTAGTTATTTCCATTTTTATACAGATAGCGGTGTATATATTTCCATGTTTTCACAGATGGTGGTGTAGATGTTTCCGTGTTTATACACATGGCGGAATAGATACTTACATCTTTATGGAGATAGCAGTGTAGATATTTTCATGTTTATAGAGATGGCGGTGTAGATATTTCCATATTTATAGAGATAGCGGTGTAGATATTTCCATGTTTTCACAGATGGTGGTGTAGATGTTTCCGTGTTTATACACATGGCAGAGTAGATACTTCTATCTTTATGGAGATAGCATTGTAGATATTTTCATGTTTATACAGATGTCTGTGTAGATATTTCCATGTGTATACAGATGGTATTGTAGTTATTTCCATGTTTATACAGATGGTGGTGTACAGATTTCCATGTTTATTCAGATGACTGTGTAGATATTTCCATGTTTACAGACCGCAGTGTAGATATATCCATGTTTATAGAGATACCAGTGTAGATATTTCGAAGTTTGTACAGATGGCGGTGTTGATATTTCCATCTATACACAGATGGTCGAGTAGGGATTTCCATGTGTATACAGATGGCATTGTAGATATTTCCAAGTTTATACAGATGGTGGTGTAGATATTTCCATGTTTACACAGATGACTGTATAGGTATTTCCATGTTTATACAGAAGGCGGTGTAGATATTTCCATGTTTATAGAGATAGCGGTGTAGATATTTCCATATTTATACAGATAACGGTGTAGAAATTTCCATGTTTATACAGACAGCGGTGTAAATATTTCCATGTTTATTCAGATCACGGTGTAGATATATCCTTGTTTATACAAAAAGCAGTGTAGTTATTTCCATGTTTATACAGATAGTGGTGTAGATATTTCCATGTATATACAGATGGCTGTGTAGATATTTCCATGTTTATGCAGATGGCTTTGTAGATATTTCCATGTTTATACAGATGACTTTGTAGGTATTTCCATGTTTATACAAATGGCGGTGTAGATGTTTCCATGTTTATAGAGAGAGTTGTGTAGATATTTCCATGTTTATACAGATAGTGGTGCAGGTATTTCCATGTTTATACAGATCGCAGTGTAGATATTTCCATGTTTAAACAGATCGCGGAGTAGATATTTCCATGTTTATACTGATAGGGGTGTTGATATTTCCATGTTTTTACAGATATCGGTGTAGATATTTCCATGTTTACACAGATTGTGTTGTAGATATTTCCATCTTTCTACAGATGGCAATGTAGATATTTCCATGTTTATACAGATGGCGTTGTCGTTCTTTCCATGTTTATACAGATGGCGGTGTAGATATTTCCATGTTTATACAGGTAACTTTTTAAGTATTTCCATGTTTATACAGATGGCCTTGTAGATATTTCGATGTTTATAGAGATTGCAGTGGAGATATTTCCATGTTTTTACAGATAGCGGTGTAGTTCTTTCCATGTTTATATAGATAGCGGTGTAGATATTTCCATGTATATACAAATGGCTGTGTAGATATTTCCATGTTTATACAGACATCAGTGGAGATATTTCCATGTTTATACACATAATGGTGTACTTATTTCCATGTTTATAGAGACAGCGGTGTAGGTATTTACATGTTTATACAGATAGCGGTGCAGATATTTCCATGTTTATGCAGATGCCTATGCAGATATCTCCATATTTATACAGAGGGCTGTGTAGATATTTCTATGTTTATACAGATGGCAGTGTAGATATTTCCATGTTCCTACACATGACTATGTAGCTATTTCCATGTTTATACAGATGGCTTTGTAGCTATTTCCATGTCTATAGAGATAGCGGTGCAGATATTTCCATGATTATACAGATAGCGGTGTATATATTTCCATGTTTATACAGATCGTGGTGTAGATATTTCCAAGTTTATACAGATACCGGTGTAGATATTTCCATGTTTATACAGACCGCAGTTTAGATATATCCATGTTTATAGAGATAGCAGTGTAGATATTTCCAAGTTTGTACAGATGGCGGTGGTGATATTTCCATCTATACACAGACTGCCGAGTAGGTATTTCCATGTGTATACAGATGGCATTGTAGATATTTCCATGTTTATACAGATGGTGGTGTAGATATTTCCATGTTTACACAGATGTCTGTATAGGTATTTCCATGTTTATACAGATGGCAGTGTAGATATTTCCATGTTTATAGAGATAGCGGTGTAGATATTTCCATATTTACACAGATAACGGTGTAGAAATTTTCTTGTTTATAGAGATAGCGGTGTAAATATTTCCATGTTTATTCAGATCACGGTGTAGATATTTCCTTGTTTATACAAATAGCGGTGTAGTTATTTCCATGTTTATACAGAAAGCGGTGTAGATATTTCCATGTATATTCAGATGGCTGTGTAGGTATTTCCATGTTTATGCAGATGGCTTTGTAGATATTTCCATGTTTATACAGATGACTTTGTAGGTATTTCCATGTTTATACAGATGGCGGTGTAGATATTTCCATGTTAATTGAGAGAGCTGTGAAGATATTTCCATGTTTATACAGATAGCGGTGTAGGTATTTCCATGTTTATACAGATCGCGTTGTGGATATTTCCATGTTTGTACAGATAGCGGTGTAGGTATTTCCATGTTTATACAGATAGCGGAGTAGATAATTCCATGTTTATACAGATAGCGGTGTAGATATTTCCATCTGTATACAGATGGCACTGTAGATATTTCCATGTTTCTACAGATAGTGGTGTAGATATTTCTATCTTTATACAGATGGCACTGTAGATATTTCCATGTTTATACAGATAGCAGTGTAGATATTTACATTTTTACACAGATGGTGGTGTAGATATTTCCATGTTTATGGAGATGGCGGTGTAGATATTTCCCTGTTTAAACAGGTAGAGGTGTAGGTATTTCCATGTATATAGAGATAGTGGTGCAGGTGTTTCCATATTTATACTGATGGCTGTGTAGGTATTTCCATGTGTATACAGATGGCAGTGTAGGCATTTCAATGTTTATAGAGATGGTGGTGTAGATATTTCCATGTTTATATATATGAATGTGTAGATATTCCCATGTTTATGAAGATAGAGATGTAGATCTATCCATATTTACACAGATAGCGGTGTGGTTATTTCCATGTTTACCCAAAGAGTTGTGTAGATATTTCCATGTTTACACAGATAGCATTGTAGATATTTCCATCTTTATACAGATAGCGGTGTAGAGATTTCCATGTTTATTCAGATGGCAGTGTAGATATTTCTATGTTTATACAGATAGTGGTGTAGATATTTCCATGTTTATACAGAGAGTGGTATTTGTATTTCCATGTTGGTAGAGATAGCGGTGAAGATATTTCCATGTTTATGCACATGGCGGTGTAAATATTTCCATATTTATACAGATAGCGGTGTAGATATTTTCATGTTTATACAGATGGCGGTGTAGATATTTCCATGTGTATACAGATGGCAGTATATATATTGCCATGTTTATAGAGATGGTAGTGTAGATATTTCCAAGTTTATACAGACGAATGTGTAGATATTTGCATGTTTACAGATGGCAGTGTAGATATTTCCATGTTTATATAGATAGGGGTGGAGATATTTCCATGTTTATACAGATGTCGGTGTAGATATTTCCAAGTTTGAACAGATAGCGGTGTAGATATTTCCATGTTTATACAGATAGCGTTGTAGGTATTTACATGTTTATAGAGATAGCGGTGGAGATATTTCCATGTTTATACAGATAGCGATGTAGATATTTCCATGTTTATATATACAGCAGTGTAGATATTTCCATGTTGATAAAGATAGTGGTGTAGATATTTCCATCTTTATACAGATGACTGTGTAAATATTTCCATATTTATACAGATGTCAGTGTAGATATTTTCAGGTTTATAGAGATAGCGGTGTAGATATTTCCATGTTTATACAGATAGCAGTGTAAACATTTCCATGTTTACAGAGATAGCGGTATAGATATTTCTGTATTTATACAGATACCTGTGTAGATATTTCCATGTTTATACACATAGAGGTGTATATATTTCCATGTTTATACAGATGGCGGTGTAGATATTTCGACCTTTCCACAGATGGCAGTGTAGATATTTCCATGTTTATACAGATGGCGGTGTAGATATTTCCATGTTTATACAGATAGTGGTGTAGATATTTCCATGTTCATGCAGATGGCGGTGAAGATATTTCCATGTTTACAGAGATGGCGGTGTAGGTGTTTCTATATTGATAGAGAAAGCGCTGTAGATATTTCCAAGTGTATAGAGATGGCAGAGTAGGTATTTCCACCTTTATAGCGATAATGGTGAAGATATTTCCATGTTTATACAGATAGCGGTGTAGATATTTCCATGTTTATACAGATAGCGGTGTTGGTATTTCCATGTTTATACAGATAGCGGTGTAGATATTTCCATGTTTATACTGATAGCAGTGTAGATATTTCCATGTATATACAGGTGGCAGTGTAGATAGTTCCAACTTTATGGAGATGGCGGTGTAGATATTTCCATGTTTATAGAGATGGCGGTGTAGATATTTCCATGTTTATAGAGATTGCGGTGTAGATATTTCCAGGTTTATAGAGATAGCTGTGTAGGTATTTCCATATTTATAGAGATAGTGGTGTAGATAATTCCATTTTTATACAGATGGCTTTGTAGACATTTCCTTGTGCATACAGATGGCAGTGTAGATATTTCCATGTTTATAGAGATGGTGGTGTAGATATTTCTATGCTTATACAGATGACTGTGTAGATATTTCTACGTTAATTCAGATGGTGATGTAGGTATTTCCATGTTTATACAGATGGCGATGTAGATATTTCCATGTTTATGTAGATGGCGGTGTAGGTAATTTCATGTTGATAGATATGGCGGTGTAGATATTTCTATGTTTATAGAGATAGCGTTGTAGATGTTTCCATGTTCATAGAGATGGCAGTGTAAGTATTTCCATGATTATAGAGATAGCGGTGAAGATATTTCCATGTTTATACAGATAGCGGTGTTGGTATTTCCATATTTATACAGATAACGGTGTAGATATTTCCATGTTTACACAGCTCATGGTGTAGGTATTTCCATCTTTATACAGATGGCCGTGTAGCTATTTTCAAGTTTATGCTTATAGCGGTGTAGATATTTCCATGTTTATACAGATGGCGGTGTTGATAGTTCCATGTTTATGGATATGGCGGTGTAGATATTTTCATGTTTATAGAGATGGCGTTGCAGAAATTTCCATGTTTATAGAGATAGAAGTGTAGATATTTCCATGTTTATAAAGATTGCTCTGTTGTTATTTCCATGTGTATACAGATGGCAGTGTAGATATTTCCAAGCTTAAAGAGATGGTGGAGTAGATATTTCCATGTTTATACAGATGACTGTGTAGATATTTCCATGTTTATACAGATGGCGGTGTAGGAATTTCCATGTTTATACATATAGCAGTGTAGATATTTACATGTTTACAGAGATAGCGATGTAGATATTTCCATCTTTGCACAGATTGCGGTGTGTATGTTTACAAGTTTACACGGATAGCTGTGTTGATATTTCCATGTTTACACAGACCGCTTTGTAGATATTTCCATGTTTACACAGATAGGGGAGTAGATATTTCCATCTTTATAAAGATAGCGGTGTAGATAATTCCATGTTTCTACAGATAGCGGTGTTGGTATTTCCATGTTTATACAGATAGCGGTGTAGATATCTCCATGTTTATACTGGTAGAGGTGTAGATATTTTCATGTTTATACAGACTGTGGTGTAGATATCTCCATCTTTCTACAGATGGCAGTGTAGATATTCTTATGTTTATACAGATAGCGGTGAGATATTTCGATGTTTATCCAGATGGCGGTGTAGATATTTCCATATTTATACAGAAAGCCGTGTAGATACTTCCATGTATATACAGCTCGCGGTGTAGATATTTCCATCTTTATACTGATGGCGGTGTAAATATTTCCATGTTTATGCAGATAGCGGTGAAGGTATTTCCATGTTTGTACAGATGGCGGTGTAGTTAGTTCCATGTTTCTGGAGATGGCGTTGTAGGTATTTTCATGTTTATAGAGTTGGCGGTGTAGATATTTCCATGTTTATAGAGACAGCAGTTTAGATATATCCAATTTTATACAGATGGCTGTGTTGATATCTCCATGTGTATACAGATGGCAGTGTACATATTTCCAAGCTTATAGAGATGGTGGAGTAAATATTTCCATGTTTATACAGATGACTGTGTAGATATTTCCATGTTTATACACACGCCGGTGTTGGTATTTCCATGTTTGTACAGAGAGCAGTGTAGTTATTTACATGTTTACAGAGATAGCGATGTAGATATTTCCATCTTTGCATCGATTGCGGTGTAGATATTTCCATCTTTACACAGATAGCGGTGTAGATGTTTCCAAGTATACACAGATAGCTGTGTTGATATTTCCATGTTTACACAGTTAGCTTTGTAGATATTTCCATGTTTACACAGAGAGCGGAGTGGATATTTCCATGTTTATACAGATAGCGGTGTATATATTTCCATGTTTATAGAGATAGCGGTGTAGATATTTCCATGTTTATTCAGATAGCCGTGAAGATATTTCCATGTGTATACAGATGGCAGTGTAGATACTTCCATGTTTATAAAGTTGGTGGTGTAGATATTTCCATGTTTATACAGATGACTGTGTAGATATTTGCATATTAATACACATGGCGGTGTATATATTTCCATGTTTAAAGAGATAACGGTGTAGATATTTCCATGTGTATAAAGATAGTGGTGTAGATATTTCCATGTTTATAGAGATAGCGGTGTAGATATTTCCGTATTTATACAGATAGCGGTGTAGATATTTCCATTTTTTTACAGATGGCGGTGTAGATATTTCCATGTTTATACAGATGGCGGTGTAGATATTTCCATGTTTATCCTGATAGTGGTGTAGATATTTCCATGTTTACACAGATTTCGGAGAAGTTATTTCCATGTTTATACAGATAGCGGTGTAGATACTTCCATGTTTATAGAGATCGTGGTGTAGATATTTCCATGTTAATACAGATGACCGTGTAGATATTTGCATATTTATATAGATGGTGGTGTAGATATTTCTATGTTTAAAGAGATAACAGCGTAGATATTTCCATGTTTATAGAGATAGCGGTGTAGATATTTCCATGTTTATACAGATGGCTGTGTAGATATTTCTATGTTTAAAGAGATAACGGCATAGATATTTCCATGTTTATAAAGATAGCGATGTAGATATTTCCATGTTTATAGAGATAGCGGTGAAGATATTTCCATATTTATACAGATAGCGGTGTAGCTATTTCCATGTTTATACAGGTGGCGGTGTAGATATTTCCATGTTTATACAGCTGGCGGTGTAGATATTTGCGTGTTTATACAGATAGTGGTGTAGATATTTCCATGTTTATACAGATAGTGGTGTAGATAATTCCATGTTTATTCTGATAGCGGAGAAGATATTTCCATGTTTATACTGATAGCGATGTAGATATTTCCAAGTTTATAGAGATGGCGGTGTAGATATTTCCATGTTTACAGAGATAGCGCTGTAGTTCTTTCCATGTTTATAGAGATAGCGTGTAGATATTTCCATGTTTATACTGATGGCTGTGTAGGTATTTCCACGGGTATACAGATAGCGGTGGAGTTATTTCCTTGTTTATGCAGATCGTGGTGTAGATTTTTCCCTGTTTATACAGATAGCCGTGTAGATATTTCCATGTTTATACAGGTAGCAGTGTAGATATTTCCATGTTTATGCAGATTGTGGTGTAGGTATTTCCATTTTCCACAGATGGCAGTGTAGATATTTCCATGTTTATACAGATGGTGGTGTAGATATTTCCATATTTTTACAGATAGCGGTGTAGATATATCCATGTTTCTACAGATGGCGGTGTAGATATTTCCATGTTTATACAGATAGCGGTGTAGATTTTTCCATGTATATACAGATAGCGGTGTACATATTTCCATGTATGTACAGATAGCCACGTAGATATTTCCATCTTTGCCCAGATGGCATTGTAGGTATTTCCATCTTTACACAGATAGTGGTGTAGATATTTCCGTGATTACACAGATAGCTTTGAAGATATTTCCATGTTTACACAGATAGCATTGTAGATATTTCTATGTTTATACAGATAACGGTGTAGATATTTCCATGTGTATAGAGATGGCGGTGTAGGTATTTCCATGTTTAAAGAGAGTGTGGTGTAGATATTTCCATCTTTATACAGAGAGCGGTGTAGATATATCCATGTTTATAGAGATAGCGGTGCTGGTTTTTCCATGTTTTTACAGATAGCGGTGTAGATATTTCCATGTTTATACAGCTCGCGGTGTAGATATTGCCATCTTTATAGAGATGGCAGTGTAGATGTTTGAATGTTTATACAGATAGCGTTGTAGATATTTCCATGTTTATACAGATGGCGGTGTAGATATTTCCATGTTTATGGAGATGGCGGTGTAGATGATTTCATGTTGATAGATATGGCGGTATAGATATTTCCATGTTTATTCAGATGGCTGTGTAGCTATTTCCATGTGTATACAGATGGCAGTGTAGATATTTCCATGTTTAAAGAGATGGTGGTATGGATATTACCGTGTTTATACAGATGACTTTGTAGATATTTCCATGTTTATACAGATAGCGGTGTAGTTATTTCCATGTTTATACAGATAGCGGTCTAGATATTTCCATGTTTATAGAGATAGCGGTGTGGATATTTCCACATTTATTCAGATAGCGGTGTAGATATTTCCATATTTATGCAGATGGCCGTGTAGATATTTCCATTTTTATAGAGATGGCTGTGTGGATTTTTCCATGTTTATAAAGATAGCGGTGTAGATATTTCCATGTTTATACAGATAGCGGTGTAGTTACTTCCAGGTTTACACAGATAGCGGTGTAGATATTTCCATCTTTGCACAGATTGCAGTGTAGATTTTCCATGTTTATTCAGACAGCGGTGTAGATATTTCCATGTTAACAAAGATAGCTGTGTACACATTTCCATGTTTACACAGATAGCGTTGTAGAAATTTCCATGTTTATAGAGAGAGCGGTTTGGGTATTTCCATGTTTATACAGATGGCTGTGTAGAAATTTCCATATTTATACAGAGGACTGTGTAGATATTTCCATTTTATTCTGTTGGCAGTGTATATATTACCATGTTTACAGAGATTGCGGTGTATATATTTCCATGTTCATACAGATAGCAGTGTAGATATTTCCATGTTTATAGAGATAGCGATGTATATATTTCCAAATTCATACAGATAGCGGTGTAGATATTTCCATGTTTTTACAGATGTCGGTGTAGATATATCCATGTTTATACAGATGGCGCTGTAGATATTTCCATTTTTATACAGATAGAGGTGTAGATATTTCCATGTTTAAACAGATAGTGGTGAAGATATTTCCATGTGTATACAGATGGCAGTATAGATATTTCCATGTTTATGGAGATGGTGGTGATGTTAATTACATGTTTATACAGACAGCGGTGCAGATATTTCCATGTTTATACAGATGAATTTGTAGATATTTCCATGTTTATACAGATGGCGGTGTAGATATTTCCATGTTTATAGAGATAGCCGTGTAGTTATTTCCATGTTTATACAGATAGCGTTGTAGATATTTCCATGTTTATAGAGATAGCGGTGTAGATATTTCTATATTTATTCAGATAGCCATGTAGATATTTCCATGTTTTTACAGTTGGCGTTGTAGATATTTTCATGTTTACAGAGATGGCGGTGTTGTTATTTCCATATTTATAGAGATAGCGGAGTAGGCTTTCCATGTTTGTACAGGTAGGGTTCTAGATATTTCCATGTGTATAGAGATAGCAGTGCAGATGTTTCCAAATTTATACTGATGGCTGTGTAGACATTTCCATGTGTATACAGTTGGCAGTGTAGAGATTTCCATGTTTATAGGGATGGTGGTGTAGATATTTCCATGTTTATACAGATGACTGTGTAGATATTTCAATGTTTATATATATGGCGGTGTAAATATTTCCATGTTTATAGAGATGGCAGTGTAGATATATCCATGTTTGCACAGATTGCAGTGTAGACATTTCCATCTTTGCACAGATTTCAGTGTAGATATTTTCATCTTTACACAGATAGCGGTGTAGATACATCCATCTTTGCACAGATTGCGGTGTACATATTTCCATTTTTACACAGATAGTGGTGTAGATATTTCCATGTTTACAACATAACGGTGTAGATATTTCCATATTTCCATAGATAGCATTATAGATAATTGCATGTTCATACAGATAGCATTGTACATATTTCCATGTTTACACAGATAGCGGTGTAGATATTACCATGTTTATACAGATAGCGGTGTAGATATTTCCATGTATATAGTGATAGCGGTGGAGTTATTTCCTTGTTTATACACATAGCGGTGCAGAGATTTCCATGTGTATACAGATGGCAGTGTAGATATTTCCATCTTTATACAGATAGCGGTGTAGATATTTCCATTTTTGTACAGATAGTGGTGTACGCATTTCCATGTTTAGAGAGATAGCGGTGTAGATATTTCCATGTTTATAGAGATAGCGTTGTAGATATTTCCAAATTAATACAGGTAGCGGTGCACATATTTCCAAGTTTATACAGATAGCGGTGAAGATATTTCCATTTTTATACACATCGTGGTGTTGTAATTTCCATGTTTATACAGATTGCGGTGTAGATATTTCCATGTACATACAGCTCGCGGTGTAGATATTTCCATCTTTATACAGATGGCAGTATATATATTTCCAAGTTTATACAGATAGCGGTGTAGATTTTTCCATTTTTAAACAGATTTTGGTGTAGATAATTCCATGTTTATACAGATGGCGGTGTAGATATTTCCATGTTTATAGTGAGAGCCGTGTAGATATTTCCATGCGTATAGAGATGGCAGTGTAGGTATTTCCATGTTTATAGAGAGAGTGGTGTAGATATTTCCATCTTTATACAGACAGCGGTGAAGATATTTCCATGTTTATACAGATAGCGGTGTTGGTTATTCCATGTTTATACAGATAGCGGTGCAGATATTTCCATGTTTATACAGCTCGCGGTGTAGATATTTCCATCTTTATAGAGATGGCAGTGTACATGTTTCCATGTTTATACAGATAGCGGTGTAGATAATTCCATGTTTATTCATATGTCGGTGTAGATATTTCCACGTTTATGGAGATTGCAGTGTCGATATTTTCATGTTTATAGAAATGGTGGTGTAGATATTTCCATGTTTATAGAGATTGCAGTGTGGATATTTCCATGTTTATAGATATAGCGGTGTATGTATTTCCATGTTTATAGAGATGGCGGTGTAGATATTTCCATGTTTATACAGACGGCTGTGTAGATATTTACGTGGAATAGGTATTTCCATGTTAAAAGAGATGGTGGTGTGGATATTTCCATGTTTATAGAGATAGCGTTGTATATATTTCCATGTTGAAACAGATAGCGGTGTAGACATTTCCATGTTTATAGAGATAGCGGTGTAGATATTTCCATATTTATACAGATAGCGGTGTAGATATTTCCATATTTATACAGATGGCCGTGTTGATATATGCATTTTTATAGAGATGGCGGTGTAGTTTTTTCCATGTTTATAAAGATTGTCATGTAGATATTTCCATGTTTATACAGATAGCGGTGTAGATATTCACATGTTTACACAGATAGCGGTTTAGGTATTTCCATCTTTGCACAGATTGCAGTGTAGATTTTCCATAATTATTCAGATAGCGGTGTAGATATTTCCATGTTTACAAAGATAGATCTGTAGATATTTCCATGTTTACAAAGATAGCGTTGCAGATATTTCCATGTTTATAGAGACAGCGGTTTAGATATTTCCATTTTTATTCAGATGGCTTTGTAGGTATTTCCATGTTTATTCAGATGGCTTTGTAGTTATTTCCATGTTTATACAGACGGCAGTGTAGATACTTCCATATTTATACCGATGGTGGTGTAGATATTTCCATGTTTATACAGATAGTGATGCAGATATTTCCATTTTTATACAGATGATTTTGTAGATATTTATAATTTTATAGAGATTGCGATGTAGATAATTCCATGTTTATACAGATAGCGGTGTAGATATTTCCATGTTTATACAGATGGCGCTGTAGTTATTTCCATCTTTATACAGATGGCGTTGAACTTATTTCCATGTTTATACAGATGGCCATGTAGATATTGCCATGTATATACAGATGGTGGTGTAGATATTTCCATGTTTACAGATGGTGGTGTAGATATTTCCATGTTTATACAGATAGCGGTGTAGATATTTCCATGATTACACAGATAGCGGTGTAGATATTTCCATGTTTATACAGAAGGTGGTGTAGATATTTCCATGTTTATACACATAGCGGTGTATTCATTTCCATGTTTATGCAGATAGCGGTGTTGATATTTCCATGTTTATAGGGATAACGGTGTAGATTTTTCCATGTTTTCACAGATAGCGGTGTAGGTATTTCCATGTTTGTACAGATAGCGGTGTAGATACTTTCATGTTTATACAGACGGCTGTGTAGATAATTCCATCTTTATTCAAATGGCAGTGTAGATATTTCTATGTTTATACAGAGGACTGTGTAGGTATTTCTATGTTTATACACATGGCGGTGTAGATATTTCCATGTTTATACAGATGGCGGTGTAGATATTTCCAAATTTATACAGGTGACGGTGTAGATATTTCCATGTTTATACGGATAACGGTGCACGTATTTCAATGTTTATACATATGGCAGTGTTCATATTTACATATTTATAGAGATGGTGATGTAGATATTTCCATCTTTATAGAGACGACTGTGTAGATATTTCCTTGTTTATACTGATGGCAGTGTTGATATTTCCATGTTAATACAGATGGCGGTGTACATATTTCCATGTTTATAGAAATGGTGGTGTAGATATTTCCATTTTTATAAAGATGGCGGTTTAGGTATTTCCATGTTTATACAGATACCGGTGTAGATGTTCCCATGTTTACACAGATATCGGTGTAGATATTGCCATGTTTATACACATGGCGGTGTGGATATTTCCATGTTTATACAGATAGCGGTGTAGATGTTCCCATGTTTACACAGATAGCGGTGTAGTTATTTCCATGTTTATACCGATGGCTATGTAGATATTTCTATGTTTATAGAGATAGCGGTGCAGATATTTCCATGTTTATACAGATAGCAGTGTAGATATTTCCATGTTTATAGAGATGTTGGTGTAGATAATTCCATCTTTATACAGATTGCCGTGTAGATATTTCCATGTGTATACAGATGGTGAAGTAGATATTTCCATTCATATACAGATGGCATTGTAGATATTTCCATGTTTATACAGATGGCTGTGTAGATATTTCCAAGTTTATAGAGATAGCGGTGCAGCTATTTCCATGTTTATTCAGATAGCGGTATAGGAATTTGCATGTTTATATAAATGGCGGTGTAGATAATTCCATGTTTATACAGATAGAAGTGTAGTTAATTCCATGTTTGTACAGATGGCGGTGTAGATATTTCCTTGTTGTAAAGATTGTTGTGTAGATATTTCCATGTTTATAGAGATGGCAGTGTAGTTATTTCTATGTTTATACTGATGGTAGTGTAGGTATTTCCATGTTTATACAGATAGTGATGTAGATATTTCCACTTTCATACAGACGACGGTGTAGATATTTTCATTTTTATAGAGATTGGGTTGGAGATATTTCCAAGTTTATACAGTAGGCGTTGTAGATATTTCCATGTTTATACTGAAGGCGGTGTAGATATTTCAATGTTTATAGAGGTGGCGGTGTAGATATTTCCATGTTTATACAGATTGCGGTGTAGATATTTCCATGATTACACAGATATCGGTCCAGATATATCCATGTTTATACAGATGGCTGTGTAGGTATTTCCATGTGTATACAGATGGCAGTGTAGATATTTCCATGTTTATACAGATGGCGGTATAGATATTTCCATGTTTATACAGATGGCGGTATAGATATTTCCATGTTTATTCAGATTGCGGTGTAGATATTTTCATGTTTATACAGAGCGTGGTGTAGTTAATTCCAAGATTATACAGACATCGGTGTAGGTATTTGCATGTTTATACAGGTGGCTCTGTATATATTTCCAAGTTTATACAGATGGCAGTGTAGATATTTCCATGTTTATAGAGATGGTGGTGTAGATATTTCCATGTTTATACAGATGGCGATGCAGATATTTCCATGTTTATGCAGATAGTGATTCAGATATTTCCGTGTTTATACAGATGATGGTGTAGATATTTCCATTTTTATAGAGATTGCGATGTAAATATTTCCATATTTATACAGGTAGATGTGTAGATATTTCCATGTTTATACAGATGGCGCTGTAGTTATTTCCATCATTATACAGATGGCGGTGTACATATTTCCATGTTTATACAGTTGCCGGTGTAGATATTTCCATGTTTATAGAGATGGCGGTGTAGATACTTCCATGTTTATACAGATGGCGGTGTAGATATTTCCATGTTTATAGAGATAGTGCTGCAGCTATTTCCATGTTTATACAGAGAGCGGTGTAGGAATTTTCATGTTTATACAAATGGCGGTGTAGATAATTTCATCTTTATACAGATAGCAGTGTAGATATTTCCATGTATATACAGATGGGCGCGTAGTTATTTCCATGTTTATACAGATAGTGTTGTTGATATACCCATGTTTATAGTGATAGCGGTGTAGATTTTTCCATGTTTACACAGATAACCGTGTAGGTATTTCCATGTTTGCACAGATAGTGGTGTAGATATTTTCATGTTTATACAAACGGCTGTGTAGTTATATCCATGTTTATACAGATGGCTTTGTAGAAATTTCCATGTTTATACAGATGGTGGTGTAGATATTTCCAGGTTTATACAGACGTCTGTGTTGATATTTCCATGTTTATACAGATGGCGATGTAGATATTTCCATGTTTATACAGATGACGGTATAGATATTTCCATGTTTATACAGACGGCTGTGTAGATATTTCCATCTTTATACAGATGGCAGTGTAGATATTTCCATGTTTATACAGAGGACGGTGTAGATATTTCTATGTTTATACAGATGGCGTTGAAGATATTTCCATGTTTATAGAGATGGCGGTGCAGATATTTCCATGTTTATACACATGGCGGTGTAGATATTTCCATATTTATACAGGTCATGGTGTAGATATTTCCATGTTTATAGAGAAGACTGTATAGATATTTCCTTGTTTATACTGATGGCAGTGTTGATATTTCCATGTTAATACACGTGGCGGTGTACATATTTCCATGTATATAGAGATGGTGGTGTAGATTTTTACATGTTTATACAGATGGTGGTTTAGGTAATTCCATGTTTATACAGATAGCGGTGTAGATGTTCCATGTTTACACAGATAGCGGTGTAGATGTTTCCATGTTTATACACATGGCGGTGTGGATATTTCCATGTTTCTACAGATATCGGTGCAGATATTTCCATGTTTACACAGATATCGGTGTAGATATTTCCATGTTTATACAGATGGCGGTGTAGATATTTCTATGTTTATAGAGATAGCAGTGCAGATATTTCCATGTTTATACAGATGGTGGTGTAGATATTTCCATGTTTATAGATTTGGCGGTGAAGGTATTTCCATATTTATAGAGATGGCCGTGTAGATATTTCCATGTTTATGGAGATGGCAGTGTTGATATTTCTATGTTTATACTGATAGCGGGGTAGATATTTCCATGTTTACACTTATAGCGATGTAGTTATTTCCATGCTTATAGGGATAGCGGTGTAGATATTTCCATGTTTGTACATATAGCGATTTAGATATTTCCATGTTCATGCAGATAGCGGTGGAGGTATTTCCAAATTTATGCAGAGAGCGGTGTAGATATTTCCATATTTATAGAGATTGCGATGTACATAATTCCATGTTTATTCAGATGGCTGTGTAGGTATTTCCATGTTTATACATATAGTGGTGTGGCTGTTCCATGTTTATACAGATGGCAGTGTAGATATTTCCATGTTTATAGAGATAGCGTTCGAGATATTTCCATGGTTATACAGATAACGATGTAGATATTTCCATGTTTATACAGATAGCGGTGTGGATATTTCCATCTTTACTGAGATGGCTGTGTAGTTATTTCCATGTTTATGCAGATGGCACTGTAGATATTTCCATGTTTATACAGATAGTGGTGTAGGTATTTCCATGTTTATACAGATGACTGTGTAGTTATTTCCAAGTTTATAGAGATAGCGGTGCAGGTATTTCCATATTTATACAGATAGCGGTGTAGATATTTCCATGTTTATACAGATAGCGGTGTAGATATTTCCATGTTCATACACATAGCGGTGTAGTTGTTTCCATGTTAATAGAGACCACTCTGTATATATTTCCATGTTTATGCAAATGGCGGTGTAGATATTTCCATGTTTACAGAGATAGCGGAGAAGATATTTCCATGTGTCTACAGGTCGCTTGTTAGTTATATCCATGTTTATAGAGATTGCGGTGTAGATATTTCCATATTTACAGATAGCCGTGGTAGATATTTCCATGTTTATTCAGATGGCGCTGTAGATATTTCCATGTTTATACAGATAGCGGTGTGGCTATTTCCATGTTTATAGAGATAGCGATGTAGATATTTCCATGTTTATAGAGATGGCTGTGTCGATATTTCCATGTTTATACTGATGGCAGTGTAGATATTTCCATGTTTATACACATAGCGGTGTACATATTTCCAGTTTATACAGATGACTGTGTAGGTATTTCCATGTTTATACAGATGGCAGTGTAGATATTTCCATGTTTATACAGATAGCGGTGTAGTTATTTCCATGTTTATACAGGTAGCGGTGCAGATATTTTCATATTTATACTGATAGCGTTGTAGATATTTCCATGTTTATATAGATAGCGGTGTAGATATTTCCAGGTTTATACAGATACTGGTGGAGATATTTCCATGTTTATACAGATAGTGGTGGAGATATTTCCATGTTTACATATGGCGGTGTAGATATTTTCAAGTTCACACCGATGGCGGTGTAGATATTTCCATGTTTATACAGATAGCGGTGTAAATATTTCCATATTTACAGATAGCAGTGTAGGTATTTCCGTGTTTATAGAGTTAGCGTTGTAGATATTTCCATGTTTATTCAGATGGCTGTGTAGATATTTCCATGTGTATAGAGACGGCAGTGTAGATATTTCCATGTTTATACAGATGGATGTGTAGATATTTCCATGTTTATACAGATGACTGTGTAGGTATTTCCATGTTTATACAGATGGCGGTGTAGTTATTTCCATGTTTATAGAGATAACCATGTAGATATTTCCATGTTTATACAAATAGCAGTGTAGACATTTCCATGTTGATAGAGATGCCGGTGTATATATTTCCATGTTTATACAGACAGCAGTGTAGATATTTCCATGTTTACAGAGATAGAGGTGTAGATATTTCCATTTTTGCATTGATTGCGGTGTAGATATTTCCATCTTCACACGGATAGTGTTGTATATATTTCCATGTTTACGAAGACATCTGTGTAGATATTTCCAAGTTTACACAGATAATGTTGTAGATATTTCCATGTTTATACAGATTTCGGTGTAGATATTTCCACGTTTATAAAGATAGCGGTGTAGATAGTTCCATGTTTACACTGTTAGTGGTGTACTTATTTTCATGTTTATACAAATGACTGTGTATATATTTACATGTTTATACAGATGGCGGTGAAGATATTTCCGTGTTTCAAGAGATAGCAGTGTAGATATTTCCATGTTTATACAGATAGCTGTGTAGATATTTCCATGTTTATAGATATAGCGGTGTAGATATTTCCATATTTATACAGATAAATATGTAGATATTTCCATTTTTATTCAAATGGCGGTGCAGATATTTCCATGTTTCTACAGATAGCGGTGTGGCTACTTTCATGTTTAAACGGATGGCAGTGTAGGTATTTCCATTTTTACACAGATAGCAATGTAGATATTTCCATGTTTATGCAGATAGCGGTATAGATATTTCCAGGTTTATACAGATAGCGGTGTACATACTTCCATTTTTATACAGACGGCGATGTACATATTTCCATGTTTATACAGATAGCGGTGGAGATATTTCCATGTTTATACAGATAGCAGTGGAGATATTTCCAATTTCATAGAGATGGCAGTGTAGATATTACCGTGTTTATACAGATGGCTGTGTAGATATTTCCATGTTTATACAGATAGTGGTGTAGATATTTCCATGCTTATACAGATGACTGTGTAGGTATTTCCATGTTTATACAGATGGCGTTGTAGGTATTTCGATGTTTATAGAGATAACCATGTAGATATTTCGATGTTTATACAGATAGCTGTATAGACATTTCCGTGTTTATAGAGATAGTAGTGTATATATTTCCATATTTATAAAGAAAGCGGTGTAGATATTTCCATGTTTATTCAGATGGCAGTATAGATATTTCCATGTTTATACAGATAGCAGTGTGGATATTTCCAAGTTTATACAGATAGCGGTGTAGATATTTCCAGGTTTATACAGATGTCTGTGCAGATATTTCCATGTTTATACAGATGGCAGTGTAGATATTTTCAAGTTTATACAGATAGCGGTGAAGACATTTCCATGTTTACGGATATAGCGGTGTAGATATTGCCATATTTATACAGATAGCCGTGTAGATATTTCCATGTGTATACAGATAGCGGTGTAGATATTTCCAAGTTTATACAGATAGCGGTGCAGATATTTCCATGTTTATACAGAAAACGTTGTAGATATTTCCATGTTTATACAGATAGCGGTGTTGGTATTTCCATGTTTATTCAGGTAGCAGTGTAGATATTTCCAGGTTTATACAACTTGCGGTGTTGATATTTCCATCTTTATACAGTTGGCATTGCAGATATTTCCATGTTTATAGAGAGAGCGGTGTACACATTTCCATGTTTATACAAATAGCGTTGTAAATATTTACATGTTTATAGAGACAGCGGTGTAAATATTTCCATGTTTATACAGATAACGGTTTAAATGTTTACACATTTGCAGAGATAGCGGTGTAGATATTTCCACGTTTATACAGAAAGTGGTTTAGTTACTTCCACGTTTATATACATAGCGGTGTAGATATTTCCACGTTTATACACATAGCGGTGTACATATTTCCACGTTTATAGAGATAGCGGTTTAGATATTTCCACGTTTATACAGATAGCGGTGTAAATATTTTCACGTTTATACACATAGCGGTGTAGATATTTCCACGTTTATAGAGATAGCGGTGTAGATATTACCATGTTTACAAAGGTAGCAGTGTAGATATTTCCGTCTTTGCACAGATAGCGGTGTAGTTATTTCCATCTTTACACAGATAGAGGTGTTGATATTTCCATCTTTGCACAGATTGCTTGGTAGATATTTCCATCTTTACACCGATTGCGGTGTAGATATTTACATGTTTACAGTGATAATGGTGTAGGTATTTCTATGTTTACACAGATAGCGTTATAGATAATTGCATGTTTATACAGATAGCGGTGTAGATATTTACATGTTTATACAGATACAGGTGTAGATGATTCCATGTTTATAGAGATAGCGGTGGAGATATTTCCAAGTTTATATAGATCGCCATGTAGATATTTAAATGTTGATACAGATAGCTGTGTAGACATTTCCATGTTTATACACATCGTGGTGTAGATATTTCCATGTTTATACAGATAGCCATGTAGAAGTTTCCATGTTTATACAGAAAGCGGTGTAGATATTTCCATGTTTATACAGATCGTGGGGTAGATATTTCCATGTTTATACAGATAGCGGTGTAGATATTTCCATGTTTATACAGGTAGCGGTGCAGATATTTCCATGTTTATACAGATCGCGGTGTTGACATTTCCATCTTTCTACAGATGGCAGTGTAGATATTTGTATGTTTATACAGAAGGCGGTGTAGATATTTCCATGTTTATAATGATGGTGGTGTAGATATTTCAATGTTTATGCAGATGGCGGTGTAGATATTTCCATGTTTATAGAGATGGTGGTATAGATATTTTTATGTTTATAGAGATAGCAGTGTAGATAATTCCTTGTTTATAGACATGGCGGTGTAGGTATTTCTATCATTATATAGATACTGGTGTAGATATTTCCATGTTTATACAGATGGCGGTGTAGATATTTCCATGTTTATACAGAGAGCGGTGTTGCTATTTCGATGATTATACACATAGCGGTGTAGATATTTCCATGTTTATACAGCTCGCGGTGTAGATATTTCCATCTTTATACAGATGGCAGTGTAGATATTTCCATGCTTATACAGATAGCGGTGTAGATATTTCCAGGTTTACACAGATGGTGGTGTAGATAATTCCATGTTAATGGAGATGGCGATGTAGATACTTACATGTTTATAGAGATGGCGGTGTAGATATTTCCAAGTTTATAGGGAAAGCGGTGCAGATATTTCCATGTTTATAGAGATAGAGGTGTAGGTATTTCCATGCGTATAGAGATAGCGGGGTAGATATTTCCATGTTTACACAGATAGCGGTGTAGATATTTCCATATTTGCACAGATTGCGGTGTAGATATTTCCATCTTTGCACAGATTGCGGTGTAGATATTTCCATCTTTACACTGATAGCGGTGTAGATATTTCCATGTTTACACACATATCTCTTTTGATATTTCCATGTTTACAAAGATAGCGTTGTAGATATTTCCATAATTATACAGATAGCAGTGTAGATATTTTCATGTTTATACAGATAGTGATGTGTATATTTCCATGTTTATTCAGTTAGCGGTGTAGATATTTCCATGTTTATACAGATAGCAATGTAGATATTTCCATGTTTATACGGATAGCGGTGTAGATATTTCCATGCTTATACAGATAGTGGTGTAGATATATCCATGTTTATGCAGATAGCGGTGGAGGTATTTCCATGTTTCTACAGATGGCGGTATAGATATTTCCAAGTTTATACTGATAGCCGTGTAGATATTTCCATGTTTATACAGATGGTAGTGTAGATATTTCCATGTTTATACTGATGGAGGTGTAGATATTTCCAGGTTTATACAGATGATTGTGTAGAAATTTCCATGTTTTTACAGACGGTGGTGTAGATATTTCCATCTATATACAGATAGCGGTGTGGAGATTTCCATGATTATGCAGATTGCGGTGTTGGTATTTCCATGTTTATACAGATAGCTTTGTAGATATTTCCATGTTTATTCAGATAGAGGTGTTGTTATTTCCATATTTATACAGGTAGCGGTGTAGATATTTCCATGTTTATACAGCTCACGGTGTTGATATTTCCATCTTTTTACTGATGGCAGTGTAGATATTTCCATGTTTATAGAGGTAGCCTTGTACATATTTCCATGTTTATACAAATAGCGTTGTAAATATTTCCATGTCTATAGAGACAGCGGTGTAAATATTTCCATGTTTATACAGATAGCGGTTTAAATGTTTACACATTTACAGAGATATCGTTGTAGAAATTTCCATGTTTATACAGAAAGTGGTGTAGATATTTCCATGTTAACTGAGATAGCGTTGAAGATATTTCCACGTTTATACAGATAGCGGTGTAGATATTTCCACGTTTATACACATAGCGGTTTAGATATTTCCATGTTTATAGAAATAGCGGTATACATAATTGAATGTATATACAGTTAGCGGTGTACATATTTACACGTTTATACTGATAGCTGTGTAGCTATTTCCACGTTTTTACTGATAGCGGTGTAGATATTTCCACGTTTATAAAGATAGTGGTGTAGTTATTTCCAAGTTTATAGAGATAACTGTGTAGATATTTCCATGTTTACAGAGACACCGTTGCAGATATTCCCACGTTTATAGAGATAGCGGTGTAGATATTTCCATGTTTGTAGAGACAGCGGGGTATATACTTCCACCTTTATAGAGATAGCCGTGTAGATATTTCCAAGTTTATGGAGACAGCGGTTTAGATATTTGCATGTTTATAGAGACAGCGGTGTAGATATTTCCATGTTTATACAGATAGTGGTGTAGATATTTCCACGTTTATACTGATAGCGGTGTAGATATTTCCACATTTATAAAGATAGCGGTGTAGATATTTCCAAATTTACAGAGATAGCGGTGTAGATATTTCCATGTTTACAGAGACACCATTGTAGATATTTCCACATTTATAGAGATAGCGGTGTAGATATTTCCATGTTTATAGAGGCAGTGTTGTAGATATTTCCACGTTTATAGAGACAGCCTTGTATATATTTCCAAGTTTATGGAGACAGCGGTGTACATATTTGCATGTTTATAGAAACAGTGGTGTAGATATTTGCATGTTTTTAGAGACAGCGGTTTAGATATTTCCATGTTTATACAGATAGCTGTGTAGATATGTCCATGTTTATACAGACAGCAATGTAGATATTTCTATGTTTATAGAGATAGCGGTGTAGATATTTTCATGTTAATACAAACAGCTGTGTAGATATTTCCATGTTTATGGAGATAGCGGTGTAGATATTTCCATGTTTATAGACATAGCGGTGTAAATATTTCCAAGTTTTTACAGATTGCGGTGTAAATATTTCCATGAATATACAGATAGCGGTGTAAATATTTTCATGTTTATAGACATGGCGGTGTAGATATTTCCATGTTTTTAGAGATAGCGCTGTAAATATTTCCATGTTTATACAGATAGCCGTGTAAATGTTTACACGTTTATAGGGATAGCGGTATAGATATTCCCACGTTTATACAGTTAGCGGTGTAGATATTTCCACGTTTATAGAGATAGCGGTGTAGATATTTCCACGTTTATACCGATAGCGGTGAAGATATTTCCACTTTTATACAGATTGCGGTGTAGAAATTTCCAAGTTTATACACATAGCGGTGGAGATATTTCCACGTTTATACACATACCGGTGTAGATATTTCCTTGTTTATACAGATAGCGGTGTAGATATTTCCACGTTTGTAGACATAGCGATGTAGATATTTCCACGTCTATATAGATAACGGTGTAGGTATTTCCACGTTAATACAGATAACGGTGTAGATATTTCCAGGTTTATAGAGACAGCGGTGTAGATATTTCCATGTTTCCACAGATAGCGGTGTAGATATTTCCATGTTTATAGAGACAGCGGTGTAGATATTTGCATGTTTATACAGTCAGTGGTGTAGATGTTTCCATGTTTGAACTGATAGCCGTGTATATATTTCCATGTTTATACAGACAGCGGTGTAGATATTTCGATGTTTTACAGACAGTGGTGTAGATATTTCCATGTTTATAGAGGTAGCGGTGTAGATATTTCCATGTTTATAGAGATAGCTTTGTAAATATTTCCATGTTTATGCAGATAGCGGTGTAAGTATTTCCATTTTTATAGAGATAGCGGTGTAGATATTTCCATGTTTATACAGATAGTGGTGTAGATACTGCCACATTTATACTTATAGCGGTGTAGATATTTCCAGGTTTATAGAGTTAGCGGTGTAGATGTTCCCACGTTTATAGAGATAGCGGTGTAGATATTTCCATCTTTTTAGAGATAGCGGTGTATATATTTCCACGTTTATAGAGATAGCGTTGTAGATATTTCCATGTTTATAGAGATGGCGGTGTAGATATTTCCATGTTTATAGAGACAGTGATGTAGATATTTGCGTGTTTATAGAGATAGCATTGTAGATATTTCCATGTTTATAGAGACAGTGGTGTAGATATTTCCATGTTTATACAGATAGAGGTGTAGTTATTTCCATGTTTATAGAGACAGCAGTGTAGATATTTCCATGTTTATACAGATAGCGGTGTAGATATTTCCACGTTTATAGAGATAGCGGTGTAGATATTTCCATGTTTATAGAGATAGCGGTGTAGATATTTCCATGTTTATAGAGACGGCGTTGTAAATAGTTCCATGTTTATACAGGTAGCGTTGTAAATGTTTACACATTTACTGAGATAGCGGTGTAGATATTTCCACGTTTATACAGAATGCGGTGTAGATATTTCCACGTTTACAGAGATTTTATGAAAAATTATTTTATGAAGACCAAACAAGTCATTGGGGTACCTACCTTATGTCATTTTTTACATTGAGGGTGTTAAAAATACCCCTACCCTATCCAAAACCCTGACATATAGAGCCAGTAAAGGCCATGCAATAAAGTATTCTTGGGCTTGTATGCCTGATAACAAAAACTTATCACAGAAGACTGCAAAAAACACAATCTTGCACAAAGCCCATTGCAACTTTGCACACAACAATGCTTCTGAAGGATATTTGCCCAACAACTGCCTGTCCAACCTGTGCCTGGCATCACCTTTGTTATTGATCTTTGTAGCCAAGGATAGTCATTTCCAAATGATCATATAATCTTCCTCATTTTTTCTTTTGTCTTCCTTTACCTCCGTGAATATGCATATAGTTTACTCTGGCTTGCCTGTTTCTATTGCAAGGCTCTGTTTCCAAACGAATATCTTTTTCTTGTGGAGAGCCTCTCTCTGTTTGTTATTTAGGTTGATAAGAGAAATGGGAACATTTGAGAGCTCAGGTAAAAGGCCTTAGTCTACAGTGATACTTTTTTGCACCCTTAGATGCTTACTTCCACTACAACTTGCAGGTGGGCCTTGAAAAGTTCTTGGAATAAGTTTGAGCTTTGGTCTTCTCCGATTCATTTAGCATAGATTCTCAAAATGTGGTCCCTGGACCCACAGCATCAGCATCACCTGGAGATTGTTAGAAATGCAAATCATCGGGCCTCATTCCAGACCCTCAGCTGGAAACTCTAGGGGCATGGCCAGACCCTCTGTAGCTGAACAAGCCATTCAGGTGGTTTTGATGCAGCTAAAGTTTTGGAACAACTAATGTAGCCCCATTTGGAAACTTGCCTCTACAGGCCTCCCTAGCTGGTAAGCTGCTAGCATTTTTTGTTTGTTTCTTTGTTTTGATACAGGGTCTTGCTCTGTTGACCAGACCGTGACCTCCTGGGTTCAAGCGAGGACTCAGTAGCTGGGACTACAGGTATGTGCCACCACCGTGCCCAACTACTTTTTGAATTTTTTTTTTTTGTTGTAGGGATGGGGTTTTAGCCTAGGCTATTCTCAAACTCCTGGACTCAAGCAAACTGCCCACTTTGGCCCCACGAAGTGTTGGGATTATAGGCATGGGCCACCACTCCTGGCCCAAAGTTCATATTTTAACTACTAACCTAAATTATTTTAAAAACAAAATTCTCCTTGGACTCAAACCAGGTCAGAGTGACATGATCATGTGCCTGTTTTGTGCAGGGTGAAGTGAGATTATTATCTAGGAAATAGCTGAAATGTCCTGAGGGTGACAAAGAGGAGCTGTGTTTTCAGCCAAATATCAGAACCAGGGCCACTGCCTGCCGCTGAACCCCAGCGGGGACCCCTACTTTGTGTTTATCTGTGGTGGCTACGCTTGCCCACCTGGGTGGGAACCCCGAGAATGACTCCAGACTCTTCCAGGGACTGCATGCCAGGGTATTTTTACAATGTATGTGTAGACTTTGTTCGGGTGGAAAAGTTATTTTATGAAGACGAAACAAGCAATTGGAGTACCTACCTTATGGCATTTTTTACATTGAGAGTGTTAAAAATACCCCTCCCCTAACCAAAACCCTGACAAATAGAGCCAGGGAAGGCCATGCAATAAAGGATTCTTGGGCTTGTATGCCTGATAACAAAAACTTATCACAGAAGACTGCAAAAAACACAATCTTGCACAAAGCCCATTGCAACTTTGCACACAACAATGCTTCTGAAGGATATTTGCCCAAAAACTGCCTGTCCAACCTGGGCCTGGCATCACCTTTGTTTTTGATCTTTGTAGCCAAGGATAATCATTTCCAAATGATCATATAATCTTCCTCATTTTTTCTTTTGTCTTCCTTTACCTCAGTGAATATGCATATAGTTTACTCTGGCTTGCCTGTTTCTATTGCAAGGCTCTGTTTCCAAACGAATATCTTTTTCTTGTGGAGAGCCTCTTTCTGTTTGTTATTTAGGTTGATAAGAGAAATGTGAACATTTGAGAGCTCAGGTAAAAGGCCTTAGTCTACAGTGAAACTTTTTTGCACCCTTAGATGCTTACTTCCACTACAACTTGCAGGTGGGCCTTGAAAAGTTCTTGGAATAAGTTTGAGCTTTGGTCTTCTCCGATTCATTTAGCATAGATTCTCAAAATGTGGTCCCTGGACCCACAGCATCAGCATCACCTGGAGATTGTTAGAAATGCAAATCATCGGGCCTCATTCCAGACCCTCAGCTGAGAACTCTAGGGGCATGGCCAGACCCTCTGTAGCTGAACAAGCCATCCAGGTGGTTTTGATGCAGCTAAAGTTCTGGAACAACTAATGTAGCCCCATTTGGAAAACTTGGCTCTACAGGCCTCCCTAGCTGGTAAGCTGCTAGCATTTTTTGTTTGCTTGTTTGTTTGTTTTGATACAGGGTCTTGCTCTGTTGACCAGACTGTGACCTCCTGGGTTCAAGCGAGGACTCAGCCTCCTGAGTAGCCGGGACTACAGGTATGTGCCACCACCATGCCCAACTACTTTTTGTATTTTTTTTTTGTAGGGATGGGGTTTTAGCCCATGCTAATCTCAAACTCCTGGACTCAAGCAATCTGCCCACTTTGCCCTCACGAACTGCTGGGATTATAGGCATGAGCCACTGTGCCCGGCCCTGCCAGCTTTGTATAAGCTGAGGAGTTTTTAAAAATACCTAGACTCAGGGCAAACCCCAGACACTTAAGTCAGATTCTCTGGGAGGTGAAGCCCAGGCACTGGTATTTTTAAAGTCTCTACAGATGGTTCTAATGTGCTGCTAAGTTAGAGAACCGCTGATCTAGACCAGGCCTTTTCAAACTTAATGTGCACGTGAATTACCTGGACCTTGTTAAAATGCAGATTCAGTCTGCATAGGCCTGGGGTGGAGCCTGAGCTTCTGCATTTTTAACAAGTCTCTAGAGGATGCTGCTGCATCTGGGCTGCTAACTACACTTGGAGATAGGAGGTTCTGGAGAGCAGAGGAAAGAGCATGAACCATAACCTAGGGGCTGGTAGTCCTGACTTCCGAGCCAAGGTTTGCCTTTATGTGGCTGGCAACTTGCTTGGACTCCTACCTCAATTCTTTGGGCCCAAGGTTTGTCCTGCCTCAGAAGGATGTCAAGAAAATTGAGTGAGTAATGCAGAATTGTTTCTTAAAGTGTGTGCAGATGCTCCATGAATTTAGAGAGTATGTGGATGCACATTAGTAAATTTTAATAGTTGTGACCATCTTGTTATGAGTACTTAGAACAAGTAATAATGGCTTTTGATGTATAGTAGTAAGAAAGCTTCCTTTTAAAAGGCGTGCATTTAAGTTTCAAAAGTGGGCCTATTTAAAAATATATGAAATAAATAATAGTAGAGGTAATTGACAGATCAAAATTAGGAAGGCAGGATGAGAATGACTCAAGTTTGGGAAATGCTGAGAAAGCAGATGCCCAAGGGCTATGAAAACTTAAAAAAATAGGTAGCACTTGATTTTGATTGGCTGAATGAGATGATGTGTTTGATTATTTATGGGGTTGGCATTTGGCAACATGCACTGGGTGGCTGGGATCACTGTTTATTAAAAAATATTTGAGTCCCTACTTTGCACTAGATACTGTTTTAGTCTCTTGGAAAAGGGATTGGGGTCAGGCAGGATAAAAACAAATCATTTATGCCCACAAGAAAATTGCAGGAAGATAAAAGTCATGAAATAAACTCTATGCTTCTAATTTAATATTTTTTATAGATTATGAGAAAAAAGTTTTGCTCACTATCAGCTAGGAAAGCTGTCTTAGCACAACCATTCATTCTTGCACAAATCAAAATCAAGACGAGCCAGATTTAATTTAATATTTTTTCACAGATTATGAGAAAAAAGTTCTAATTTAATTTTTTTTAGATTATGAGAAAAAAGTTTCGCTCTCTATCAGCTAGGAAAGCTGTCTTAGCACAACCATTCATTCTTGCACAAATCAAAATCAAGATGAGCCAGAAGGCTCCATTCTGACAGCTTCTAATGGAGAAGCTACATTTACTGGACATGGGGAAAGTTGCTGGGCTCTAAGGACTGTGCATTTCTTGAACTAGATAAATGGTCTTGGTGTAGCATAATACCAAAACTTCTTGTTGCAGCCCGTAAGGACAGAACTCAATCAGCCTGAAAAGGAAGTCAGTGACTCCGACTCAACACAGGAATGTTCTGTGATTCCTAAAGAAGGATGTAGGAGTGTGGCACAATTCAATCACAGTCTGTGGCCCTGTTCCTCTGCCTTGACATGAGTGGGATTTCCCAGCTGGTCATTTTCTTCTTATCTAAGACATTGGGAACAAATTACTTAACCTCCTCTGGGCTTCAGTACTCCCACTCATCAAATTAGAGGACTGGGCAGTCGCTAGGCTCTCTTTAGGCATCATATTTTAGTTTCTGTGATTTTAAATTTGAGAAGGGGTGTCTAAGGGAGAATACATAGGGGAGGGGGAAAGGCTTATTAAAAGTGTAGTTAGACACTGAATGTTTAAGAATTGCATTTTGTAATAATACCTTTACGTAATCAGGACTGACAATCTTCCCTGATGGCAGCACCTGGAGGAATGGCTGCATTCAAAAATAAAAATGAAATAAAACAAGACCTTATTTGAACTTAGCAATAATGCTGTTTCCTCTTTTTGATTTGAGGAGGTTATAGCTGTTGTAAATGCTTGAAGTGGGTCTGCCCAGGCAAAACGGAGTCAAGAGTCCATGTCGGATGAATTTTAACAACGTAGACAATAGAAAGGGTTGCTTAAACTGCCCCTCTTTTACCAAAACAGATTCACAAATGAAAGAACAACACTTCCATTTTTTAAAAACATTTTTTGAGATGAAGTCTTCCTTTGTCACCCAGAGTGGAGTGCAGTGGTGCGATCTTGGCTCACTGCAAACTTTGCCTCCCGGGTTCAAGTGATTCTCCTGCCTCATCCTCCCGAGTAGCTGGGACTACAGGCGCCCACCACCATTCCTAGCTAATTTTTGTATTTTTAGTAGAGACAGGGTTTCACCATGTTGGCCAGGCTGGTCTCGAACTCCTGACCCCAGGTGGTCCGCCGACCTCGGCCTCTGAATGTGCTGGGATTACAGGCATGAGCCAACACGCGTGGCCAAAAAATTTCCATTTTTAATTGCAGGGTCTTGGGAATAAAAATGCATCCGTAATTTCTTGCATCTCTCCGCTCGGGCTTGCATGAATGCAGAGGGATGGGGAGGACTTCTTGAGGCAAGCATCCCCCTCTTGTCGCCTGCCATCTGGAGAGAGAGGGCTGTGATTTATCTCACTTTAATCAGGAAGGACCCGATGGGTGGATGGAGAGGTCTGACGGCTTTGTTGCTCCATGTGGGAAAGAAACGGACAGAGTGAGTTTGTGTATGATCCCTAAGGAGAAAGCGTCTTTGTGCTCTATTTCTTTTTGACCTGGAGCCCCTGAAAGCAAGCTAGTTACAAGTTGAAATAGGCCGTTTCTAAAGTGCGATTTTGTTTGTGTATGAGCCTTGATTACAAAGGGGAAAAAAACCCGCTTAATTTACATACACCACATGTAGTGCAGGATCCCCTGGGCTGTCTTTTCAGGTATCAGGAAACTTTGATGAAAGTCGCTTGTCTCATCTAGGAGTCATTTCATATTGTTTAGCAGAGCCTGGTATTAACATTTCCTTCCAACTGTTTACTGGAATCTGTGTGTTCCCTTCAAGTGATGCATACAAGGTGCACAGGCTTCCTGCCACTGTCATCCTAATCTTTCCGTGCAGACAGGAGCAGAGGGGAGAGCGCTGAGCCAGGCCCCAGCTTGCTTTTCTTTCCTGACACAGCCCGGCTCCGCTGCACTTCTCAGCTCTTGCTCTAGGTGGTGCTGTTTGACCATTTTCTTCATGTGACCCTCCACTCGGTAATATAAATTCATTCGGAGGATGACCTGATATCAAAAAAAATTCCTTTTGATTAGTAGAATCAACTTGTTTCTTCACACGATACTCTTCCCACTGAGACACATGGAGACAATTCTGACTCCAGGTTTGCAACCTTGAGATTTCTCTCAGATGCAATAAAAAAAACAAAAAAGCATTTTGAGTGGCACAGTGGTGCCTAGTGCATGATGATGTTTGTCTGCTCAAACATTAAAGGGAAACTTGTGGGTTTGAGGATGCCCAGCAGCACGACAGCTGCCAATGTAAATGAGCCGTATAGAGAGAGAGGGGGCGGGAGGGGACTACAAACTTCAGAATATGAGCTGATCGTTTATAAGTTAAAAAAAAAAAAAGTCAAAAGGGAGCCCAGGATGGTGCAAGAAAGAGGAGAAAGGAAGATTTTCCTTGCAGCTAATCAGGAGAGTTCATAAGGGCTGATTACATGAGTGGAAGCCTTAAGTTCTTTTTTTAAAAAAATGTGAAAATTTGCATGCATGTATGTATGTATGTATGTATGTATGTATGTATGTATAGCTTCGTGTATTACCATTATTATTGCAATCAGCAAATGGATTTACTTCCTTTATCTCATGGGCTCCTTCCCACTCACTTCTGGCAGCACATTTTCCTTTCTCCTTCATCCCAGAACATCAAAGAACAGATGCGATTCCTAACCCTGGCTCCAGTGGACTTTATACAATGTAAACAGTGCACCTCTAACGTGGTTCACCGCTTAGAGAACGTGTGTCCCATTTTAAAACTGTGACTCCTTTATATTTTGCAGTGCTTATTTTAATAAGAGGCATTGGACTTGTGACATTTTTCATGGAGGAGTGAGCTTAATGGTTGAAAGTAATCGATAAACTTGTTTTTCCTCTGATGCCATCAGCCAAGATCCTATGGCAATAGTAAGAGGATGACACTGGGCTGGCACCCCCTCCATAACATATTTGGACCATGTTTTCCCCCCAGAATGCACATGCAATAGCTTTGGTTTGGTAAGAGAGAGATGGTGTACTTGGTTTCCTTCTGTCACACTTTTGGTGAAATGAATTAGACTTTTAAATCAGGAAATTCAGCGAGATGAGTTAGATTTTTACACAAGAGCAGTGGAGGACTTCCAGCTGGTTGGGGGAATGATACGGAAATATCTTGCTAAATCAGGGTCTGGTGGAATGCTGCTCCCCTGGCAGGCTCCTCTTCACAGGGAGCAATCTGTGGGTTGCGTATAGAACAGAGCGAGAAGGAGGCATAGCATGGTCTTGCTCAGGGGAAGAACCGGTGTTCAGATGTTTGTCATTAGGAACTGGGTGTGGGCTTTTTCAAGTTAAACTGAAGCAGCAGTTCTATTAGGAAGAGCCTCCCAGATCAGCATCTTTTGTTTCTGGATACTCTCCCTTTGAAAAGCCAGATTTCAGCAAAAAGCTTTGCTAATGGTGAAATTGCACAACTGAAACCCTATGGGAGCAATGGGAAAGATGGAGAAAGAGGTGGTTATATCATGTACTTCAACAGTTTATTTAGAGGCTGTTGACGTTAGAATAACAAGCCAAGACAAACAAAAATACTCATTTTGGATGAAAATATTGTCTTTTCATGTTATTATAGATAGCTGAGTCCTAAGACTTCTACAGAAACTCATTTTCCTAATGAGTGGCTGATTTTTCTGGTTGTGCAAGTAATGTCCAAATTATTGTACAAGTTTTTGGCTCAGGAGCAAACATTGTATTGTATATTGAGCTAGTCACTTGCCCTTTCTAAGGTAAGCCCTTACCTCTGCTTTCCCTTCATCTTGTCATTTCTGTTTGTTGGGTACAGGTTTCCTGTTGGTTCTTTCTTTTGGCTCTGATGTAACATGAATGAAGTTCTTAACATCCTTTCAGACATAAACACAACTTAGCTCATTGTTTCTGAGTTCATATAGAGGTTTCCTTGCCCCTGAGACTTTCGTGTCAGACAGCTGGATGTTGCTGTGTTCAAGGCTCTATATGTTGATTTTGTATCCTACAACTTTACTGATTTCACCTATCAGTTCAGTTCTAACAGTTTTCAAATTGTATTTATTTGTTTTTGTTTTTTAAATATTGTATGTTTCATTTTAGAGTCAGGAAGGTAGATGTACAGGTTTCTTAAACAGGTATATTGCATGGTGCTGAGGTTTGGGCTTCTAATGATCCCACCACCCAAGCAGTGAGCATAGTAATGGATAGGTAGTTTTTCAACCCTTGCTCCCACCATCCTTCCCTCCCACCTTTGGAGTCCCCCAGTGTCTATTTTTCCCTTCTTTGTGTTGAGTTCTAACCTTTATTTAGTGAAGTTTGTAGGGTTTTCTATATATAACAATATCATGCCGTCAGTAGAGACAGTTTCACTTCTTCCTTTCCTATTAGGATGCCTTTTATTTCTTTCTTTTGCCTAATTACCCTGAGAAGTGGTGTCTGTGGGCATCCTTGTCTTGCTCCTGATGGTAGAGGAAAAGTTTCAACTTTTCACCATTGATTATGGTGTTAGCTATGGGTTTGTCATATATGGCCTTTATTTTGTTGGGATACAGTCCCTCAATACGTGATCTGTTGGGTGTTTTTTGTTTTTCACCATGAAAGGGTTTCGAATTTTGTCAAAAACTTTTTCTATATCTATTGTGATGGCCATATAGTTTCTATCCTTTATTTTTCTAATATGGTATATTATATGTATTGATTTGCTTATGTTGAACCATGACATGATCATGGTGAATGATTCTTTCAATGTGCTATTGAATTTGGTTTGCTAGGATTTTGTTGAGGATTTTTGCATCTATGTAGATCAAGGATATTGGCCTGTCATTTTCCTTTCTTGTAGTGTTCTTGTCTGGCTTTGGAATCAGGGTAATGCTGGCCCTGTAAGATGAGTTTGGAAGTATTCCCTCCACTTCAGCTTTTTGGAAGAGTTTGAGAAGGACTGGTATTCGTTCTTCTTAAAATATTTGGTAGAATTAATATGGGAAGCCATCTGGTTTTGGTTTTGGTTTTGGTTTATACAGATAGTGGTGTAGATATTTCCACATTTTACAGATAGCTGTGTAGACATTTCCCTGTTTACACAGATAGCGTTGAAAATATTTCCAAGTTTACACAGATAGCGTTGTAGATATTTCCATGCTTACACAGATTGCGGTGTAGATATTTCCAAGTTTACACAGATAGCTGTGTAGATATTTCCATGTTTACACAGATAGTGTTGTAGATATTTCATTGTTTACAGAGATAGCGGTGAAGGTATTTCCATGTTTTTAAAGATACCGGTGTAGGTATTTCCGTGTTTATAAAGATAGCGGTGGAGATATTTCCATATTGATACAGATAGCGGTGTAAAAATTTCCATGTTTATACAGATAGCGGTGTAGTTATTTCCAAGTTTCTACAGACAGCGGTGTATATATTTCCATGTCTATAGAGACTGCGGTGTAGATATTTCCATCATTGCACAGATTGCTGTGTAGATATTTCCATGTTTATACAGGTTGCGGTGTAGTTATTTCCATGTTGATACAGATAGCGGTGTAGATATTTCCATCTTTCTACACATGTCAGTGTAGATATTTCCAAGTTTATACAGATGTCTTTGTAGATATTTCATTTTTTATGCAGATGGCGGCGTAGAAATTTCCATATTTATAGAGATGGCGGAGTAGTTATTTCTATGTTTATAGAGATAACGGTGTAAATATTTCCATGTTTATAGAAATGGTGGTGTAAGTATTTTCATGTTTATAGAGATAGCGGTGTAGATATTTCCATGTTTCTACCGAAGACTGTGTAGATATTTCCATGTTTGTACAGATGGCAGTGTAGATATTTCCATGTTTATAGAGATAGCCGTGTAGATATTTTCATGTTTGTACAGATTGCGGTGGAGTTATGTCCATGTTTATAAGATAGAAATGGAGATATTTCCACGTTAATACACATAGCGGTGTAGATATTTCCATGTTTATACAGATACCGGTGTAGATATTTCCATGTTTATACCGATGGCTGTGCCGATATTTCCATGTTTATACAGAGTTCTCTCTAGATATTTCCATGTTTATATAGATGACAGTGTAGATATTTCCCGGGTTATACAGATGACTGTGTAGATATTTCCATGTTAATACAGATGGCGGTGTAGATATTTCCATGTTTATAGAGATAGCGGTGTAGATATTTTCATGTTTATAGAGATAGCGGTTTAAATATGTCCATCTTTATACAGATAGTGGTGTAGATATTTCCATGTTTATACAGGTAGCAGTGTAGGTATTTCCATGTTTATACAGATGGCGGTGTAGATATTTCCATGTTTCTAAAAATGGCGGTGTAGATATTTCCTTGTTTATACAGATAGCGGTGAAGATATTTCCATGTATATACAGATAGCGGTGTAGATATTTCCATGTTTACACAGATAGCGGAGGAGATATTTCCCTGTTTATACAGATAGCTATGTAGATATTTCCATGTTTATACAGATAGCGGTGTAGATATTCCCATGTTTATAGAGACAGCGGTGTAGATATTTCCATCTTTGCACAGATTTCTGTGTAGATATTTCCATGTTTATACAGATTGTGGTGTAGTTATTTCCATGTTGATACAGATAGCGGTGTAGATATTTCCATGTTTATACACGTAGCGGTGTAGAAATTCCCATTTTAATACAGATCGCTTTGTAGATATTTCCAGATTTCTACTCATGTCAGTGTAGATATTTCCAAGTTTATACAGATGTCTGTGTAGATATTTCATTGTTTATGAAGATGGCGGTGTAGATATTGCCATATTTATAGAGATGGCGGTGTGGTTATTTCTATGTTTATAGAGATAGCGGTGTAAATATTTCCATGTTTATAGAAATGCTGGTGTAAATATTTTCATGTTTATAGAGATAGCGGTGTAGATGTTTCCATGTTTGTACAGATGACTGTGTAGATATTTCCATGTTTGTACAGATGGCAGTGTAGATATTTCCATGATTATAGAGATAGCGGTGTAGATAATTCCATGTTTCTACAGATGACTGTGTAGATATTTCCATGTTTGTACAGATGGCAGTGTAGATATTTCCATGTTTATAGAGATAGCCGTGTAGATATTTTCACGTTTATTCAGATTGCGGTGGAGGAATGTCCATGTTTATACAGATAGAAATGGAGATATTTCCACGTTAATACACATAGCGGTGTAGATATTTCCATGTTTATACAGATAGCGGTGTAGATATTTCCATGTTTATACAGATGGCTGTGCCGATATTTCCATGTTTATACAGAGTTCTCTCTAGATATTTCCATGTTTATATAGTTGACAGTGTAGATATTTCCAGGTTTATACAGATGACTGTGTAGATATTTCCATGTTAATACAGATGGCGGTGTAGATATCTCCATGTTTAGAGAGATAGCGGTGTAGGTATTTCCATGTTTATAGAGATAGCGTTTTAAATATTTCCGTCTTTATTCAGATAGTGGTGTAGATATTTCCATGTTTATACAGATGGCGGTGTAGATACAGCCATGTTTCTGAAGATGGCAGTGTAGATATTTTCATGTTTACATAGATGGCGGTGTAGATCTTTCCGTATACAGAGATTGCAGTGTGGATATTTCCATGTTTATAGTGCAAGTGGTGTAGGTATTTCCATGTTTATAGAGATAGCGTTGTAGACATTTCCATATTTATACAGGTAGCGGTGTAGGTATTTCCATGTTTATACAGATGGCGGTGTAGATATTTCCATGTTTCTAAAGATGGCGGTGTAGATATTTCCTTGTTTATACAGATAGCGGTGTAGATATTTCCATGTATATACAGATAGCGGTGTAGATATTTCCATGTTTACACAGATAGCGTTGTAGATATTTCATTGTTTACAGAGATAGCGGTGTAGGTATTTCCACGTTTTTAAAGATACCTGTGTAGGTATTTCCGTGTTTATAAAGATAGCGGTGGAGATATTTCCATATTTATACAGATAGCGGTGTAAAAATTTCCATGTTTATACAGATAGCGGTGTAGTTATTTCCATGTTTCTACAGATAGCGGTGTATATATTTCCATGTTTTTAGAGACTGCGGTGTAGATATTTCCATCTTTGCACAGATTGCTCTGTAGATATTTCCATGTTTATACAGGTTGCGGTGTAGTTATTTCCATGTTGATACAGATAGCGGTGTAGATATTTCCATGTTTATACAGGTAGCGGTGTAGAAATTCCCATGTTTATACAGATCGCTTTGTAGATATTTCCATCTGTCTACACATGTCAGTGTAGATATTTCCAAGTTTATACAGATGTCTGTGTAGATATCTCATTGTTTATGCAGATGGCGGTGTAGAAATTTCCATGTTTATAGAGACTGCGGTGTAGATATTTCCATCTTTGCACAGATTGCTGTTTAGATATTTCCATGTTTACACAGATGGCGGTGTAGTTATTTCCATATTTATACAGACGGCTGTGTACGTATTTCCATGTTTATACTGATGGCAGTGTAGATATTTCCATGTTCCTACACATGACTGTGTAGTTATTTCCATGTTTACAGATGGCTTTGCAGGTATATCCTGGTTTATAGAGATAGCGGTGTAGATATTTCCATGTTTATACAGATAGCGGTGTAAATATTTCCATGTTTTATACAGATCGTTGTGTACATATTTCCATGTTTATACAGATACCGGTGTAGATATTTCCATGTTTATGCATACCGCTATGTAGATATTTCCATGTTTATACAGATAGCGGTGCAGATATTTCCATGTCTGTACAGATGGCGGTGTTGGTGTTTTCACCTATACACAGATTGCCGTGTAGGTATTTCCATGTGTATACAGATGGCATTGTAGATATTTCCATGTTTATACAGATGGTGGTGTAGATGTTTCCATGTTTCTACAGATGGCGATGTAGGTATTTCCATGTTTATACAGATAACGGTGTATATATTTGCATATTTATACAGATAGCCGTGTAAATATTTCCATGTTTATACAGATCACGGTGTAGATATTTCCATGTTTATAGAGATAGCGGTGTAGATATTTCCATGTTTATACAGATAGCGGTGTAGATATTTCCATGTTTTTACAGATTGCGGTGTAGATATTTCCATGTTTATACAGATAGCGGTGGAGATTTTTCCCTGTTTATACAGATATCGATGTAGATATTTCCATGTTTATACAGATGGCGGTGTAGGTATTTCCATGTTTCTAAAGATGGCGGTGTAGATATTTCCATGTTTATAGAGATTGCGGTGTAGTTATTTCCATATTTATACAGAGGGCTGTGTACATATTTCCACGTTTATAGTGATGGCAGTGTAGATATTTCCATGTTCCTACACAAGACTGTGTAGTTATTTCCATGTTTATACAGATGGCTTTGCAGGTATTTCCTGGTTTATAGAGAGAGCGGTGTAGATATTTCAATGTTTATAGAGATAGCGGTGTAGATATTTCCATGTTTATACAGATAGCGGTTTAGATATTTCCATGTTTATACAGACCGCGGTGTAGATATTTCCATGTTTATACAGATTGCGGTGCAGATATTTCCATGTTTGTACAGATGGCGGTGTTGATATTTCCATCTAAACACAGACGACCGTGTAGATATTTCCATGTTTATACAGATAGCGGCGCAGATATTTCCATGGATATTTAGATGGCAGTGTAGATATTTCCATGTTTATACAGATAGCGGTGTTGTAATTTCCATGTTTATATAGATAGCGGTGTAGATATTTCCATGTATATACACATGGCTGTGTAGATATTTCCATGTTTATACAGATGGCGGTGTAGATATTTCCATGTTAATACAGATAATTTTGTAAGTATTTCCTTGTTTATACTGATGGCGGTGTAGATATTTCGATGTTTATAGAGATAGCATTGGAGATATTCCCATGTTTATACAGATAGCGGTGTAGATATTTCCATGTTTATACTGATCGTGGTGTAGATATTTCCATGTTTATAGAGATGTCGGTGTAGATATTTCCATGTTCATAGAGATAGCTGTGTTGATTTTTCCATGTTTATAGCGATAGCGGTGTGGATATTTCCATGTTTATACAGGTAGGGGTGTAGATATTTCCGTATTTATACAGATGGCGGTGTAGATATTTCCATGTTTATACAGATCACGGTGTAGATATTTCCTTGTTTATACAAATAGCGGTGTAGTTATTAGCATGTTTATACAGATAGCGGTGCAGATATTTCCATGTATAAACAGATGTCTGTGTATATATTTTCATGTTTAAACAGATGGTGGTGTAGATATTTTCTTGTTTATACAAATAGCGGTGTAGTTATTTCCATGTTTATACAGATAGTGGTGTAGATATTTCCATGTATATACAGATGGCTGTGTAGATATTTCCATGTTTATACAGATGGCTGTGTAGATATTTCCATGTTTATTCAGAAGACTTTGTAGGTATTTCCATGTTTATACAGATGGCGGTGTAGATATTTCCATGTTTATAGAGATAGCTGTGTAGATATTTCCATGTTTATACAGATAGCGGGGTAGATATTTCCATGTTTACAGATCGCGGTGTAGATATTTTCATGTTTATACAGATCACGGTGTAGATATTTCCATGTTTATACAGATCGCAATGTAGATATTTCCATGTTTATACAGATG
Organism: Pan paniscus; assembly: GCF_029289425.2. Classification (NCBI taxonomy): domain Eukaryota; kingdom Metazoa; phylum Chordata; class Mammalia; order Primates; family Hominidae; genus Pan; species Pan paniscus. The sequence continues at coordinate 74,786,939 of NC_073270.2, forward strand.
GCGGTGTAGATATTTCCATGTTTATATAGATGGTGGTGAAGATATTACCATGTTTATACAGATAGCGGTGTAGATATTTCCATCTTTATACAGATCGTGTTGAAGATATTTCCATGTTTATACAGATCGCGGTGTAGCTATTTCCATGTTTATAGAGATAGCGGTGTAGACATTTCCATGTTTATACAGATAGCAGTGTAGATATTTCCATTTTTATAGAGATAGCGGTTTAGATATTTCATATTTATACAGATAGCGGTGTAGATATTTCCATGTTTGTACAGATTGCAGTGTAGATATTTCCATGTTTATACACATGACTGTGTAGGTATTTCCATGTTTAGACAGATGGCTTTGTAGATATTTCCATGTTTATAGAGATAGCGGTGCAGATATTTCCATGTTTATACAGATTGCGGTGTAGATATTTCCATGTTTATACAGATACCAGTGTAGATATTAACATGTTTATACAGACCACAGTGTAGGAATTTCCATGTTTATAGAGATAGCGTTGTAGATATTTCCATGTTTGTACAGATGGCGGTGTTGGCGTTTCCATCTATACACAGATTGCCGTGTAGGAATTTCCATGAGTATACAGATGGCATTGTAGTTATTTCCTTGTTTATACAGATGGTAGTGTAGATATTTCCATGTTTATACAGATGACTGTATAGGTATTTCTATGTTTTTACAGATGGCATTGTAGATATCTCCATGTCTATAGAGATAGCAATGTAGATATTTCCCTGTTTATACAGATGGCGGTGTAGATAGTTCCATGTTTATAGAGATAGCGGTGTAGATATTTCCATATTAATACAAATAACTGTGTAGATATTTCCATGTTTATACAGAGAGCGGTGAAAATATTTCCATGTATATGGAGATCATGGTGTAGATATTTCCATGTTTATAGAGATAGCGGTGTAGATATTTCCATGTTTATACAGATAGCGGTGTAGATATTTCCATGTTTATACAAACCGCAGTGTAGGTATTTCCATATTTATACAGATAGCGGTGCAGATATTTCCATGTTTGTACAGTTTGCGGTGTTGATATTTCCATCTATACACAGATGACCGTGTAGATATTTCCATATTTATACAGATGGCGGAAAAGTTATTTCTATGGATATGTAGATGGCGATGTAGATACTTCCATGTTTATACAGATAGCGGTGTAGTTATTTCCATGTTTATATAGATAGCTGTGGAAGTATTTCCATGTATATACACATGGCTGTATAGATATTTCCATCTTTATACAGATGGCGGTGTAGATATTTCCATGTTTTTACAGATAACTTTGAAAGTATTTCCATGTTTATAGAGATGGCGGTGTAGATATTTCCATGTTTATAGAGATATCAGTGGAGATATTTCCATGTTTATAGAGATAGCGGTGTAGATATTTCCAAGTTTATACTGATGACGATGTTGATATTTCCATGTTTATACAGATGGCGGTGTAGATATTTCCATATTTATACAGATGTGTGTGTAGATATTTCCATGTGTATACAGATGGTGTTGTAGGTATTTCCATGTTTATACAGATGGTGGTGTTGATATTTCCATGTTTATTCGGATGACTGTGTAGATATTTCCATGTTTTTACAGATGGCAGTGTAGATATTTCCATGTTTAGAGAGATGGTGCTGTGGATATTTCCATGTTTATACAGATAAAGGTGGAGATATTTCCATGTTTATACAGACAGCTGTGGAGTTATTACCATGTTTATACACATAGCGGTGTACATATTTCCATGTTTATAGAGACAGCGGTGTAGGTATTTCCATGTTTATACAGATAGCAGTGTGGATACTTCCATGTTTATGCAGATGCCTATGCAGATATTTCCATATTTATACAGAGGGCTGTGTCCATATTTCCATGTTTATACTGATGGCAGTGTAGATATTTCCATGTTCCTACACATGACTGTGTAGTTATTTCCATGTTTATACAGATGGCTTTGCAGGTATTTCCTGGTTTATAGAGATAGCGGTGTAGATATTTCCATGTTTATACGGATAGCGGTGTAAATATTTCCATGTATTATACAGATCGTTGTGCAGATATTTCCATGTATTATACAGATCGTTGTGTAGATATTTCCATGTTTATACACACCGCTGTGTAGGTATTTCCATGTTTATACAGATAACGGTGTAGATATTTCCATATTTATACAGATAGCGGTGTAAATATTTCCATGTTTATACAGATCACGGTGAAGATATTTCCATGTTTATAGAGATAGCGGTGTAGATATTTCCATGTTTATACAGACCGCGGTGTAGATATTTCCATGTTTATGCAGATTGCGGTGCAGATATTTCCATGTTTGTACAGATGGCGGTGTTGATATTTCCATCTATACACAGATGACCGTGTAGATATTTCCATGTTTATACTGATGGCGGCGCAGATATTTCCATGGATAAGTAGATGGCGGTGTAGATATTTCCATGTTTATACAGATAGCGGTGTAGTTATTTCCATGTTTATATAGATAGCGGTGTAGATATTTCCATGTACATACACATGCCTGTGTAGATATTTCCATGTTTATACACATGGCGGTGTAGATATTTCCATGTTTATACAGATAACTTTGTAAGTATTTCCTTGTTTATACAGATGGTGGTGTAGATATTTCGATGTTTATTGAGATAGCATTGGAGATATTTCCATGTTTATACAGATAGCTGTGTAGATATTTCCCTGTTTATACTGATCGTGCTGTAGATATTTCCATGTTTATACTGATAGCCGTGTAGATATTTCCATGTTTATTCAGATTGCGGTGTGGATATTTCCATGTTTATACAGGTAGGGGTGTAGATATTTCCGTGTTTATACAGATGGCGGTGTAGATATTTCCATGTTTATACAGATAGCGGTGTAGATATTTCCATGTATATACAGATGGCTGTGTAGATATTTCAATGTTTATACAGATGGCTGTGTAGATATTTCCATGTTTATACAGATGACTTTGTAGGTATTTCCATGTTTATACAGATGGCGGTGTAGATATTTCCATGTTTATAGAGATAGCTGTGTAGATATTTCCATGTTTATACAGATATCGGTGTAGATATTTCCATGTTTATACAGATCGCGGTGTAGATATTTCCATGTTTATACAGATCGCGATGTAGATATTTCCATGTTTATACAGATCGCGGTGTAGATATTTCCATGTTTATACAGATAGCGGTGTAGGTATTTCCACGTTTTTACAGATATCGGTGTAGATATTTCCAGGTTTACACAGATTGCGGTGTAGATATTTCCATCTTTCTACAGATGGCATTGTAGATATTTCCATGTTTATACAGATGGCGGTGTAGATATTTCCATCTTTACATAGATGGTGGTGTAGATATTACCATGTTTATACAGATAGCGGTGTAGATATTTCCATCTTTATACAGTTCGTGGTGAAGATATTTCCATGTTTATATAGATCGCAGTGTAGATATTTCCATGTTTATACAGATCGCGGTGTAGATACTTCCATGTTTATACAGATAGCGGTGTAGATATTTCCATGTTTATACAGATAGCGGTGTAGATATTTCCATGTTTATAGAGATAGCGGTGTAGGTATTTCCATGTTTATAGACATAGCGGTGTAGATATTTCCATGTTTATATAGATGGCGTTGTAGATATTTCCATGTTTATACCGAAAGCGGTGTTGGTATTTCCACGTTTATACAGATAGCGATGACGATATTTCCCTGTTTATACAGCTCGCGGTGCAGATATTTATATATTTATACAGATGGCATTGTAGATATTTCCTTTTTCACACAGATGGCGGTGTAGATGTTTCCATGTTTATACAGATGGCGGAGTAGTTAGTTCCATGTTTAAGGAGATGGCAGTGTAGATATTTTCATGTTTATAGAGATGGTGGTGTAGATATTTTCATGTTTATAGAGATAGCGGTGTAGATATTTACATGTTTGTACAGATGGCGGTGTTGATATTTCCATCTATACACAGATGGCCGTGCAGATATTTCCATCTTTATACAGATGGCGGCGTAGATATTTCCATGAACATGCAGATGGCGGTGTAGATATTTCCATGTTAATACAGATAGCGGTGTAAATATTTCCATGTTTACACAGATGGTGGTGTAGATATTTCCGTGTTTATACACATGGCGGAGTAGATACTTCCATCTTTATGGAGATGGCAGTGTAGATATTTTCATGTTTATAGAGATGGCGGTGTAGATATTTCCATACATATAGAGATCGCGGTGTAGATATTTCCATCTTTCTACAGATGGCAGTGTAGATATTTCCATGTTTATACAGATGGCGGTGTAGATATTTCCATATATATACAGATATCTGTGTGTATATTTCCATGTGTATACAGATGGTATTGTAGGTATTTCCATGTTTATACAGATGGTGGTGTAGATATTTCATGTTTATTCAGATGACTGTGTAGATATTTCCATATTTTTACAGATGGCAGTGTAGATATTTCAATGTTTATAGAGATGGCGCTGTAGATATTTCCATGTTAATACAGATCGCGGAGTAGATGTTTCCATGTTTATACAGATAACGGTGTAGATATTTCCATCTTTCTACAGATGGCATTGTAGATATTTCCATGGTTATACAGAAGGCGGTGTAGATATTTCCATGTTTATATAGACGGTGGTGTAGATGTTACCATGTTTAAACAGATAGCGGTGTAGATATTTCCATGTTTATAGAGACTGCGGTGTAGATATTTCCATATTTGCACAGATTGCTGTTTAGATATTTCCATGTTTACACAGATTGCGGTGTAGTTATTTCCATATTTATACAGAGGGCTGTGTACATATTTCCATGTTTATACTGATGGCAGTGTAGATATTTCCATGTTCCTACACATGACTCTGTAGTTATTTCCATGTTTATACAGATGGCTTTGCAGGTAATTCCTGGTTTATAGAGATAGCGGTGTAGATATTTCCATGTTTATACAGATAGCGGTGTAAATATTTCCATGTTTTATACAGATCGTTGTGTAGATATTTCTATGTTTATAAAGATACCGGTGTAGATATTTCCATGTTTATACATACCGCTGTGTAGGTATTTCCATGTTTATACAGATAGTGGTGTAGATATTTCCATGTCTGTACAGATGGCGGTGTTGATGTTTCCAACCATACACAGATTGCCGTGTAGGTATTTCCATGTGTATACAGATGGCATTGTAGATATTTCCATGTTTATACAGATGGTGGTGGAGATGTTTCCATGTTTCTACAGATGGCGTTGTAGGTATTTCCATGTTTATACAGATAACGGTGTAGATATTTCCATATTTATACAGAAAGCGGTGTAAATATTTCCATGTTTATACAGATCACGGTGTAGATATTTCCATGTTTATAGAGATAGCGATGTAGATATTTCCATGTTTATACAGATAGCGGTTTAGATATTTCCATGTTTATACAGACCGCGGTGTAGATATTTCCATGTTTATACAGATTGCGGTGCAGATATTTCCATGTTTGTACAGATGGCGGTGTTGATATTTCCAACTATACACAGATGACCGTGTAGATATTTCCATGTTTATACTGATGGCGGCGCAGATATTTCCATGGATATGTAGATTGCAGTGTAGATATTTCCATGTTTCTACAGATAGCGGTGTAGTTATTTCCATGTTTATATAGATAGCGGTGTAGATATTTCCATGTATATACACATGGCTGTGTAGATATTTCCATGTTTATACACATGGCGGTGTAGATATTTCCATGTTTATACAGATAATTTGTAAGTATTTCCTTGTTTATACAGATGGCGGTGTAGGTATTTCGATGTTTATAGAGATAGCATTGGAGATATTTCCATGTTTATACAGATAGCGGTGTAGATATTTCCCTGTTTATACTGATCGTGGTGTAGATATTTCCATGTTTATAGACATAGCGGTGTAGATATGTCCATGTTTATAGAGATAGCGGTGTGGATATTTCCATGTTTATACAGGTAGGGGTGTAGATATTTCCGTGTTTATACAGATGGCGGTGTAGATATTTCCATGTTTACACAGATTGCGGTGTAGATATTTCCACCTTTCTACAGATGGCATTGTAAATATTTCCATGTTTATACAGATGGCAGTTTAGATATTTCCATCTTTAAATAGATGGTGGTGTAGATATTACCATGTTTATACAGATAGCGTTGTAGATATTTCCATCTTTATAAAGATCGTGGTGAAGATATTTCCATGTTTATACAGATGCCTATGCAGTTATCTCCATATTTATACAGAGGGCTGTGTAGATATTTCTAAGTTTATACAGATGGCAGTGTAGATATTTCCATGTTCCTACACATGACTGTGTAGGTATTTCCATGTTTATACAGATGGCTTTGTAGATATTTCCATGTCTATAGAGACAGCAGTGCAGATATTTCCATGTTTATACAGATTGCGGTGTATATATTTCCATGTTTATACAGATCGTGGTGTAGATATTTCCATGTTTATACAGATACCGGTGTAGATATTTCCATGTTTATACAGACTGCAGTGTAGATATTTCCATGTTTATAGAGATAGCAGTGTAGATATTTACATGTTTATACATATGGCTGTGTAGATATTTCCATGTGTATAGAGATGGCATTGTAGATATTTCCATGTTTATACAGATGACTGTATAGGTATTTCCATGTTTTTACAGATGGCAGTGCAGATATTTCCATGTTTATAGAGATAGCGGTGTAGATATTTCCATGTTTGTACAGATGGCGGTGTTGTTATTTCCATCTATACACAGATGGCCATGTAGATATTTCCATGTTTATACAGATGGCGGCGTAGATATTTCCATGGACATGCAGATGGCCGTGTTGATATTTCCATGTTTATACAGATAGCGGTGTAGATATTTCCATGTTTACACAGATGGTGGTGTAGATATTTCCGTGTTTATACACATGTCGGTGTAGATACTTCCATCTTTATGGAGATGGCAGTGTAGATATTTTGATGTTTATAGAGATGGCGGTGTAGATATTTTCATATTTATAGACATAGCGGTGTAGATATTTCCATCTTTCTACAGATGGCAGTGTAGATATTTCCATGTTTATACAGATGGCGGTGTAGATATTTCCATAGTAATACAGATGTCTGTGTAGATATTTCCATGTGTATACAGATGGCATTGTAGGTATTTCCATGTTTATACAGATGGTGGTGTAGATATTTCCATGTTTATTCAGATGACTGTGTAGATATTTCCATGTTTTTACAGATGGCAGTGTAGATATTTCAATGTTTATAGAGAAGGCGCTGTAGATATTTCCATGTTTATACAGATCGCAGTGTAGATATTTCCATGTTTATACAAATAGCGGTGTAGATATTTCCATGTTTTTACAGATATTGGTGTAGATATTTCCATGTTTACACAGATTGCGGTGTAGATGTTTCCATCTTTCTTCAGATGGCATTGTAGATATTTCCATGTTTATACAGCTCGCGGTGCAGATATTTATATCTTTATACAGATGGCATTGTAGATATTGCCTTATTCACACTGATGGCGGTGTAGATGTTTCCATGTTTGTACAGATGGCGGAGTAGTTAGTTCCATGTTTATGGAGATGGCAGTGTAGATATTCTCATGTTTATAAAGATGGCGGTGTAGATATTTCCATATTTACAGAGATAGCGACGTAGATATTTCCATCTTTCTACAGATGGCAGTGTAGATATTTCCATGTTTATAGAGCTGGCGGTGTAGATATATCCATATTTATACAGATGTCTGTGTAGATATTTCCATGTGTATACAGATGGTATTGTAGGTATTTCCATGTTTATACAGATGGTGGTGTAGATATTTCCATGTTTATTCAGATGAATGTGTAGATATTTCCATGTTTTTACAGATGGCAGTGTAGATATTTCAATGTTTATAGAGATGTCGCTGTAGATATTTCCATGTTTATATAGATAACGGTGGAGATATTTCCATGTTTATACGGAGAGCAGTGGAGATATTTCCATGTTTATACACATACCGGTGAACATATTTCCAAGTTTACAGAGAGAGCGGTGTAGGAATTTCCATGTTTATACAGATAGCGGTGCAGATATTTCCATGTTTATACAGATGCATCTGCAGATATTTCCCTATTTATACAGAGCCTGTGTAGATATTTCTAAGTTTATACAGATGGCAGTGTAGATATTTCCATGTTCCTACACATGACTGTGTAGTTATTTCCATGTTTATACCAATGGCTTTGTAGATACTTCCATGTTTATAGAGATAGCGGTGCAGATATTTGCATGTTTATACAGATAGTGGTGTATATATTTCCATGTTTATACAGATCGTGGTGTAGATATTTCCATGTTTATACAGATACAGGTGTAGATATTTCCATGTTTATACAGACCACAGTGTAGATATTTTCATGTTTATAGAGATAGCAGTGTAGATATTTCCATGTTTGTACAGAGATCGGTGTAAATATTTCCATGTTTATACAGATCACGGTGTAGATATTTCCATGTTTATAGAGATAGCAGTGTAGATATTTCCAAGTTTATATAGATAGCGTTTTAGATATTTCCACGTATATACAGATGGCTGTGTAGATATTTCCATGTTTATACAGATGGCTTTGTAGATATTTCCATGTTTATACAGATGACTGTGTAGGTATTTCCATGTTTATACAGATGGCGGTGTAGATATTTCCATGTTTATATAGGTAGCTGTGTAGATATTTCCATGTTTATACAGATGGTATTGTAGGTATTTCCATGTTTATACAGATGGTGGTGTAGAGATTTCCATGTTTATTCAGATGACTGTGTAGATATTTCCATGTTTTTACAGATGGCAGTGTAGATATTTCAATGTTTATAGAGAAGGCGCTGTAGATATTTCCATGTTTATACAGATCGCGGTGTAGATATTTCCATGTTTATACAGATAGCGGTGTAGATATTTCCATGTTTTTACAGATATTGGTGTAGATATTTCCATGTTTACACAGATTGCAGTGTAGATATTTCCATTTTTCTACAGATGGCATTGTAGATATTTCCATGTTTATACAGCTCGCGGTGCAGATATTTATATCTTTATACAGATGGCATTGTAGATATTTCCTTATTCACACTGATGGCGGTGTAGATGTTTCCATGTTTGTACAGATGGCAGAGTAGTTAGTTCCATGTTTATGGAGATGGCAGTGTAGATATTCTCATGTTTATAAAGATGGCGGTGTAGATATTTCCATATTTATAGAGATAGCGGCGTAGATATTTCCATCTTTCTACAGATGGCAGTGTAGATATTTCCATGTTTATAGAGCTGGCGGTGTAGATATATCCATATTTATGCAGATGTCTGTGTAGATATTTCCATGTGTATACTGATGGTATTGTAGGTATTTCCATGTTTATACAGATGGTGGTGTAGATATTTCCATGTTTATTCAGATGACTGTGTAGATATTTCCATGTTTTTACAAATGGCAGTGTAGATATTTCAATGTTTATAGAGATGGCGCTGTAGATATTTCCATGTTTATATAGATAACGGTGGAGATATTTCCATGTTTATACGGAGAGCTGTGGAGATATTCCATGTTTATACACATACCGGTGAACATATTTCCAACTTTACAGAGACAGCGGTGTGGGTATTTCCATGTTTATACAGATAGCGGTGCAGATATTTCCATGTTTATACAGATGCCTCTGCAGATATTTCCATATTTATACAGAGCCTGTGTAGATATTTCTAAGTTTATACAGATGGCAGTGTAGATATTTCCATGTTCCTACACATGACTGTGTAGTTATTTCCATGTTTATACCGATGGCTTTGTAGATACTTCCATGTTTATAGAGATAGCGGTGCAGATATTTCCATGTTTATACAGATAGTGGTGTATATATTTCCATGTTTATACAGATCGTGGTGTAGATATTTCCATGTTTATACAGATACAGGTGTAGATATTTCCATGTTTATACAGACCACAGTGTAGATATTTTCATGTTTATAGAGATAGCAGTGTAGATATTTCCAGGTTTGTACAGAGAGCGGTGTAAATATTTCCATGTTTTTACAGATCACGGTGTAGATATTTCCATGTTTATAGAGATAGCGGTGTAGATATTTCCAAGTTTATACAGATAGCGTTTCTGATATTTCCATGTATATACAGATGGCTGTGTAGATATTTCCATGTTTATACAGATGGCTTTGTAGATATTTCCATGTTTATACAGATGACTGTGTAGGTATTTCCATGTTTATACAGATGGCGGTGTAGATATTTCCATGTTTATATAGATAGCTGTGTAGATATTTCCATGTTTATACAGATAGCGGTGTAGATATTTCAGTGTTTATACAGATCGCGGTGTAGATATTTCCATGTTTATACAGATCGCGGTGTAGATATTTTCATGTTTATACAGATAGCGGTGTAGATATTTCCATGTTTATAGAGATAGCGGTGTAGGTATTTCCATGTTTACAGACATAGCGGTGTAGTATTTCCATGTTTATATAGATGGCGTTGTAGGTATTTCCATGTTTATACCGATAGCGGTGTTGGTATTTCCACGTTTATACAGATAGCGATGTAGATATTTCCGTGTTTATACTGCTCGCGGTGCAGATATTTTTATCTTTATACAGATGGCATTGTAGATATTTCCTTATTCACAGAGATGGCGATGTAGATGTTTCCATGTTTATACAGATGGCGGAGTAGTTAGTTCCATGTTTATGGAGATTGCAGTGTAGATATTTTCATGTTTATAGAGATGGCGGTGTACATATTTCCATGTCTATAGAGATAGCAGTGTAGATATTTACATGTTTATACAGATGGTTGTGTAGATATTTCCATGTGTATACAGATGTCATTGTAGATATTTCCATGTTTATACATTTGACTGTGTAGTTACTTCCATGTTTTTACAAATGGCAGTGCAGATATTTCCATGTTTATAGAGATAGCGGTGTAGATATTTCCATGTTTATACAGATGGCGGCGTAGATATTTCCGTGGACATGCAGATGGTGCTGTAGATATTTCCATGTTTATACAGATAGCGGTGTAGATATTTCCATGTTTACACAGATGGTGGTGTAGATATTTCCGTGTTTATACAGATAGCGGTGTAGATATTTCCATGTTTATACAGATGGCGGTGTAGATATTTCCATGTTTATTCAGATGACTGTGTAGATATTTCCATGTTTTACAGATGGCGGTGTAGATATTTCAATGTTTATAGAGATGGCGCTGTAGATATTTCCATGTTTATACAGATCACGGTGTAGATATTTCCATGTTTATACAGATAGCGGTGTAGATATTTCCATGTTTTTACAGATATCGGTGTAGATATTTCCATGTTTACACAGATTGCGGTGTAGATATTTCCATCTTTCTACAGATGGCATTGTAGATATTTCCATGTTTATACAGATGGCGGTGTAGATATTTCCATGTTTATAGAGATGGTGGTGTAGATATTACCATGTTTATACAGAGAGCTGTGTAGATATTTCCATGTTTATACAGATCGTGGTGAAGATATTTCCATGTTTATACAGATCGTGGTGTAGATATTTCCATGTTTATACAGATCGCGGTGTAGATATTTCCATGTTTATACAGATAGCGGTGTAGATATTTCCATGTTTATACAGATAGCGCTGTAGATATTTCCATGTTTATAGAGATAGCGGTGAAGGTATTTCCATGTTTATAGACATAGCGGTGTAGATATTTCCATGTTTATATAGATGGCGTTGTAGATATTTCCATGTTTATACTGATAGCGGTGTTGGTATTTCCACATTTATACAGATAGCGATGTAGATATTTCCATCTTTATACAGCTCGCGGTGCAGATATTTATATGTTTATACAGATGGCATTGTAGATATTTCCTTATTCACACAGATGGCGTTGTAGACGTTTCCATGTTTATACAGATGGCGGAGTAGTTAGTTCCATGTTTATGCAGATGGCAGTGTAGATATTTTCATGTTTATAGAGATGGCGGTGTAGGTATTTCCATGTATATAGAGATAGCAGTGTAGATATTTACATGTTTATACAGATGGTTGTGTAGATATTTCCATGTGTACACAGATGGCATTGTAGATATTTCCATGTTTATACAGATGACTGTGTAGTTACATCCATGTTTTTACAAATAGCAGTGCAAATATTTCCATGTTTATAGAGATAGCGGTGTAGATATTTCCATGTTTGTACAGATGGCGGTGTTGATATTTCCATCTATACACAGATGGCCGTGTAGATATTTCCATGTTTACACAGATGGCGGCGTAGATATTTCGAAGACATGCAGATGGTGGTGTAGATATTTCCATGTTTATACAGATAGCGGTGTAGATATTTCCATGTTTACACAGATGGTGGTGTAGATATTTCCGTGTTTATACAGATAGCGGTGTAGATATTTCCATGTTTATACAGATGGTGGTGTAGATATTTCCATTTTTATTCAGATGACTGTGTAGATCTTTCCATGTTTTTACAGATGGCAGTGTAGATATTTCCGTGTTTATAGAGATGGCGCTGTGGATATTTCCATGTTTATACAGATAAAGGTGGAGATATTTCCATGTTTATACAGACAGCTGTGGAGATATTACCATGTTTATACACATAGCGGTGTACATATTTACATGTTTATAGAGACAGCGGTGTAGGTATTTCCATGTTTATACAGATAGCGGTGTGGATACTTCCATGTTTATGCAGATGCCTATGCAGATATTTCCATATTTATACAGAGGGCTGTGTCCATATTTCCATGTTTATACTGATGGCAGTGTAGATATTTCCATGTTCCTACACATGACTGTGTAGTTATTTCCATGTTTATACAGATGGCTTTGCAGGTATTTCCTTGTTTATAGAGATAGCGGTGTAGATATTTCCATGTTTATACAGATAGCGGTGTAAATATTTCCATGTATTATACAGATCGTTGTGTAGATATTTCCATGTATTATACAGATCGTTGTGTAGATATTTCCATGTTTATACACACCGCTGTGTAGGTATTTCCATGTTTATACAGATAACGGTGTAGATATTTCCATATTTATACAGATAGCGGTGTAAATATTTCCATGTTTATACAGATCACGGTGAAGATATTTCCATGTTTATAGAGATAGCGATGTAGATATTTCCATGTTTATACAGACCGCGGTGTAGATATTTCCATGTTTATACAGATTGCAGTGCAGATATTTCCATGTTTGTACAGATGGCGGTGTTGATATTTCCATCTATACACAGATGACCATGTAGATATTTCCATGTTTATACTGATGGCGGCGCAGATATTTCCATGGATAAGTAGATGGCGGTGTACATAATTCCATGTTTATACAGATAGCGGTGTAGTTATTTCCATGTTTATATAGATAGCGGTGTAGATATTTCCATGTACATACACATGGCTGTGTAGATATTTCCATGTTTATACACATGGCGGTGTAGATATTTCCATGTTTATACAGATAAATTTGTAAGTATTTCCTTGTTTATACAGATGGCGGTGTAGATATTTCAATGTTTATTGAGATAGCATTGGAGATATTTCCATGTTTATACAGATAGCGGTGTAGATATTTCCCTGTTTATACTGATCGTGCTGTAGATATTTCCATGTTTATACAGATAGCCGTGTAGATATTTCCATGTTTATTCAGATTGCGGTGTGGATATTTACATGTTTATACAGGTAGTGGTGTAGATATTTCCGTGTTTATACAGATGGCGGTGTAGTTATTTCCATGTTTATACAGATAGCGGTGTAGATATTTCCATGTATATACAGATGGCTGTGTAGATATTTCCATGTTTATACAGATGGCTGTGTAGATATTTCCATGTTTATACAGATGACTTTGTAGGTATTTCCATGTTTATACAGATGGCGGTGTAGATATTTCCATGTTTATAGAGATAGCTGTGTAGATATTTCCATGTTTATACAGATATCGCTGTAGATATTTCCATGTTTATACAGATCGCGGTGTAGATAATTCCATGTTTATACAGATCGCGGTGTAGATATTTCCATGTTTATACAGATAGCGGTGTAGGTATTTCCACGTTTTTACAGATATCGGTGTAGATATTTCCATGTTTACACAGATTGCGGTGTAGATATTTCCATCTTTCTACAGATGGCATTGTAGATATTTCCATGTTTATACAGATGGCGGTGTAGATACTTCCATCTTTATATAGACGGTGGTGTAGATATTACCATGTTTATACAGATAGCGGTGTAGATATTTCCATCTTTATACAGATCGTGGTGAAGTTATTTCCATGTTTATATAGATCGCAGTGTAGATATTTCCATGTTTATACAGATCGCGGTGTAGATATTTCCATGTTTATACAGATAGCGGTGTAGATATTTCCATGTTTATACAGATAGCGGTGTAGATATTTCCATGTTTATAGAGATAGCGGTGTAGGTATTTCCATGTTTATAGACATAGCGGTGTAGATATTTCCATGTTTATACAGATAGCGGTGTAAATATTTCCATGTTTTATACAGATCGTTGTGTAGATATTTCTATGTTTATAAAGATACCGGTGTAGATATTTCCATGTTTATACATACCGCTGTGTAGGTATTTCCATGTTTATACAGATATTGGTGTAGATATTTCCATGTCTGTACAGATGGCGGTGTTGATGTTTCCAACTATACACAGATTGCCGTGTAGGTATTTCCATGTGTATACAGATGGCATTGTAGATATTTCCATGTTTATACAGATGGTGGTGTAGATGTTTCCATGTTTCTACAGATGGCGTTGTAGGTATTTCCATCTTTATACAGATAACGGTGTAGATATTTCCATATTTATACAGAAAGCGGTGTAAATATTTCCATGTTTATACAGATCACGGTGTAGATATTTCCATGTTTATAGAGAAAGCGATGTAGATATTTCCATGTTTATACAGATAGCGGTTTAGATATTTCCATGTTTATACAGACCGCGCTGTAGATATTTCCATGTTTATACAGATTGCGGTGCAGATATTTCCATGTTTGTACAGATGGCGGTGTTGGTATTTCCAACTATACACAGATGACCGTGTAGATATTTCCATGTTTATACAGATAGCGGTGTAGTTATTTCCATGTTTATATAGATAGCGGTGTAGATATTTCCATGTATATACACATGGCTGTGTAGATATTTCCATGTTTATACAGATAACTTTGTAAGTATTTCCTTGTTTATACAGATGGCGGTGTAGGTATTTCGATGTTTATAGAGATAGCATTGGAGATATTTCCATGTTTATACAGATAGCGGTGTAGATATTTCCCTGTTTATACTGATCGTGGTGTAGATATTTCCATGTTTATAGAGATAGCGGTGTAGATATGTCCATGTTTATAGTGATAGCGGTGTGGATATTTCCATGTTTATACAGGTAGGGGTTTAGATATTTCCGTGTTTATACAGATGGCGGTGTAGATATTTCCATGTTTACACAGATTGCGGTGTAGATATTTCCATCTTTCTATAGATGGCATTGTAGATATTTCCATGTTTATACAGATGGCGGTTTAGATATTTCCATCTTTAAATAGATGGTGGTGTAGATATTACCATGTTTATACAGATAGCGTTGTAGATATTTCCATCTTTATAAAGATCGTGGTGAAGATATTTCCATGTTTATACAGATGCCTATGCAGTTATCTCCATATTTATACAGAGGGCTGTGTAGATATTTCTATGTTTATACAGATGGCAGTGTAGATATTTCCATGTTCCTACACATGTCTGTGTAAGTATTTCCATGTTTATACAGAGGGCTTTGTAGATATTTCCATGTCTATAGAGACAGCGGTGCAGATATTTCCATGTTTATACAGATTGCGGTGTATATATTTCCATGTTTATACAGATCGTGGTGTAGATATTTCCATGTTTATACAGATACCGGTGTAGATATTTCCATGTTTATACAGACTGCAGTGTAGATATTTCCATGTTTATAGAGATAGCAGTGTAGATATTTTCATGTTTCTACAGATGGCGGTGTTGATGTTTCCATCTATACACAGATTGCCGTGTAGGTATTTCCATGTGTATACAGATGGCATTGTAGATATTTCCATGTTTATACAGATGGCGGTGTAGATATTTCCATGTTTATAGAGATAGCGGTGTACATATTTCCATATTTATACAGATAACGGTGTAGAAATTTCCATGTTTATACAGATAGCGGTGTAAATATTTCCATGTTTTTACAGATCACGGTGTAGTTATTTCCATGTTTATAGAGATAGCGGTGTAGCTATTTCCATGTATATACAGATAGTGGTGTAGATATTTCCATGTTTATACAGACCGCGGTGTAGATATTTCCATGGTTATACAGATAGCGGTGCAGATATTTCCATGTTTGCACAGATGGCGGTGTTGATATTTCCATCTATACACAGATGACCGTGTAGATATTTCCATGGTTATACAGATGGCGGCACAGATATTTCCATGGATATGTAGATGGCGGTGTTGATATTTCCATGTTTATACAGATAGCGGTGTAGTTATTTCCATGTTTATATAGATAGCCGTGTAGATATTTCCATGTATATACACATGGCTGTGTAGATATTTCCATGTTTATACAGATGGCGGTGTAGATATTTCCATGTTTATACAGATAACTTTGTAAGTATTTCCATGTTTATACAGATGGCGGTGTAGATATTTCAATGTTTATAGAGATAGCTGTGGAGATATTTCCATGTTTATACAGATAGCGGTGTAGATATTTCCATGTTTATACTGATCGTGGTGTAGATATTTCCATGTTTATAGAGATGGCGGTGCAGATATTTCCATGTTCATAGAGATAGCGGTGTTGATTTTTCCTTGTTTATAGAGATAGCGGTGTGGATATTTCCATGTTTATACAGATAGGGGTGCAGATATTTCCATGTTTATAGAGATGGCGGTGTAGATATTTCCACGTTTATACAGATCACGGTATAGATATTTTCTTGTTTATAAAAATAGCGGTGTAGTTATTTCCATGTTTATACGGATAGCGATGTAGATATTTCCATGTATATACAGATGGCTGTGTAGATATTTCCATGTTTATACAGATGGCTGTGTAGATATTTCAATGTTTATACAGATGACTTTGTAGTTATTTCCATGTTTATACAGGTTGCGGTGTAGATATTTCCATGTTTATAGAGATAGCTGTGTAGATATTTCCATGTTTATACAGATAGCGGTGTAGATATTTCCATGTTTATACAGATCGTGGTGTAGTTATTTCCATGTTTATACAGATAGCGGTGTAGATATTTCCACGTATATACAGATGGCTCTGTAGATATTTCCCTGTTTATACACATGGCTGTGTTGATATTTCCATGTTTATACAGATGACTT
Organism: Pan paniscus; assembly: GCF_029289425.2. NCBI lineage: Eukaryota > Metazoa > Chordata > Mammalia > Primates > Hominidae > Pan > Pan paniscus. The sequence goes on from NC_073270.2 coordinate 74,804,508, forward strand.
TGTAGGTATTTCCATGTTTATACAGATGGCGGTGTAGATATTTCCATGTTTATGGAGATAGCTGTGTAGATATTTCCATGTTTATACAGATGGCGGCATAGATAATTCCATGGACATGCAGATGGCGGTGTAGATATTTCCATGTTTATACCGATAGCGGTGTAGATATTTCCATGTTTACACAGATGGTGGTGTAGGTATTTCCACGTTTATACACATGGCGGAGTAGATACTTCCATGTTTAAGGAGATGGCAGTGTAGATATTTTCATGTTTATAGAGATGGCGGTGTAGATATTTCCATATTTATAGAGATAGCGGTGTACATATTTTCATCTTTCTACAGATGGCAGTGTAGATATTTCCATGTATATACAGATGGCCGTGTAGATATTTCCATATTTACACAGGTGTCTGTGTAGATATTTCCATGTGTATACTGATGGTATTGTAGGTATTTCCATGTTTATACAGATGGTGGTGTAGATATTTCCATGTTTATTCAGATGACTGTGTAGATATTTCCATGTTTTTACAAATGGCAGTGTAGATATTTCAATGTTTATAGAGATGGCGCTGTAGATATTTCCATGTTTATATAGATAACGGTGGAGATATTTCCATGTTTATACGGAGAGCAGTGGAGATATTTCCATGTTTATACACATACCGGTGAACATATTTCCAAGTATACAGAGACAGCGGTGTAGGTATTTCCATGTTTATACAGATAGCGGTGCAGATATTTCCATGTTTATACAGATGCCTCTGCAGATATTTCCATATTTATACAGAGCCTGTGTAGATATTTCTAAGTTTGTACAGATGGCAGTGTAGATATTTCCATGTTCCTACACATGACTGTGTAGTTATTTCCATGTTTATACCGATGGCTTTGTAGATACTTCCATGTTTATAGAGATAGCGGTGCAGATATTTCCATGTTTATACAGATAGTGGTGTATATATTTCCATGTTTATACAGATCGTGGTGTAGATATTTCCATGTTTATACAGATACAGGTGTAGATATTTCCATGTTTATACAGACCACAGTGTAGATATTTTCATGTTTATAGAGATAGCAGTGTAGATATTTCTAGGTTTGTACAGAGAGCGGTGTAAATATTTCCATGTTTTTACAGATCACGGTGTAGATATTTCCATGTTTATAGAGATAGCGGTGTAGATATTTCCAAGTTTATACAGATAGCGTTTTAGATATTTCCATGTATATACAGATGGCTGTGTAGATATTTCCATGTTTATACAGATGGCTTTGTAGATATTTCCATGTTTGTACAGATGACTGTGTAGGTATTTCCATGTTTATACAGATGGCGGTGTAGATTTTTCCATGTTTATATAGATAGCTGTGTAGATATTTCCATGTTTCTACAGATAGCGGTGTAGATATTTCAGTGTTTATACAGATGGCGGTGTAGATATTTCCATGTTTATGCAGATCGCGGTGTAGATATTTCCATGTTTATACAGATAGCGGTGTAGATATTTCCATGTTTTTACAGATATTGGTGTAGATATTTCCATGTTTACACCGATTGTGGTGTAGATATTTCCATCTTTCTACAGATGGCATTGTAGATATTTCCAAGTTTATACAGATGGCGTTGTAGATATTTCCATGTTTATGTAGATGGTGGTGTAGATATTACCATGTTTATACAGATAGCGGTATAGATATTTCCATGTTTATACAGATCGCGGTGAAAATATTTCCATGTTTATACAGATCGCGGTGTAGATATTTCCATGTTTATACAGATCACGATGTAGATATTTCCATGTTTATACAGATAGCGGTGTAGACATTTCCATGTTTATACAGATAGCGGTGTAGATATTTCCATGTTTATAGAGATAGCGGTGTAGGTATTTCCATGGTTACAGACATAGCGGTGTAAATATTTCCATGTTTATATAGATGGCGTTGTAGATATTTCCATGTCTATACCGAGAGCGGTGTTGGTATTTCCACGTTTATACAGATAGCGATGTAGATATTTCCGTGTTTATACAGCTCGCGGTGCAGATATTTTTATCTTTATACAGATGGCATTGTAGATATTTCCTTATTCACAGAGATGGCGATGTAGATGTTTCCATGTTTATACAGATGGCGGAGTAGTTAGTTCCATGTTTATGGAGATTGCAGTGTAGATATTTTCATGTTTATAGAGATGGCCGTGTACATATTTCCATGTTTATAGAGATAGCAGTGTAGATATTTTCATGTTTATAGAGATGGCCGTGTACATATTTCCATGTTTATAGAGATAGCAGTGTAGATATTTACATGTTTATACAGATGGTTGTGTAGATATTTCCATGTGTTTACAGATGTCATTGTAGATATTTCCATGTTTATACGTTTGACTGTGTAGTTACTTCCATGTTTTTACAAATGGCAGTGCAGATATTTCCATGTTTATAGAGATAGCGGTGTAGATATTTCCATGTTTGTACAGATGACGGTGTTGATATTTCCATCTATACACAGATGGCCGTGTAGATATTTCCATGTTTATACAGATGGCGGCGTAGATATTTCCATGTACATGCAGATGGTGGTGTAGATATTTCCATGTTTATACAGATAGCGGTGTAGATATTTCCATGTTTACACAGATGGTGGTGTAGTTATTTCCGTGTTTATAGAGATAGCGGTGTAGATATTTCCATGTTTATACAGATGGTGGTGTAGATATTTCCATGTTTATTCAGATGACTGTGTAGATATTTCCATGTTTTACAGATGGCGGTGTAGATATTTCAATGTTTATAGAGATGGCGCTGTAGATATTTCCATGTTTATACAGATCACGGTGTAGATATTTCCATGTTTATAGAGATAGCGGTGTAGATATTTCCATGTTTTTACAGATATCGGTGTAGATATTTCCATGTTTACACAGATTGCGGTGTAGATATTTCCATCTTTCTACAGATGGCATTGTAGATATTTCCATGTTTATACAGATGGCGGTGTAGATATTTCCATGTTTATAGAGATGCTGGTGTAGATATTACCATGTTTATACAGAGAGCTGTGTAGATATTTCCATGTTTATACAGATCGTGGTGAAGATATTTCCATGTTTATACAGATCGCGGTGTAGATATTTCCATATTTATACAGATCGCGGTGTAGATATTTCCATGTTTATACAGATAGCGGTGTAGATATTTCCATGTTTATACAGATAGCGGTGTAGATATTTCCATGTTTATAGAGATAGCGGTGTAGGTATTTCCATGTTTATAGACACGGCGGTGTAGATATTTCCATGTTTATATAGATGGCGTTGTAGATATTTCCATGTTTATACTGATAGCGGTGTTGGTATTTCCACATTTATACAGATAGCAATGTAGATATTTCCATCTTTATACAGCTCGCGGTGCAGATATTTATATCTTTATACAGATGGCATTGTAGATATTTCCTTATTCACACAGATGGCGTTGTAGACGTTTCCATGTTTATACAGATGGCGGAGTAGTTAGTTCCATGTTTATGGAGATGGCAGTGTAGATATTTTCATGTTTATAGAGAAGGCAGTGTAGGTATTTCCATGTTTATAGAGATAGCAGTGTAGATATTTACATGTTTATACAGATGGTAGTGTAGATATTTCCATGTGTATACAGATGGCATTGTAGATATTTCCATGTTTATACAGATGACTGTGTAGTTACTTCCATGTTTTTACAAATGGCAGTGCAGATATTTCCATGTTTGTAGAGATAGCGGTGTAGATATTTCCATGTTTGTACAGATGGCGGTGTTGATATTTCCATCTATACACAGATGGCCGTGTAGATATTTCCATGTTTACACAGATGGCGGCGTAGATATTTCGAAGACATGCAGATGGTGGTGTAGATATTTCCATGTTTATACAGATAGCGGTGTAGATATTTCCAGGTTTACACAGATGGTGGTGTAGATATTTCCGTGTTTATACAGATAGCGGTGTAGATATTTCCATGTTTATACAGATGGTGGTATAGATATTTCCATTTTTATTCAGATGACTGTGTAGATATTTCCATGTTTTACAGATTGCGGTGTAGATATTTCAATGTTTATGGAGATGGCGCTGTAGATATTTCCATGTTTATACAGATCGCGGTGTAGATATTTCCATGTTTATACAGATAGCGGTGTAGATATTTCCATGTTTTTACAGATATCGGTGTAGATATTTCCATGTTTACACAGATTGCGGTGTAGATATTTCCATCTTTCTACTGATGGCATTGTAGATATTTCCATGTTTATACAGATGGCGGTGTAGATATTTCCATGTTTATATAGATGGTGGTGTAGATATTACCATTTTTATACAGATAGCGGTGTAGATATTTCCATGTTTATACAGATCGTGGTGAAGTTATTTCCATGTTTATACAGATCACGGTGTAGATATTTCCATGTTTATACAGATCGCGGTGTATATATTTCCATGTTTATACAGATAGCGGTGTAGATATTTCCATGTTTATACAGATAGCGGTGTAGATATTTCCATGTTTATAGAGATAGCGGTGTAGGTATTTCCATGTTTATAGACATAGCGGTGTAGATATTTCCATGTTTATATAGATGGCGTTGTAGATATTTCCATGTTTATACCGATAGCGGTGTTGGTATTTCCACGTTTATACAGATAGCGATGTAGATATTTCCATCTTTATACAGCTCGCGGTGGAGATATTTATATCTTTATACAGATGGCATTGTAGATATTTCCTTATTCACACAGATGGCGGTGTAGATGTTTCCATGTTTATACAGATGGCGGAGTAGTTAGTTCCATGTTTATGGAGATGGCAGTGTAGATATTTTCATGTTTATAGAGATGGCGGTGTAGGTATTTCCATGTTTATAGAGATAGCAGTGTAGATATTTACATGTTTATACAGATGGCTGTGTAGATATTTCCATGTGTATACAGATGGCATTGTAGATATTTCCATGTTTATACAGATGACTGTATAGGTATTTCCATGTTTTTACAGATGGCAGTGCAGATATTTCCATGTTTATAGAGATAGCGGTGTAGATATTTCCAAGTTTGTACAGATGGCGGTGTTGATATTTCCATCTATACACAGATGGCCGTGTAGATATTTCCATGTTTATACAGATGGCGGCGTAGATATTTCCATGGACATGCAGATGGCGGTGTAGATATTTCCATGTTTATACAGATAGCGGTGTAGATATTTCCATGTTTACACAGATGGTGGTGTAGATAATTCCGTGTTTATACACATGACGGAGTAGATACTTCCATCTTTATGGAGATGGCAGTGTAGATATTTTCATGTTTATACAGATGGCGGTGTAGATATTTCCACATTTATACAGATGTCTGTGTAGATATTTCCATGTGTATACAGATGGTATTGTAGGAATTTCCATGTTTATACAGATGGTGGTGTAGATATTTCCATGTTTATTCAGATGACTGTGTAGATATTTCCATGTTTTTACAGATGGCAGTGTAGATATTTCAATGTTTATAGAGATGGCGCTATAGATATTTCTATGTTTATACAGATAATGTTGGAGATATTTCCATGTTTATACAGAGAGCAGTGGAGATATCTCCATGTTTATACACATAGCGGTGTACATATTTCCATGTTTATAGAGACAGCAGTGTAGATATTTCCATGTTCCTACACATGACTGTGTAGGTATTTCCATGTTTATACAGATGGCTTTGTAGATTTTCCATGTTTATAGAGATAGCGGTGCAGATATTTCCTTGTTTATACAGATAGCGCTGTATATATTTCCATGTTTATACAGATCGTGGTGCAGATATTTCCATGTTTATACAGCTACTGGTGTAGATATTTCCATGTTTATACAGACCGCAGTGTAGATAATTCCATGTTTATAGAGATAGCAGTGTAGATATTTTCATGTTTGTACAGATGGCGGTGTTGATGTTTCCATCTATACACAGATTTCCGTGTAGGTATTTCCATGTGTATACAGATGGCATTGTAGATATTTCCATGTTTATACAGATGGCGGTGTAGATATTTCCATGTTTATAGAGATAGCGGTGTACATATTTCCATATTTATACAGATAACGGTGTAGAAATTTCCATGTTTATACAGATAGCGGTGTAAATATTTCCATGTTTTTACAGATCACGGTGTAGTTATTTCCATGTTTATAGAGATAGCGGTGTAGCTATTTCCATGTATATACAGATAGTGGTGTAGATATTTCCATGTTTATACAGACCGCGGGGTAGATATTTCCATGGTTATACAGATAGCGGTGCAGATATTTCCATGTTTGCACAGATGGCGGTGTTGATATTTCCATCTATACACAGATGACCGTGTAGATATTTCCATGGTTATACAGATGGCGGCACAGATATTTCCATGGATATGTAGATGGCGGTGTTGATATTTCCATGTTTATACAGATAGCGGTGTAGTTATTTCCATGTTTATATAGATAGCCGTGTAGATATTTCCATGTATATACACATGGCTGTGTAGATATTTCCATGTTTATACAGATGGCGGTGTAGATATTTCCATGTTTATACAGATAACTTTGTAAGTATTTCCATGTTTATACAGATGGCGGTGTAGATATTTCAATGTTTATAGAGATAGCTGTGGAGATATTTCCATGTTTATACAGATAGCGGTGTAGATATTTCCATGTTTATACTGATCGTGGTGTAGATATTTCCATGTTTATAGAGATGGCGGTGCAGATATTTCCATGTTCATAGAGATAGCGGTGTTGATTTTTCCTTGTTTATATAGATAGCGGTGTGGATATTTCCATGTTTATACAGATAGGGGTGTAGATATTTCCATGTTTATAGAGATGGCGGTGTAGATATTTCCACGTTTATACAGATCACGGTATAGATATTTTCTTGTTTATAAAAATAGCGGTGTAGTTATTTCCATGTTTATACTGATAGCGGTGTAGATATTTCCATGTATATACAGATGGCTGTGTAGATATTTCCATGTTTATACAGATGGCTGTGTAGATATTTCAATGTTTATACAGATGACTTTGTAGTTATTTCCATGTTTATACAGGTTGCGGTGTAGATATTTCCATGTTTATAGAGATAGCTGTGTAGATATTTCCATGTTTATACAGATAGCGGTGTAGATATTTCCATGTTTATACAGATCGTGGTGTAGTTATTTCCATGTTTATACAGATAGCGGTGTAGATATTTCCACGTATATACAGATGGCTCTGTAGATATTTCCCTGTTTATACAGATGGCTGTGTTGATATTTCCATGTTTATACAGATGACTTTGTAGGTATTTCCATGTTTATACAGATGGCGGTGTAGATATTTCCATGTTTATGGAGATAGCTGTGTAGATATTTCCATGTTTATACAGATGGCGGCATAGATAATTCCATGGACATGCAGATGGCGGTGTAGATATTTCCATGTTTATACAGATAGCGGTGTAGATATTTCCATGTTTACACAGATGGTGGTGTAGATATTTCCGCGTTTATACACATGGCGGAGTAGATACTTCCATGTTTATGGAGATGGCAGTGTAGATATTTTCATGTTTATAGAGATGGCGGTGTAGATATTTCCATATTTATAGAGATAGCGGTGTACATATTTTCATCTTTCTACAGATGGCAGTGTAGATATTTCCATGTATATACAGATGCCCGTGTAGATATTTCCATATTTACACAGGTGTCTGTGTAGATATTTCCATGTGTATACAGATGGTATTGTAGGTATTTCCATGTTTATACAGATGAGGGTGTTGATATTTCCATGTTTATTCAGATGACTGTGTAGATATTTCCTTGTTTTTACAGATGGCAGTGTAGATATTTCAATGTTTATAGAGATGGCGCTGTAGATATTTCCATGTTTAAGCAGATAACGGTGGAGATATTTCCATGTTTATACACATAGCGTTGTACATATTTCCATGTTTATACAGACAGCGGTGTAGGTATTTCCATGTTTATACAGATAGCGGTGCAGATATTTCCATGTTTACTCAGATGTCTATGCAGATATTTCCATAATTATACAGAGGGCTGTGTAGATATTTCTATGTTTATACAGATGGCAGTGTAGATATTTCCATGTTCCTACACATGACTGTGTAGGTATTTCCATGTTTATACAGATGGCTTTGTAGATATTTCCATGTTTATATAGATCGCGGTGCAGATATTTCAATGTTTATACAGATAGTGGTGTATATATTTCCATGTTTATACAGATCGTGGTGTAGATATTTCCATGTTTATACAGATACCGGTGTAGATATTTCCATGTTTATACAGACCGCAGTGTAGATAATTGCATGTTTATACAGATAGCAGTGTTGATATTTCCATGTTTGTACAGATGGCGGTGTTGATGTTTCCATCTATACACAGATTGCCGTGTAGGTATTTCCATGTGTATACAGATGGCATTGTAGTTATTTCCATGTTTATACAGATGGCCGTGTAGATATTTCCATGTTTATAAAGATAGCGGTGTAGATATTTCCATATTTATACAGATAACGGTGTTGAAATTTCCATGTTTATACAGATAGTGGTGTAAATATTTCCATGTTTATACAGATCACGGTGTAGATATTTCCATGTTTATAGAGATAGCGGTGTAGCTATTTCCATGTTTATACAAATGGCGGTGTAGATATTTCCATGTTTATAGAGATAGCGGTATAGATATTTCCATATTTATACAGATAACGGTGTTGAAATTTCCATGTTTATACAGATAGCGGTGTAAATATTTCCATGTTTATACAGATATCGGTGTAGATATTTCCATGTTTATAGAGATAGCGGTGTAGATATTTCCATGTTTATACAGACCGCGGTGTAGATATTTCCATGGTTATACAGATAGCGGTGCAGATATTTCCTGTTTGTACAGATGGCGGTGTTGATATTTCCATCTATACACAGATGACCGTGTAGATATTTCCATGTTTATACAGATGGCAGCGCAGATATTTCCATGGATATGTAGATGGCGGTGTAGATATTTCCATGTTTATACAGATAGCCGTGTTGTTATTTCCATGTTTATATAGATAGCGGTGTAGATATTTCCATGTATATACACATGGCTGTGTAGATATTTCCATGTTTATACAGATGGCGGTGTATATATTTCCATGTTTATACAGATAACTTTGTAAGTATTTCCATGTTTATACAGATCGCGGTGTAGATATTTCCATGTTTATACAGATAGCGGTGTAGATATTTCCATGTTTATACTGATCGTGGTGTAGATATTTCCATGTTGATAGAGATGGCGGTGCAGATATTTCCATGTTCATAGAGATAGCGGTGTTGATTTTTCCAAGTTTATAGAGATAGCGGTGTGGATATTTCCATGTTTATACAGATAGGGGTGTAGATATTTCCATGTTTAAAGAGATGGCTGTGTAGATATTTCCATGTTTATACAGATCACGGTGTAGATATTTGCTAGTTTATAAAAATAGCGGTGTAGTTATTTCCATGTTTATACAGATCGCGGTGTAGATATTTCCATGTTTATACAGATATCAGTGTAGATATTTCCATGATTATACAGATAGCGGTGTAGATATTTCCATGTTTATACAGATGGCTGTGTACATATTTCCATGTTTATACAGATGACTTTGTAGTTATTTCCATGTTTATACAGATGGTGGTGTAGATATTTCCATGTTTATAGAGATAGCTGTGTAGATATTTCCATGTTTATACAGATCACGGTGTAGATATTTCCATGTTTATACAGATCGCGGTGTAGATATTTCCATGTTTATACAGATAGCGGTGTAGATATTTCCATGTTTTTACAGATATCGGTGTAGTTATTTACATGTTTACACAGATTGTCGTGTAGATATTTCCATCTTTCTACAGATGGCCTTGTAGAAGTTTCCATTTTTATATAGATGCCGGTGAAGTTATTTCCATGTTTATATAGATGGTGGTGTAGATATTACCATGTTTATACAGATAGCGGTGTAGATATTTACAGGTATATACAGATCGTGGTGAAGATATTTCCATGTTTATACAGATCGCGGTGTAGATATTTGCATGTTTGTACAGATCGCGTTGTTGATATTTCCATGTTTATACAGATAGCGATGTAGATATTTCCATGTTTGTACAGATAGCGGTGTAGATATTTCCATGTTTATAGAGATAGCTTTGTAGGTATTTCCATGTTTATAGACATAGCGGTTTAGATATTTCCATGCTTATATAGACGGTGTTGTAGATATTTCCATGTTTATACCGATAGCGGTGTTGGTATTTCCATGTTTATACAGATAGCGATGAAGATATTTCCATGTTTATGCAGCTCGCGGTGCACATATTTGTATCTTTATAAAGATGGCATTGTAGATATTTCCTTGTTCACAGAGGTGGCGTTGTAGATGTTTCCATGTTTATAGAGATGGCGGAGAAGTTAGTTCCATATTTATGGAGATGACAGTGTAGATATTTTCATGTTTATAGAGATAGCAGTGTAGATATTTACATGTTTATACAGATGGCCGTGTAGATATTTCCATGTGAATACAGATGGCATTGTAGATATTTCCATGTTTATACAGATGTCTGTATAGGTATTTCCATGTTTTTCAGATGGCAGTGCAGATATTTCCATGTTTATAGAGATAGCGGTGTAGATATTTCCATGTTTGTACAGATGGCGGTGTTGATATTTCCATCCATACACAGATGGCCGTGTAGATATTTCCATGTTTATACAGATGGCAGCGTAGATATTTCCATGGACATGCAGATGGCGGTGTAGATATTTCCATGTTTATACAGATAGCGGTGTAGATATTTCCATGTTTACACAGATGGTGGTGTAGATATTTCCGTGTTTATACACACGGCGGAGTAGATACTTCCATCTTTATGGAGATGGCAGTGTAGATATTTTGATGTTTATAGAGATGGCGGTGTAGATATTTCCATATTTATAGAGATAGCGATGTAGATATTTCCATCTTTCTACAGATAGCAGTGTAAATATTTCCATGTTTATACAGATGGCCGTGTAGATATTTCCATATTTATACAGATGTCTGTGTAGATATTTCCATGTGTATGCAGATGGTATTGTAAGTACTTCCATGTTTATAGATATGGTGGTGTAGATATTTCCATGTTTATTCAGATAACTGTGTAGATATTTCCATGTATTTAAAGATGACAGTGTAGATATTTCAATGTTTATAGAGATGGCGCTGTAGATATTTCCAAGTTTAAACAGATACCGGTGTAGATATTTCTATGTTTATACAGACCGCAGTGTAGATATTTCCATGTTTATAGAGATAGCAGTGTAGATATTTCCATGTTTGTACAGATGGCGGTGTTGGTGTTTCCATCTATACACAGATTGCCGTGTAGGTATTTCCATGTGTATACAGAAGGCATTGTAGATATTTCCATGTTTATACAGATGGTGGTGTAGATATTTCCAGGTTGACACAGTGACTGTATAGATATTTCCATGTTTATACAGATGGCGGTGTAGATATTTCCAAGTTTATAGAGATAGCGGTGTAGATATTTCCATATTTATACAGATAACGGTGTAGAAGTTTCCATGTTTATACGGATAGCGGTGTAAATATTTCCATGTTTATACAGATCACTGTGTAGATATTTCCATGTTTATAGAGATAGCGGTGTAGATATATCCAAGTTTATACTGATAGCGGTGTAGATATTTCCATCTTTATACAAATCGTGGTGAAGTTATTTCCATGTTTATACAGATGCCTATGCAGTTATCTCCATATTTATACAGAGGGCTGTGTAGATATTTCTATGTTTATACAGATGGCAGTGTAGATATTTCCATGTTCCTACACATGACTGTGTAGGTATTTCCATGTTTATACTGATGGCTTTGAAGATATTTCCATGTCTATAGAGACAGCGGTGCAGATATTTCCATGTTTATACAGATAGCGGTGTATATATTTCCATGTTTATACAGATCGTGGTGTAGATATTTCCATGTTTATACAGATACCGGTGTAGATATTTCCATGTTTATACAGACTGCAGTGTAGATATTTCCATGTTTCTGGAGATAGCAGTGTAGATATTTACATGTTTATACAGATGGCTGTGTAGATATTTCCATGTGTATACAGATGGCATTGTAGATATTTCCATGTTTATACAGATGACTGTATAGGTATTTCCATGTTTTTACAGATGGCATTGCAGATATTTCCATGTTTATAGAGATAGTGGTGTAGATATTTCCATGTTTGTACAGATGGCGGTGTTGTTATTTCCATCTATACACAGATGGCCGTGTAGATATTTCCATGTTTATACAGATGGCGGCGTAGATATTTCCATGGACATGCAGATGGCCGTGTAGATATTTCCATGTTTATACAGAAAGAGGTGTAGATATTTCCATGTTTACACAGATGGTGGTGTAGATATTTCCGTGTTTATACACATGTCGGAGTAGATACTTCCATCTTTATGGAGATGGCAGTGTAGATATATTGATGTTTATAGAGATGGCGGTGTAGATATTTCCATATTTATAGACATAGCGGTGTAGATATTTCCATTTTTCTACAGATGGCAGTGTAGATATTTCCATGTTTATAGAGATGGCGGTGTAGTTATTTCCATAGTAATACAGATGTCTGTGTAGATATTTCCATTTGTATACAGATGGTATTGTAGGTATTTCCATGTTTATACAGATGGTGGTGTAGATATTTCCATGTTTATTCAGATGACTGTGTAGATATTTCCATGGTTTTACAGATGGCAGTGTAGATATTTCAATGTTTATAGAGAAGTCGCTGTAGATATTTCCATGTTTATACAGATCGCGGTGTAGATATTTCCATGTTTATACAGATAGCGGTGTAGATATTTCCATGTTTTTACAGATATTGGTGTAGATATTTCCATGTTTACACAGATTGCGGTGTAGATATTTCCATCTTTCTACAGATGGCATTGTAGATATTTCCATGTTTATACAGCTCGCGGTGCAGATATTTATATCTTTATACAGATGGCATTGTAGATATTTCCTTATTCACACTGATGGCGGTGTAGATGTTTCCATGTTTGTACAGATGGCGGAGTAGTTAGTTCCATGTTTATGAAGATGGCAGTGTAGCTATTCTCAGGTTTATAAAGATGGCGGTGTAGATATTTCCATATTTATAGAGATAGCGGCGTAGATATTTCCATCTTTCTACAGATGGCAGTGTAGATATTTCCATGTTTATAGAGCTTGCGGTGTAGATATATCCATATTTATACAGATGTCTGTGTAGGTATTTCCATGTGTATACAGATGGTATTGTAGGTATTTCCATGTTTATACAGATGGTGGTGTAGATATTTCCATGTTTATTCAGATGACTGTGTAGATATTTCCATGTTTTTACAGATGGTAGTGTAGATATTTCAATGTTTATAGAGATGGCGCTGTAGATATTTCCATGTTTATATAGATAACGGTGGAGATATTTCCATGTTTATACGGAGAACAGTGGAGATATTTCCATGTTTATACACATACCGGTGAACATATTTCCAAGTTTACAGAGACAGCGGTGTAGGTATTTCCATGTTTATACAGATAGCGGTGCAGATATTTCCATGTTTATACTGATGCCTCTGCAGATATTTCCATATTTATACAGAGCCTGTGTAGATATTTCTAAGTTTATACAGATGGCAGTGTAGATATTTCCATGTTCGTACACATGACTGTGTAGTTATTTCCATGTTTATACCGATGGCTTTGTAGATACTTCCATGTTTATTGAGATAGCGGTGCAGATATTTCCATGTTTATACAGATAGTGGTGTATATATTTCCATGTTTATACAGATCGTGGTGTAGATATTTCCATGTTTATACAGATACAGGTGTAGATATTTCCATGTTTATACAGACCACAGTGTAGATATTTTCATGTTTATAGAGATAGCAGTGTAGATATTTCCATGTTTGTACAGAGAGCGGTGCAAATATTTCCATGATTATACAGATCACGGTGTAGATATTTCCATGTTTATAGAGATAGCGGTTTAGATATTTCCAAGTTTATACAGATAGCGTTTTAGATATTTCCATGTATATACAGATGGCTGTGTAGATATTTCCATGTTTATACAGATGGCTTTGTAGATATTTCCATGTTTATACAGATGACTGTGTAGGTATTTCCATGTTTATACAGATGGCGGTGTAGATATTTCCATGTTTATATAGATAGCTGTGAAGATATTTCCCTGTTTATACAGATAGCGGTGTAGATATTTCAGTGTTTATACAGATCGCGGTGTAGATATTTCCATGTTTATACAGATCGCGGTGTAGATATTTCCATGTTTATACAGATAGCGGTGTAGATATTTACATGTTTTTACAGATATCGGTGTAGATGTTTCCATGTTTACACCGATTGCGGTGTAGATATTTCCATCTTTCTACAGATGGCATTGTAGATATTTCCATGTTTATACAGATGGCGTTGTAGATATTTCCATGTTTATATAGATGTTGGTGTAGATATTACCATGTTTATACAGATAGCGGTAAGATATTTCCATGTTTATACAGATCGTTGTGAAAATATTTCCATGTTTATACAGATCGCGGTGTAGATATTTCCATGTTTATACAGATCACGATGTAGATATTTCCATGTTTATACAGATAGCGGTGTAGATATTTCCATGTTTATACAGATAGCGGTGTAGATATTTCCATGTTTACAGACATAGCGGTGTAGATATTTCCATGTTTATAAAGATGGCGTTGTAGATATTTCCATGTTTATACCGATAGCGGTGTTGGTATTTCCACGTTTATACAGATAGCGATGTAGATATTTCCCGTGTTTATACAGCTCGCGGTGCAGATATTTATATCTTTATACAGATGGCATTGTAGATATTTCCTTATTCACAGAGATGGCGATGTAGATGTTTCCATGTTTATACAGATGGCGGAGTATTTAGTTCCATGTTTATGGAGATTGCAGTGTAGATATTTCCATGTTTATAGAGATAGCAGTGTAGATATTTACATGTTTATACAGATGGTTGTGTAGATATTTCCATGTGTATACAGATGGCATTGTAGATATTTCCATGTTTATACAGATGACTGTGTAGTTACTTCCATGTTTTTACAAATGGCAGTGCAGATATTTCCATGTTTATAGAGATAGCGGTGTAGATATTTCCATGTTTGTACAGATGGCGGTGTTGATATTTCCATCTATACACAGATGGCCGTGTAGATATTTCCATGTTTATACAGATGGCGGCGTAGATATTTCCAAGACATGCAGATGGTGGTGTAGATATTTCCATGTTTATACAGATAGCGGTGTAGATATTTCCATGTTTACACAGATGGTGGTGGAGATATTTCCGTGTTTATACAGATAGCGGTGTAGATATTTCCATGTGTATACAGATGGTGGTGTAGATATTTCCATTTTTCTTCAGATGACTGTGTAGATATTTCTATGTTTTACAGATGGTGGTGTAGATATTTCAATGTTTATAGAGATGGCGCTGTAGATATTTCCATGTTTATACAGATCGCGGTGTAGATATTTCCATGTTTATACAGATAGCGGTGTAGATATTTCCATGTATTTACAGATATCCGTGTACATATTTCCATGTTTACACAGATTGCGTTGTAGATATTTCCGTCTTTCTACAGATGGCATTGTAGATATTTCCATGTTTATACAGATCGTGGTGAAGATATTTCCATGTTTATACAGATCGCGGTGTAGATATTTCCATGTTTATACAGATAGCGGTGTAGATATTTCCATGTTTATACAGATCGTGGTGAAGATATTTCCATGTTTATACAGATCGCGGTGTAGATATTTCCATGTTTATACAGATCGCGGTGTAGATATTTCCATGTTTATACAGATAGCGGTGTAGATATTTCCATGTTTATACAGATAGCGGTGTACATATTTCCATGTTTATAGAGATAGCGGTGTAGGTATTTCCATGTTTATAGACATAGCGGTGTAGATATTTCGATGTTTATATAGATGGCGTTGTAGATATTTCCATGTTTATACCGATAGCGGTGTTGGTATTTCCACGTTTATACAGATAGCGATGTAGATATTTCCATGTTTATACAGCTCGCGGTGCAGATATTTATATCTTTATACAGATGGCATTGTAGATATTTCCTTATTCACACAGATGGCGGTGTAGATGTTTCCATGTTTATACAGATGGCGGAGTCGTTAGTTCCATGTTTATGGAGATGGCAGTGTAGATATTTTCATGTTTATAGAGATGGCGGTGTAGGTATTTCCATGTTTATAGAGATAGCAGTGTAGATATTTACATGTTTATACAGATGACTGTAAAGGTATTTCCATGTTTTTACAGATGGCAGTGCAGATATTTCCATGTTTATAGAGATAGCGGTGTAGATATTTCCATGTTTGTACAGATGGCGGTGTTGATATTTCCATCTATACACAGATTGCCGTGTAGATATTTCCATGTTTATACAGATGGCGGCATAGATATTTCCATGGACATGCAGATGGCGGTGTAGATATTTCCATGTTTATACAGATAGCGGTGTAGATATTTCCATGTTTACACAGATGGTGGTGTAGATAATTCCGTGTTTATACACATGACGGAGTAGATACTTCCATCTTTATGGAGATGGCAGTGTAGATATTTTCATGTTTATACAGATGGCGGTGTAGATATTTCCACATTTATACAGATGTCTGTGTAGATATATCCATGTGTATACAGATGGTATTGTAGGTATTTCCATGTTTATACAGATCGTGGTGTAGATATTTCCATGTTTATACAGATACCGGTGTAGATATTTCCATGTTTATACAGACCGCAGTGTAGGTATTCCCATGTTTATTCAGATGACTGTGTAGATATTTCCATGTTTTTACAGACGGCAATGTAGATCTTTCAATGTTTATAGAGATGGCGCTATAGATATTTCTATGTTTTTACAGATAATGGTGGAGATATTTCCATGTTTATACAGACAGCAGTGGAGATATCTCCATGTTTATACACATAGCGGTGTACATATTTCCATGTTTATAGAGACAGCAGTGTAGGTATTTCCATGTTTATACAGATGCCTCTGCAGTTATCTCCATATTTATACAGAGGGCTGTGTAGATATTACTATGTTTATACAGATGGCAGTGTAGATATTTCCATGTTCCTACACATGACTGTGTAGTTATTTCCATGTTTATTCAGATGGCTTTGTAGATATTTCCAGGTTTATAGAGATAGCGGTGCAGATATTTCCATCTTTATACAGATAGTGCTGTATATATTTCCATGTTTATACAGATCGTGGTGTAGATATTTCCATGTTTATACACATACCGGTGTAGATATTTCCATGTTTATACAGTCCGCAGTGTAGATATTTCCATGTTTACAGAGATAGCAGTGTAGATATTTTCATGTTTGTACAGATGGCGGTGTTGACGTTTCCATCTATACACAGATTGCCTTGTAGATATTTCCATGTGTATACAGATGGCATTGTAGATATTTCCATGATTATACAAATGGTGGTGAAGATATTTCCATGTTTATACAGACCGCAGTGTAGATATTTCCATGTTTATAGATATAACAGTGGAGATATTTCCATGTTTATACATAGAGCAGTGTAGATATTTCCATATTTATACAGATAACGGTGTAGAAGTTTCCATGTTTATACTGATAGCGGTGTAAATATTTCCATGTTTATACAGATCACGGTGTAGATATTTCCATGTTTATAGAGATAGCGGTGTAGATATTTCCATGTTTCTACAGATAGCGGTGTAGATATTTCCATGTTTATACAGCCCGCGGTGTAGATATTTCCATGTTTATACAGATAGCGGTGCAGATATTTCCATGTTTGCACAGATGTCGGTGTTGATATTTCCATCTATACACAGATGACCGTGTAGATATTTCCATGTTTATACAGATGGTGGCGCAGATATTTCCATGGATATGTAGATGGCGGTGTAGTTATTTCCATATTTATAGGGATGGCGGTGTAGATATTTCCATGTTTATACAGATCGCGTTGTATATATTTCCTAGTTTATACAAATAGCGGTGTAGCTATTTCCATGTTTATGCAAATAGCGTTGTAGATATATCCATGTATATACAGATGGCTGTGTAGATATTTCCATGTGTATACAGATGGCATTGTAGATATTTCCATGTTTATACAGATGACTGTAAAGGTATTTCCATGTTTTTACAGATGGCAGTGCAGATATTTCCATGTTTATAGAGATAGCGGTGTAGATATTTCCATATTTATACAGATCGCGGTGTAGATATTTCCATGTTTATACAGATCGCGGTGTAGATATTTCCATGTTTACACAGATTGCGGTGGAGATAATTCCATCTTTCTACAGATGGCATTGTAGATATTTCCAGGTTTATACAGATGGCGGTTTAGTTATTTCCATGTTTATATAGATGGTGGTGTAGATATTATCATGTTTATAAAGATATCGGTGTAGATATTTCCATGTTTATACAGATCGTGGTGAAGATATTTCCATGTTTATACAGATCGCGGTGTAGATATTTCCATGTTTATACAGATCGCGGTGTAGATATTTCCATGTTTATACAGATAGCGGTGTAGATATTTCCATGTTTATACAGATAGCGGTGTAGATATTTCCATGTTTATAGACATAGCGGTGTAGGTATTTCCATGTTTATAGACATAGCGGTGTAGATATTTCCATGTTTATATTGATGGCGTTGTAGATATTTCCATGTTTATACCGATAGCGGTGTTGGTATTTCCATGTTTATACAGATAGCGATGTAGATATTTCCATGTTTATACAGCTCGCGGTGCAGATATTTATATCTTTATACAGATGGCATTGTAGATATTTTCTTATTCACACAGATGGCGGTGTAGATGTTTCCATGTTTATACAGATGGCGGAGTAGTTAGTTCCATGTTTATGGAGATGGCAGTGTAAATATTTTCATGTTTATTGAGATGGCGGTGTAGATATTTCCATGTTTATAGAGATAACAGTGTAGATATATGCATGTTTATACAGATGGCTGTGTAGATATTTCCATGTGTATACAGATGGCATTGTAGATATTTCCATGTTTATACAGATGACTGTATAGGTATTTCCATGTTTTTACAGATGGCAGTGCAGGTATTTCCATGTTTATACAGATAGCGTTGTAGATATTTCCATGTTTACACAGATGGTGGTGTAGATATTTCCGTGTTTATACACATGAGGGAGTAGATACTTCCATCTTTATGGAGATGGCAGTGTAGGTATTTTCATGTTTATAGAGATGGCGGTGTAGATATTTCCATATTTATAGAGATAGCAGTGTAGATATTTCCATCTTTCTACAGATGGCAGTGTAGATATTTCCATGTTTATTCAGATGACTGTGTAGATATTTCCATGTTTTTACAGATGGCAGTGTAGATATTTCAATGTTTATAGAGATGGCGCTTTAGATATTGCCATGTTTAAACAGATAACGGTGGAGATATTTCCATGTTTATACACATACCGGCGTAGATATTTCCATGTTTATACAGACAGCGGTGTAGGTATTTCCATGTTTATACAGATAGCGGTGCAGATATTTCCATGTTTACACAGATGAGTATGCAGATATTTCCAAATTTATACAGAGGGCTGTGTTGATATTTCTATGTTTATACAGATGGCAGTGTAGATATTCCCATGTTCCTACACATGACTGTGTAGGTATTTCCATCTTTATACAGATGGCTTTGTAGATATTTCCATGTTTATAGAGATAGCGGTGCAGATATTTCCATGTTTATACAGATAGCGCTGTATATATTTCCATGTTTATACAGATCGTGGTGCAGATATTTCCATGTTTATACAGCTACTGGTGTAGATATTTCCATGTTTATACAGACCGCAGTGTAGATAATTCCATGTTTATAGAGATAGCAGTGTAGATATTTTCATGTTTGTACAGATGGCGGTGTTGATGTTTCCATCTATACACAGATTGCCGTGTAGGTATTTCCATGTGTATACAGAAGGCATTGTAGATATTTCCATGTTTATAGAGATGGCGGTGTAGATATTTCCATGTTTATAGAGATAGCGGTGTAGATATTTCCATATTTATACAGATAACGGTGTAGAAATTTCCATGTTTATACAGATAGCGGTGTAAATATTTCCATGTTTATACAGATCACGGTGTAGATATTTCCATGTTTATAGAGATAGCGGTGTAGCTATTTCCATGTTTATACATATAGTGGTGTAGATATTTCCATGGTTATACAGATAGCGGTGTAGATATTTCCATGTTTGTACAGATGGCGGTGTTGATATTTCCATCTATACACAGATGACCGTGTAGATATTTCCATGTTTATACAGATGGCGGCACAGATATTTCCATGGATATGTAGATGGCGGTGCTGATATTTCCATGTTTATACAGATATTGGTGTAGTTATTTCCATGTTTATATAGATAGCCGTGTAGATATTTCCATGTATATACACATGGCTGTGTAGATATTTCCATGTTTATACAGATGGCGGTGTAGATATTTCCATGTTTATTCAGATAACTTTGTAAGTATTTCCATGTTTATACAGATGGCGGTGTAGATATTTCAATGTTTATAGAGATAGCAGTGGAGATATTTCCATGTTTATACAGGTAGCGTTGTAGATATTTCCATGTTTATTCTGATCGTGGTGTAGATATTTCCATGTTTATAGAGATGGCGGTGCAGATATTTCCATGTTCATAGAGATAGCGCTGTTGATTTTTCCTTGTTTATAGAGATAGCGGTTTGGATATTTCCATGTTTATACAGATAGGGATGTAGATATTTCCATGTTTATACAGATAGCGGTGTAGATATTTCCATGTTTATACAGATCGTGGTGCAGTTATTTCCATGTTTATACAGATAGCGGTGTAGATATTTCCACGTATATACAGATGGCTCTGTAGATATTTCCATGTTTATACAGATGGCTGTGTTGATATTTCCATGTTTATACAGATGACTTTGTAGGTATTTCCATGTTTATACAGATGGCGGTGTAGATATTTCCATGTTTATGGAGATAGCTGTGTAGATATTTCCATGTTTATACAGATGGCGGCATACATAATTCCATGGATATGCAGATGGCGGTGTAGATATTTCCATGTTTATACAGATAGCGGTGTAGATATTTCCATGTTTACACAGATGGTGGTGTAGATATTTCCGCGTTTATACACATGGCGGAGTAGATACTTCCATGTTTATGGAGATGGCAGTGTAGATATTTTCATGTTTATAGAGATGGCGGTGTAGATATTTCCATATTTATAGAGATAGTGGTGTACATATTTTCATCTTTCTGCAGATGGCAGTGTAGATTTTTCCATGTTTATACAGATGGCCGTGTAGATATTTCCATATTTACACAGGTGTCTGTGTAGATATTTCCATGTGTATACAGATGGTATTGTATGTATTTCCATGTTTATACAGATGAGGGTGTTGATATTTCCATGTTTATTCAGTTGACTGTGTAGATATTTCCATGTTTTTACAGATGGCAGTGTAGATATTTCAATATTTATAGAGATGGCGCTGTAGATATTTCCATGTTTAAACAGATAACGGTGGAGATATTTCCATGTTTATACAAATAGCGTTGTACATATTTCCATGTTTATACAGACAGCGGTGTAGGTATTTCCATGTTTATACATATAGCGGTGCAGATATTCCCATGTTTACACAGATGTCTATGCAGATATTTCCACAATTATACAGAGGGCTGTGTAGATATTTCTATGTTTATACAGATGGCAGTGTAGATATTTCCATGTTCCTACACATGACTGTGTAGGTATTTCCATGTTTATACAGATGGCTTTGTAGATATTTCCATGTTTATAGAGATAGCGGTGCAGATATTTCAATGTTTATACAGATAGCGCTGTATACATTTCCATGTTTATACAGATCGTGGTGTAGATATTTCCATGTTTATACAGATACCGGTGTATATATTTCCATGTTTATGCAGACCGCAGTGTAGATAATTGCATGTTTATAGAGATAGCAGTGTTCATATTTCCATGTTTGTACAGATGGCGGTGTTGATGTTTCCATCTATACACAGATTGCCGTGTAGTTATTTCCATGTTTATACAGATGGCGGTGTAGATATTTCCATGTTTATAAAGATAGCAGTGGAGATATTTCCATATTTATACAGATAATGGTGTAGAAATTTCCATGTTTATACAGATAGCTGTGTAAATATTTCCATGTTTATACAGATCACGGTGTAGATATTTCCATGTTTATAGAGATAGCGGTGTAGATATTTCCATGTTTATACAGACCGCGGTGTAGATATTTCCATGGTTATACAGATAGCGGTGCAGATATTTCCATGTTTGTACAGATGGCGGTGTTGATATTTCCATCTATACACAGATGACCGTGTAGATATTTCCATGTTTATACAGATAGCCGTGTTGTTATTTCCATGTTTATATAGATAGCGGTGTAGATATTTCCATGTATATACACATAGCTGTGTAGATATTTCCATGTTTATTCAGATGGCGGTGTAGATATTTCCATGTTTATACAGATAACTTTGTAAGTATTTCCATGTTTATACAGATGGCGTTGTAGTTATTTCGATGTTTATAGAGATAGCAGTGGAGATATTTCCATGTTTATACAGATATCGGTGAAGATATTTCCATGTTTTTACAGATATCGGTGTAGATATTTCCATGTTTATACAGATGGCGGTGTAGATACAGCCATGTTTCTGAAGATGGCAGTGTAGATATTTTCATTTTTACATAGATGGCGGTGTAGATATTTCCATGTTTACAGAGATTGCGGTGTAGATATTTCCATGTTTATAGTGAAAGTGGTGTACGTATTTCCATGTTTATAGAGATAGCGGTGTAGACATCTCCATATTTTTACAGGTAGCGGTGTAGGTATTTCCATGTTTATACAGATGGCGGTGTAGATATTCCCTTGTTTATACAGACAGCGGTGTAGATATTTCCATGTTTATACAGGTAGCGGTGTAGATATTTCCAAGTTTACAGAGATAGCGGTGTAGTTATTTCCATGTTTATACAGATGGCGGTGTAAATATTTCCATGTTTCTAAAGATTGCGGTGTAGATATTTCCTTGTTTATACAGATAGCGGTGTAGATATTTCCATGTTTATACAGATAGCGGTGTAGATATTTCCATGTTTATAGAGATAGCGGTGTAGATATTTCCATGTTTATACAGATGGCTGTGTAGATATTTCCATGTGTATATAGATGGCGGTGTAGATATTTCCATGTCTATACATATAGCGGTGTAGATATTTGCATGTTTACAGATATAGCGGTAAAGATATTTCCATCTTTGCACAGACTGTGGTGTAGACATTGCAAACTTTACACAGATAGCGTTGTAGATATTTCCATGCTTACACAGATTGCGGTGTAGATATTTCATTGTTTACAGAGATAGCGGTGTAGGTATTTCCATGTTTTTAAAGACACCGGTGTAGGTATTTCCGTGTTTATAAAGATAGCCGTGTAGATATTTCCATGTTTATACAGATGGCTGTGTAGATATTTCCATGTTTGTACAGATGGCAGTGTAGATATTTCCATGTTTATACAGATGGTGCTGTAGATATTTCCATGTTTATACAGATGGCAGTGTAGATATATCCATGTTTATACAGATAGCTGTGTAGATATTTCCATGTTTAAAGAGATAGCGGTGTAGATATTTCCATCTTTGCACAGATTGGGGTGTAGGTATTGCCAAATTTACACAGATTGCGAGGTAGATATTTCCAAGTTTACACAGATAGCTGTGTAGTTATTTCCATGTTTACACAGATAGCATTGTAGATATTTCCATGTTTATGCAGATATCGGTGTAGATATTTCCATGTTTACAGAGATAGCGGTGTAGGTATTTCCATCTTTGCATAGATTGCGGTGTAGGTATTGCCAAATTTACACAGATAGCGGTGTAGATATTTCCAAGTTTACACAGATAGCTGTGTAGATATTTCCATGTTTACAGAGATAGCATTGTACATATTTCCATGTTTATACAGATGGTGGTGTAGTTATTTCCATGTTGATACAGATAGCAGTGTAGATATTTCTATGTTTATACAGGTAGCGGTGTAGATATTTCCATCTTTATACAGATGGCAGTGTAGATATTTCCATGTTTATACAGATAGCGGTGTAGATACATCCATGTTTCTGAAGATGGCGGTTTAGATATTTTCATGTTTATAAAGATGGCGGTGTAGATATTTCCATGTATATAGAGATTGCATTGTAGATATTTCCATGTTTATAGAGAAAGCGGTGTAGGTATTTCCATGTTTAAAGAGATAGCGGTGTGGAGATTTCCATATTTATACAGATAGCCGTGTAGGTATTTCCATGTTTATACAGATGGCGGTGTAGATATTTCCTTGTTTATACAGACAGCGGTGTAGATATTTCCATGTTTATACAGGTAGCGGTGTATATATTTCCAAGTTTACAGAGATAGCGGTGTAGTTATTTCCATCTTTGCACAGATTGCCGTGTAGATAATTCCATGTTTACGCAGATAGCTGTGTAGATATTTCCAAGTTTACACAGATAGCTGTGTAGGTATTTCCATGTTTACACACAGACCGTGGTAGATATTTCCATGTTTATACAGATTGCGGTTTAGATATGTCCATGATTATACAGATAGCGGTGTAGATATTTTCATGTTTATACAGATAGCGGTGTAGATATTTCCATGTTTATACAGAAAGCGGTGTAGATATTTCCATGATTATACAGATAGCGGTGGAGATATTTCCCAGTTTATACAGATAGCGATGTAGATAATTCCATGTTTATACAGATAACGGTGTAGATATTTCCATGTTTATAGAGATAGCCCTGTAGATACTTCCATGTTTATAGAGATGGCTGTGTAGATATTTCCATGTTTGTACAGATGGCAGTGTAGATATTTCCATGTATATAAAGATGGCGCTGTAGATATTTCCATGTTTATACAGATGGCAGTGTAGATATTTCCATGTTTATACAGATGGCTGTGTACATATTTCCATGTTTACAGAGATAGCGGTGAAGATATTTCCATCTTTGCACAGATTACGGTGTAGGTATTGCCAAATTTACACAGATTGCGATGTAGATATTTCCAAGTTTACACAGATAGCTGTGTAGTTATTTCCATGTTTACACAGATAGCATTGTAGATATTTCCATGTTTATACAGATTGCGGTGTAGTTATTTCCATGTTGATACAGATAGTGGTGTAGATATTTCCATGTTTATACAGGTAGCGGTGTAGAAATTCCCATGTTTATATAGATCGCTTTGTAGACATTTCCATCTTTCTACAGATATCAGTGTAGATATTTCCAAGTTTATACAGATGGCAGTGTAGATATTTCCATGTTGATACAGATGTGTGTGTACATATTTCCATGTATATGCAGATGGCGGTGTAGATATTTCCATGTTTATAGGGATGGCGGTGTAGTTATTTCCATGTTTATAGAGATAGCGGTGTAAATATTTCCATGCTTATAGAGATGGTGGTGTAAGTATTTTCATGTTTATAGAGATAGCGGTGTAGATATTTCCATGTTTATACAGATAACGGTGTTGGTATTTCCATGTTTATAGGGATAGCAGTGTAGATATTTGAATGTTTATACAGCTCGTGGTGTAGATATTTCCATATTTATACAGATGGCAGTGTAGATATTTCCATGTTTACACAGATAGCGGTGTAGATATTTACATGTCTATAGAGGTAGCGGTGTAAGTGTTTCCATATTTATACAGATTGCGGTGTAGATATTTCCATCTTTATACAGATGGCGGTGTAGATATTTCCATGTTTATACGGATAGAAGTGAAGATAGTTCCAAGTTTATACAGATAGTGGTGTAGATATTTCCAAGTTCATACAGATGGCGGTGTAGATACATCCATGTTTCTGAGAGATGGCGGTGTAGATATTTTCATGTTTATAGAGATGGCGGTGTAGATATTTCCATGTATATAGAGATTGCAGTGTAGATATTTCCATGTTTATAGAGAAAGCGGTGTAGGTATTTCCATGTTTATAGAGATAGCGGTGTAGATATTTCCATATATATACAGATAGCGGTGTTGGTATTTCCATGTTGATACAGATTGCGGTGTAGATATTTCCATGTTTCTACAGATGGTGGTGTAGATATTTCCTTGTTTATACAGACAGCGGTGTAGATATTTCCATGTTTATACAGGTAGCGGTGTAGATATTTCCATGTTTATAGAGATAGCAGTGTAGATAATTCCATGTTTATACAGATGGCTTCGTAGATATTTCCATGTGTGTACAGATGGAGGTGTAGATATTTCCATGTTTATTCAGATGGCGCTGTAGATATTTCCAAGTTTATAGAAATGGCAGTGTAGATATTTCCATGTTTACACAGATATCGGTGTAGATATTTCCATGTTTACAGAGATAGCGATGTAGATATTTCCATCTTTGCACAGATTGCGGTGTAGATATTGCCAAATTTACACAGATAGCGGTGTAGATATTTCCAAGTTTACACAGATAGCTGTGTAGATATTTCCATGTTTACAGAGATATCATTGTAGATATTTCCGTGTTTATACAGATTGCGGTGTAGTTATTTCCATGTTGATACAGATAGCGGTGTAGATATTTCCATGTTTATACAGGTAGCGGTGTAGAAATTCCCATGTTTATAAAGATCGCTTTGTAGATATTTCCATTTTTCTATAGATGTCAGTGTAGATATTTCCAAGTTTATACAGATGGCAGTGTAGATATTTCCATGTTTATACAGATGTCTTTGTGGATATGTCCATGTTTATTCAGATGGCGGTGAAGATATTTCCATGTTTATAGAGATGGCGGTGTAGTTATTTCTATGTTTATAGAGATAGCGTTGTAAATATCTCCATGTTTATAGAGATGGTGGTGTAACTATTTTCATGTTTATAGAGATAGCGGTTTAGATATTTCCATATTTATACAGATTGCGGTGTAGATATTTCCATCTTTATACAGATGGCGGTGTAGATATTTCCATGTTTATACAGATGGCAGTGAAGATATTTCCATGTATATACAGATAGTGGTGTAGATATTTCCATGTTTACACAGATGGCGGTGAGGATACACCCATGTATCTGAAGATGGCGGTGTAGATATTTTCATGTTTATAGGGATGGAGGTGTAGATATTTCCATGTATATAGAGATAGCAGTGTAGATATTTTCATGTATATAGAGAAAGCGGTGTAGGTATTTCCATGTTTATACAGATGGCAGTGTAGATATTTCCATGTTTATGCAGATATCGGTGTAGATATTTCCATGTTTACAGAGATAGCGGTGTAGGTATTTCCATCTTTGCATAGATTGCGGTGTAGGTATTGCCAAATTTACACAGATAGCGGTGTAGATATTTCCAAGTTTACACAGATAGCTGTGTAGATATTTCCATGTTTACAGAGATAGCATTGTACATATTTCCATGTTTATAAAGATTGTGGTGTAGTTATTTGCATGTTGATACAGATAGCGGTGTAGATATTTCTATTTTTATACAGGTAGCGGTGTAGAAATTCCCATGTTGATACAGATCGCTTTGTAGACATTTCGATCTTTCTACAGATGTCGGTGTAGATATTTCAAAGTTTATACAGACGGCAGTGTAGATATTTCCATGTTTATACAGATGTCTGTGTAGATCTTTCCATGTTTATGCAGATGGCGTTGTAGATATTTCCATGTTTATAGAGATGGCGGTGTAGTTATTTCTATGTTAATAGAGATAGCGGTGTAAATATCTCCATGTTTATAGAGATGATGGTGTAAGTATTTTCATGTTTATAGAGATAGCGGTGTTGTTATTTCCATGTTTATACAGATAGCGATGTTGGTATTTCCATCTTTATACAGATAGCGGTGTAGATATTTCCATGTTTATACAGCTCGCGGTGTAGATATTTCCATCTTTATACAGACGGCAGTGTAGACATTTCCATGTTTATACAGATAGCGGTGTAGATACATCCATGTTTCTGAAGATGGCGGTTTAGATATTTTCATGTTTATAAAGATGGCGGTGTAGATATTTCCATGTATATACAGATTGCAGTGTAGATATTTCCATGTTTATAGAGAAAGCGGTGTAGGTATTTCCATGTATATAGAGATAGCGGTGTGGAGATTTCCATATTTATACAGATAGCGGTGTAGGTATTTCCATGTTTATACAGATGGTGGTGTAGATATTTCCTTGTTTATACAGATAGCGGTGTAGATATTTCCATGTTTATACAGATATCGGTGTAGATATTTAAAGGTGTATACAGAGAGCGGTGTAGATATTTCCACGTTTTACAGATAGTGGTGTAGATATTTCCATCTTTATACAGATAGCGGTGTAGATATTTCCAACTATATACAGATGGCGGTGTAGATATTTCCATGTTTATACAGATGGCAGTGTAGATATTTCCATTTTTACACAGATATCGGTGTAGATATTTCCATGTTTACAGAGATATCGGTGTAGATATTTCCATCTTTGCACAGATTGCGGTGTAGGTATTGCCAAATTTACACAGATAGCGGTGTAGATATTTCCAAGTTTACACAGATAGCTGTGTAGATATTTTCATTTTTACAGAGATAGCATTGTAGATATTTCCGTGTTTATACATATGTCAGTGTAGATATTTCCATGTTTATGCAGATAGCGGTGTATATATTTCCGTGTTTACAGAGATGGCGGTCTATTTAATTCTAAGTTTATAGAGATAGCGGTGTAAATATTTCCATGTTTATAGAGATGGTGGTGTAAGTAGTTTCATGTTTATAGAGATAGTGGTGTAGATATTTCCATGTTTATACAGATAGCGGTGTTGTTATTCCCATGTTTATACAGATGGCGGTGTAGATATTTGCATGTTTATACAGCTCGCGGTGTAGATATTTCCATCTTTATACACATGGCAGTGTAGATATTTCCATGTTTATGCAGATAGCTCTGTAGATATTTCCATGTCTATAGAGATAGCGGTGTAGATATTTCCATATTTATACGGATTGCGGTGTAGATATTTCCATCTTTATACAGATAGCGGTGTAGATATTTCCATGTTTATACAGATAGCGGTGCAGATATTTCCATGTTTACAGAAATCGTCGTGTAGATATTTCTATGTTTACACAGATAGATTTGCAGATATTTCCATGTTTATAAAGGTAGCGGTGCAGATATTTCCATCTTTATACAGATAGCGGTGTGGGTATATCCATGTTTATACAGATAGTGGTGTGGGTATTTCCATGTTTATACAGATAGCGGTATAGGTATTTCCATGTTTATAGAGATGACTGTCTATATATTTCCATATTTATACAGCTTTCCGTGTAGATATTTCCATGTTTATACAGATAGCGTTGTAGATATTTCCATGTTCATACAGATAGCTGTGTAGATATTTCCATGTTTATACAGACAGCAATGTAGATATTTCTATGTTTATAGAGATAGCGGTGTAGATATTTTCATGTTCATACAAACAACAGTGTAGTTATTTTCATGTTTATGGAGATAGCGGTGTAGATATTTCCATTTTTATAGACATAGCGGTGTAAATATTTCCAAGTTTTTATAGATAGCGGTGTAAATATTTCCATGATTATACAGATAGCGGTGTAAATATTTTCATGTTTATAGACATAGCGGTGTAGATATTTCCATGTTTTTAGAGATAGCTGTGTAAATAATTCCATGTTTATTCAGATAGCCGTGTAAATGTTTACACGTTTATAGGGAAAGCGGTGTAGATATTCCCACGTTTATACAGATAGCGGTGTAGATATTTCCCCGTTTATAGAGATAGCGGTGTAGATATTTCCACGTTTATACAGATAGCGGTGAAGATATTTCCACTTTTATACCGATTGCGGTGTAGAAATTTCCAAGTTTATACACATAGCGGTGCAGATATTTCCACGTTTATACACATACCGGTGTAGATATTTCCAGGTCTATACAGATAGCGGTGTAGGTATTTCCAGGTTTATAGAGACAGCGGTGTAGGTATTTCCATGTTTCTACAGATAGCGGTGTACATATTTCCATGTTTATAGAGACAGCTGTGTAGTTATTTCCATGTTTATACAGAAAGCGGTGTAGATATTTCCATGTTTATACAGTCAGTTGTGTAGATATTTCCATGTTTAAACAGATAGCCGTGTATATATTTCCATGTTTATACAGACAGCGGTGTAGATATTTCCATGTTTTACAGATAGTGGTGTAGATATTTCCATGTTTATAAAGATAGCGGTGTAGATATTTCCATGTTTATAGAGATAGCTTTGTAAATATTTCCATGTTTATACACATAGCGGTGTAAGGATTTCCATGTTTATAGAGATAGCGGTGTAGATGTTTCCATGTTTATACAGATAGCAGTGTAGGTATTTCCAAATTTATACTTATAGCGGTGTAGATATTTCCAGGTTTATAGAGTTAGCGGTGTAGATGTTCCCACGTTTATAGAGATAGCGGTGTAGATATTTCCATGTTTTTAGAGATAGCGGTGTATATATTTCCACGTTTATAGAGATAGCGTTGTAGATATTTCCATGTTTCTAGAGACAGCGGTGTAGATATTTCCATGTTCATAGAGATAGCGGTGTAGATATTTCCATGTTTATAGAGACAGTGATGTAGATATTTGCGTGTTTATAGAGATAGCATTGTAGATATTTCCATGTTTATAGAGACAGTGGTGTAGATATTTCCATGTTTATACAGATAGAGGTGTAGATATTTCCATGTTTATAGAGACAGCAGTGTAGATATTTCCATGATTATACAGATAGCGGTGTAGGTATTTCCATGTTTATAGAGATAGCGGTGTAGATATTTCCATGTTTATAGAGATAGCGGTGTGGATATTTCCATGTTTATAGAGATGCCGGTGTAAATAGTTCCATGTTTGTACAGATAGCGTTGTAAATGTTTACACATTTACAGAGATAGCGGTGTAGATATTTCCACGTTTACAGAGATTTTATGAAAACTATTTTTATGAAGACCAAACAAGTCATTGGGTTACCTACCTTATGTCATTTTTTACATTGAGAGTGTTAAAAATACCCCTACCCTAACCAAAACCCTGACATATAGAGCCAGGAAAGGCCATGCAATAAAGGATTCTTGGGCTTGTATGCCTGATAACAAAAACTTATCACAGAAGACTGCAAAAAACGCAATCTTGCACAAAGCCCATTGCAACTTTGCACACAACAATGCTTTTGAAGGATATTTGCCCAACAACTGCCTGTCCAACCTGTGCCTGGCATCACCTTTGTTATTGATCTTTGTAGCCAAGGATAGTCATTTCGAAATGATCATATAATCTTCCTCATTTTTTCTTTTGTCTTCCTTTACCTCCGTGAATATGCAGATAGTTTACTCTGGCTTGCCTGTTTCTATTGCAAGGCTCTGTTTCCAAACGAATATCTTTTTCTTGTGGAGAGCCTCTCTCTCTTTGTTATTTAGGTTGATAAGAGAAATGTGAACATTTGAGAGCTCAGGTAAAAGGCCTTAGTCTACAGTGAAACTTTTTTGCACCCTTAGATGCTTACTTCCACTACAACTTGCAGGTGGGCCTTGAAAAGTTCTTGGAATAAGTTTGAGCTTTGGTCTTCTCCGATTCATTTAGCATAGATTCTCAAAATGTGGTCCCTGGACCCACAGCATCAGCATCACCTGGAGATTGTTAGAAATGCAAATCATCGGGCCTCATTCCAGACCCTCAGCTGGAAACTCTAGGGGCATGGCCAGACCCTCTGTAGCTGAACAAGCCATCCAGGTGGTTTTGATGCAGCTAAAGTTTTGGAACAACTAATGTAGCCCCATTTGGAAAACTTGGCTCTACAGGCCTCCCTAGCTGGTAAGCTGCTAGCATTTTTTGTTTGTTTGTTTCTTTGTTTTGATACATGGTCTTGCTCTGTTGACCAGACTGTGACCTCCTGGGTTCAAGCGAGGACTCAGCCTCCTGAGTAGCCGGGACTACAGGTATGTGCCACCACCATGCCCAACTACTTTTTGTATTTTTTTTTTTGTAGGGATGGGGTTTTAGCCCAGGCTAGTCTCAAACTCCTGGACTCAAGCAATCTGCCCACTTTGGCCTCACGAAGTGCTGGGATTATAGGCATGGGCCACCACTCCTGGCCCAAAGTTCATATTTTAACTACTAACCTAAATTATTTTAGAAACAAAATTCTCCTTGGACTCAAACCAGGTCAGAGTGACATGATCATGTGCCTGTTTTGTGCAGGGTGAAGTGAGATTATTATCTAGGAAATAGCTGAAATGTCCTGAGGGTGACAAAGAGGAGCTGTGTTTTCAGCCAAATATCAGAACCAGGGCCACTGCCTGCCGCTGAACCCCAGCGGGGACCCCTACTTTGTGTTTATCTGTGGTGGCTACGCTTGCCCACCTGGGTGGGAACCCCGAGAATGACTCCAGACTTTTCCAGGGACTGCATGCCAGGGTATTTTTACAATTTATGTGTAGACTTTGTTCGGGTGGAAAAGTTATTTTATGAAGACGAAACAAGCAATTGGGGTA
Source organism: Pan paniscus (assembly GCF_029289425.2). Classification (NCBI taxonomy): domain Eukaryota; kingdom Metazoa; phylum Chordata; class Mammalia; order Primates; family Hominidae; genus Pan; species Pan paniscus. Next base: position 74,837,449 of record NC_073270.2, read on the forward strand.
CCTACCTTATGGCATTTTTTACATTGAGAGTGTTAAAAATACCCCTCCCCTAACCAAAACCCTGACAAATAGAGCCAGGGAAAGCCATGCAATAAAGGATTCTTGGGCTTGTATGCCTGATAACAAAAACTTATCACAGAAGACTGCAAAAAACACAATCTTGCACAAAGCCCATTGCAACTTTGCACACAACAATGCTTCTGAAGGATATTTGCCCAACAACTGCCTGTCCAACCTGTGCCTGGCATCACCTTTGTTATTGATCTTTGTAGCCAAGGATAGTCATTTCCAAATGATCATATAATCTTCCTCATTTTTTCTTTTGTCTTCCTTTACCTCCGTGAATATGCAGATAGTTTACTCTGGCTTGCCTGTTTCTATTGCAAGGCTCTGTTTCCAAACGAATATCTTTTTCTTGTGGAGAGCCTCTCTCTGTTTGTTATTTAGGTTGATAAGAGAAATGTGAACATTTGAGAGCTCAGGTAAAAGGCCTTAGTCTACAGTGAAACTTTTTTGCACCCTTAGATGCTTACTTCCACTACAACTTGCAGGTGGGCCTTGAAAAGTTCTTGGAATAAGTTTGAGCTTTGGTCTTCTCCGATTCATTTAGCATAGATTCTCAAAATGTGGTCCCTGGACCCACAGCATCAGCATCACCTGGAGATTGTTAGAAATGCAAATCATCGGGCCTCATTCCAGACCCTCAGCTGGAAACTCTAGGGGCATGGCCAGACCCTCTGTAGCTGAACAAGCCATCCAGGTGGTTTTGATGCAGCTAAAGTTTTGGAACAACTAATGTAGCCCCATTTGGAAAACTTGCCTCTACAGGCCTCCCTAGCTGGTAAGCTGCTAGCATTTTTTGTTTGTTTGTTTCTTTGTTTTGATACATGGTCTTGCTCTGTTGACCAGACCGTGACCTCCTGGGTTCAACTGAGGACTCAGCCTCCTGAGTAGCCGGGACTACAGGTATGTGCCCCCACCATGCCCAACTACTTTTTGTATTTTTTTTTTTTGTAGGGATGGGGTTTAAGCCCAGGCTAGTCTCAAACTCCTGGACTCAAGCAATCTGCCCACTTTGGCCTCACGAAGTGCTGGGATTATAGGCATGAGCCACTGTGCCCGGCCCTGCCAGCTTTGTATAAGCTGAGGAGTTTTTAAAAATACCTAGACTCAGGGCAAACCCCAGACACTTAAGTCAGATTCTCTGGGAGGTGAAGCCCAGGCACTGGTATTTTTAAAGTCTCTACAGATGGTTCTAATGTGCTGCTAAGTTAGAGAACCGCTGATCTAGACCAGGCCTTTTCAAACTTAATGTGCACGTGAATTACCTGGACCTTGTTAAAATGCAGATTCAGTCTGCATAGGCCTGGGGTGGAGCCTGAGCTTCTGCATTTTTAACAAGTCTCTAGAGGATGCTGCTGCATCTGGGCTGCTAACTACACTTGGAGATAGGAGGTTCTGGAGAGCAGAGGAAAGAGCATGAACCATAACCTAGGGGCTGGTAGTCCTGACTTCCGAGCCAAGGTTTGCCTTTATGTGGCTGGCAACTTGCTTGGACTCCTACCTCAATTCTTTGGGCCCAAGGTTTGTCCTGCCTCAGAAGGATGTCAAGAAAATTGAGTGAGTAATGCAGAATTGTTTCTTAAAGTGTGTGCAGATGCTCCATGAATTTAGAGAGTATGTGGATGCACATTAGTAAATTTTAATAGTTGTGACCATCTTGTTATGCGTACTTAGAACAAGTAATAATGGCTTTTGATGTATAGTAGTAAGAAAGCTTCCTTTTAAAAGGCATGTATTTAAGTTTCAAAAGTGGGTCTATTTAAAAATATATGAAATAAATAATAGAGGTAATTGACAGATCAAAATTAGGAAGGCAGGATGAGAATGACTCAAGTTTGGGAAATGCTGAGAAAGCAGATGCCCAAGGGCTAAGAAAACTTAAAAAAATAGGTAGCACTTGATTTTGATTGGCTGAATGAGATGATGTGTTTGATTATTTATGGGGTTGGCATTTGGCAACATGCACTGGGTGGCTGGGATCACTGTTTATTAAAAAATATTTGAGTCTCCACTTTGCACTAGATACTCTTTTAGTCTCTTGGAAAAGGGATTGGGGGGCAGGCAGGATAAAAACAAATCATTTATGCCCACAAGAAAATTGCAGGAAGATAAAAGTCATGAAATAAACTCTATGCTTCTAATTTAATATTTTTTGTAGATTATGAGAAAAAAGTTTTGCTCACTATCAGCTAGGAAAGCTGTCTTAGCACAACCATTCATTCTTGCACAAATCAAAATCAAGACGAGCCAGATTTAATTTTTTTCACAGATTATGAGAAAAAAGTTCTAATTTAATTTTTTTATAGATTATGAGAAAAAAGTTTCGCTCTCTATCAGCTAGGAAAGCTGTCTTAGCACAACCATTCATTCTTGCACAAATCAAAATCAAGATGAGCCAGAAGGCTCCATTCTGACAGCTTCTAATGGAGAAGCTACATTTACTGGACATGGGGAAAGTTGCTGGGCTCTAAGGACTGTGCATTTCTTGAACTAGATAAATGGTCTTGGTGTAGCATAATACCAAAACTTCTTGTCGCAGCCTGTAAGGACAGAACTCAATCAGCCTGAAAAGGAAGTCAGTGACTCCGACTCAACACAGGAATGTTCTGTGATTCCTAAAGAAGGATGTAGGAGTGTGGCACAATTCAACCACACTCTGTGGCCCTGTGCCTCTGCCTTGACATGAGTGGGATTTCCCAGCTGGTCATTTTCTTCTTCTCTAAGACATTGGGAACAAATTACTTGACCTCCTCTGGGCTTCAGTACTCCCACTCATCAAATTAGAGGACTGGGCAGTCGCTAGGCTCTCTTTAGGCATCATATTTTAGTTCCTGTGATTTTAAATTTGAGAAGGGGTGTCTAAGGGAGAATACATAGGGGAGGGGTAAAGGCTTATTAAAAGTGTAGTTAGACACTGAATTTTTAAGAATTGCATTTTGTAATAATACCTTTACCTAATCAGGACTGACAATCTTACCTGATTACAGCACATGGAGGAATGGCTGCATTCAAAAATAAAAATGAAATAAAACAAGACCTTATTTGAACTTAGCAATAATGCTGATTCCTCTTTTTGATTTGAGGAGGTTATAGCTGTTGTAAATGCTTGAATTGGGTCTGCCCAGGCAAAACGGAGTCAAGAGTCCATGTCGGATGAATTTTAACAATGTAGACAATAGAAAGGGTTGCTTAAACTGCCCCTCTTTTACCAAAACACATTTACAAATGAAAGAACAACACTTCCATTTTTTAAAAACATTTTTTGAGATGAAGTCTTCCTTTGTCACCCAGAGTGGAGTGCAGTGGTGCGATCTTGGCTCACTGCAAACTTTGCCTCCCGGGTTCAAGTGATTCTCCTGCCTCATCCTCCCGAGTAGCTGGGACTACAGGCACCCACCACCATTCCTAGCTAATTTTTGTATTTTTAGTAGAGACAGGGTTTCACCATGTTGGCCAGGCTGGTCTCGAACTCCTGACCCCAGGTGATCCGCCGACCTCGGCCTCTGAAAGTGCTGGGATTACAGGCGTGAGCCAACACGCGTGGCCAAAAAATTTCCATTTTTAATTGCAGGGTCTGGGGAATTAAAATGCATCCGTAATTTCTTGCATCTCTCCGCTCGGGCTTGCATGAATGCAGAGGGATGGGGAGGACTTCTTGAGGCAAGCATCCCCCTCTTGTCGCCTGCCATCTAGAGAGAGAGGGCTGTGATTTATCTCACTTTAATCAGGAAGGACCCGATGTGTGGATGGAGAGGTCTGACGGCTTTGTTGCTCCATGTGGGAAAGAAACGGACAGAGTGAATTTGTGTATGATCCCTAAGGAGAAAGCATCTTTGTGCTCTATTTCTTTTTGACCTGGAGCCCCTGAAAGCAAGCTAGTTACAAGTTGAAATAGGCCGTTTCTAAAGTGTGATTTTGTTTGTGTATGTGCCTTGATTACAAAGGGGAAAAAAACCCGCTTAATTTACATACACCACATGTAGTGCAGGATCCCCTGGGCTGTCTTTTCAGGTATCAGGGAACTTTGATGAAAGTTGCTTGTCTCATCTAGGAGTCATTTCATATTGTTTAGCAGAGCCTGGTATTAACATTTCCTTCCAACTGTTTACTGGAATCTGTGTGTTCCCTTCAAGTGATGCATACTAGGTGCACAGGCTTCCTGCCACTGTCATCCTAATCTTTCCGTGCAGACAGGAGCAGAGGGGAGAGCGCTGAGCCAGGCCCCAGCTTGCTTTTCTTTCCTGACACAGCCCGGCTCCACTGCACTTCTCAGCTCTTGCTCTAGGTGGTGCTGTTTGACCATTTTCTTCATGTGACCCTCCACTCGGTAATATAAATTCATTCGGAGGATGACCTGATATCAAAAAAAATTCCTTTTGATTAGTAGAATCAACTTGTTTCTTCACACGATACTCTTCCCACTGAGACACATGGAGACAATTCTGACTCCAGGTTTGCAACCTTGAGATTTCTCTCAGATGCAATAAAAAAAACAAAAAAGCATTTTGAGTGGCACAGTGATGCCTAGTGCATGATCATGTTTGTCTGCTCAAACATTAAAGGGAAACTTGTGGGTTTGAGGATGCCCAGCAGCACGACAGCTGCCAATGTAAATGAGCCGTATAGAGAGAGAGGGGGCGGGAGGGGACTACAAACTTCAGAATATGAGCTGATCGTTTATAAGTTAAAAAAAAAAAAAAGTCAAAAGGGAGCCCAGGATGGTGCAAGAAAGAGGAGAAAGGAAGATTTTCCTTGCAGCTAATCAGGAGAGTTCATAAGGGCTGATTACATGAGTGGAAGCCTTAAGTTCTTTTTTTAAAAAAATGTGAAAATTTCATGTATGTATGTATGTATGTATGTATGTATAGCTTCGTGTATTACCATTATTATTGCAATCAGCAAATGGATTTACTTCCTTTATCTCATGGGCTCCTTCCCACTCACTTCTGGCAGCACATTTTCCTTTCTCCTTCATCCCAGAACACCAAAGAACAGATGCGCTTCCTAACCCTGGCTCCAGGGGACTTTATACAATGTAAACAGTGCACCTCTAACATGGTTCACTGCTTAGAGAACGTGTGTCCCATTTTAAAACTGTGACTCCTTTATATTTTGCAGTGCTTATTTTAATAAGAGACATTGGACTTGTGACTTATTTTTCATGGAGGAGTGAGCTTAACGGTTGAAAGTAATCGATAAACTTGTTTTTCCTCTGATGCCATCAGCCAAGATCCTATGGCAATAGTAAGAGGATGACACTGGGCTGGCACCCCCTCCATAACATATTTGGACCATGTTTTCCCCCCAGAATGCACATGCAATAGCTTTGGTTTGGTAAGAGAGAGATGGTGTACTTGGTTTCCTTCTGTCACACTTTTGGTGAAATGAATTAGACTTTTAAATCAGGAAATTCAGCGAGATGAGTTAGATTTTTACACAAGAGCAGTGGAGGACTTCCAGCTGGTTGGGGGAATGATACGGAAATATCTTGCTAAATCAGGGTCTGGTGGAATGCTGCTCCCCTGGCAGGCTCCTCTTCACAGGGAGCAATCTGTGGGTTGCGTATAGAACAGAGCGAGAAGGAGGCATAGCATGGTCTTGCTCAGGGGAAGACCGGTGTTCAGATGTTTGTCATTAGGAAGTGGGTGTGGGCTTTTTCAAGTTAAACTGAAGCAGCAGTTCTATTAGGAAGAGCCTCCCAGATCAGCATCTTCTGTTTCTGGATACTCTCCCTTTGAAAAGCCAGATTTCAGCAAAAAGCTTTGCTAATGGTGAAATTGCACAACTGAAACCCTATGGGAGCAATGGGAAAGATGGAGAAAGAGGTGGTTATATCATGTACTTCAACAGTTTATTTAGAGGCTGTTGACGTTAGAATAACAAGCCAAGACAAACAAAAATACTCATTTTGGATGAAAATATTGTCTTTTCATGTTATTATAGATAGCTGAGTCCTAAGACTTCTACAGAAACACATTTTCCTAATGAGTGGCTGATTTTTCTGGTTGTGCAAGTAATATCCAAATTATTGTACAAATTTTTGGCTCAGGAGCAAACATTGTATTGTATATTGAGCTAATCACTTGCCCTTTCTAAGGTAAGCCCTTACCTCTGCTTTCCCTTCATCTTGTCATTTCTGTTTGTTGGGTACAGGTTTCCTGTTGGTTCTTTCTGTTGGCTCTGATGTAACATGAATGAAGTTCTTAACATCCTTTCAGACATAAACACAACTTAGCTCATTGTTTCTGAGTTCATATAGAGGTTTCCTTGCCCCTGAGACTTTCGTGTCAGACAGCTGGATGTTGCTGTGTTCAAGGCTCTATATGTTGATTTTGTATCCTACAACTTTACTGATATCACCTATCAGTTCAGTTCTAACAGTTTTCAAATTTTATTTATTTGTTTTTGTTTTTTAAATATTGCATGTTTCATTTTAGAGTCAGGAGCGTAGATGTACAGGTTTCTTAAACAGGTATATTGCATGGTGCTGAGGTTTGGGCTTCTAATGATCCCAAGACCCAAGCAGTGAGCATAGTAATCGATAGGTAGTTTTTCAACCCTTGCTCCCACCATCCTTCCCTCCCACCTTTGGAGTCCCCCAGTGTCTATTGTTCCCTTCTTTGTGTTGAGTTCTAACCTTTTTTTAGTGAAGTTTGTAGGGTTTTCTATACATAACAAGATCATGCCGTCAGTAGAGACAGTTTCACTTCTTCCTTTCCTATTAAGATGCCTTTTATTTCTTTCTTTTGCCTAATTACCCTGAGAAGTGGTGTCTGTGGGCATCCTTGTCTTGTTCCTGATGGTAGAGGAAAAGTTTCAACTTTTCACCATTGATCATGGCGTTAGCTATGGGTTTGTCATATATGGCCTTTATTTTGTTGGGATACAGTCCCTCAATACGTGATCTGTTGGGTGTTTTTTTTTTCACCATGAAAGGGTTTCGAATTTTGTCAAAAGCTTTTTCTATATCTATTGTGATGGTCATATAGATTCTATCCTTTATTTTTCTAATATGGTATATTATATGTATTGATTTGCTTATGTTGAACCATGACATGATCATGGTGAATGATTCTTTCAATGTGCTATTGAATTTGGTTTGCTAGGATTTTGTTGAGGATTTTTGCATCTATGTAGATCAAGGATATTGGCCTGTCATTTTCCTTTCTTGTAGTGTTCTTGTCTGGCTTTGGAATCAGGGTAATGCTGGCCCTGTAAGATGAGTTTGGAAGTATTCCCTCCACTTCAGCTTTTTGGAAGAGTTTGAGAAGGACTGGTATTAGTTCTTCTTAAAATATTTGGTAGAATTAATCTGGGAAGCCATCTGGTTTTGGGTTTTTCATTGATAGGAGACATTTTCTTACTGATTCAACCTCCTTGCTTGCTATTAGTCTGTTCAGATTTTTAAATTTCTTCATGAGTCAATCTTGGTAGGTTTTATGTGTCTGGGAATTTATCCATTTCTTCTAGATGATCCAATTAGTTAGTGTGTAATTATACCTAGCAGTTTCTTAGGATTCTTTGTATTTCTGTGATATTGGCTATGATGTTTCATCTTTCATTTCTGATTTTATGCTCTATTGAAAACATGAGGCATAGCAGGTAGGGGGCACTGGTCAGGACTTGGGGTATAAACTGGCAGATGTTAAGGTGGGTGATTCTGGTTAACTCAGAAACTCCGAAGTCCCGTGTGGAAGAATTAACTGCCTGTACTCACCTAGTAATGTATATCCTTGGTCAAAAAAGATCCAGCTGAGAATGTTGGATGAAGGGACCAAATCAATAGTCATCATTATATTGAAAACAAGTCAGATTGGCTGTGGTCTTTTGACAGCAGGTCAGTGGCTAAGTCTATTTGAACAAAGTTAGGGCAGGTTCAAGGGAGAATCCTGAGATCGGTATTCTTTGTTCCATACAAACTTGCCTTTCAGTTTCTTCTCCCCATGCCTCCAGGATGTCCCTGCACAGCCCGTAGGGCCCCCTCCTTCAGTACCTTGCCTTACGAAGGGGAGAAAATGAGTTTTCCAATGTTAGCATATATTTAGCCTTCCAAAATTTTCTATTTCTATTTTAGGGGAGCTCTAGGAAAACAGCAGATTACTCTAAATCCCCAGGTAAAAATCTGAAATGGTGGAATTTCATATGACCAGGAGACATATTTTGGGGCAAGTGGGCTTTTCACAATCACTTGGACATGAAGGCATCTGCTTCTTCTATGCCTAAAATAGTCCTTCAATTTAGTAGTTTAATTCCTCTTCCACTTTTTCAAATTTCAAGACAATACATGTAGTGACTGAACAATTTGGATCCAAGTTTCACTATTTAACTGCCAGTGTGACCTTGGGCGAGTCACTTAATCTTTTCAAGGCTCAATTTCATCATGTAAAGTAGAAGTACAAACAATCCCTGACTTAGAATATTTTGACTTACGATTTTTCAACTTTAAGATAGTTTGAAAGCAATACACATTCAGCAGAAGCTGTACTTTGAGTACTCATACAACCATTCTGTTTTCCACTTTCAGTACAGTATTCATTATATTACATGAGATATTCAAAGCCCACTTTATTATAAAATGGGCTTTCTGTTAGATGATTTTGCCTAACTGTAGGTTAATGTGAGTGTTTAAGGTAGGCCGAGCTAAGCTATGATGTTTAGTAGGTTAAGTGTATTAAATGCATTTTCAGCTTACAATATTTTCATAAGTTTATTGGAATATAACCCTATTGTAAATTGAGGGGTATTTGTAATAATGATATCTCTTCAAGGAGACTTTGTGAGCCTCTCATAGGAAAATGCATACACAGATGCATATAAATATATAGTCTTTCTTTTCCATACATATGGTATTCTTTAAGGATATTCAAAAATCTGGAAAAAGTTGCCTCCAGGGAGATAAATGATAGTGGGTTGGGAAACTTTTAACTGTATACGCTTTTGTACCTTTTGCATTTTGAATCAGATGAATGTATAATCTACATAAAATATTAAGATTAAAACATCACCAAATAACTTATCAGGAGTTTGGTGAACATAAGGGAAGGCCACCTATGGTGGCTGTATTTTATTCAGTGTTGGTCACTGTTGGGCACTTCATAGAGCTTATTTCATTTCATCCTCACAAGCGCCGTAGGAGGAAGGGGCCCCAGAGGGATTCATGGTTAGAATAGCAGAGTAGGAGCATTTGGCAGCTATATTCTGTGTAGGTGATAACTTTAAAGATATTTTTGTTATAAAATGTTTCAAACATACAAAAAATATAGAGAAGCAGTTTTCTATAGTTATTAAATATTGTTAATGGGTAGTCACAGAAATTATCATCCAAAGTGGGATATTCTTGAGAGAAAAAGGAGGTTCTATTTATAATTATGGTGGGATAACAAACTTAAGATGAACAGCTCTGGACAAACTGGGTTGTATGGTCCCTGGAAAACAAGGATTACTGTAAATGTGAGTCCCGCCTTGTGCTTCTCTCTGTCCCACCAAGAAAATATTATCTTGATACAGATGTTCATTGTGTCAAGGCAACCATGGCAACCATGATCTAGATACACTGTTCAAGTTTTATGCTGATCCTACCTAGGTATGTCTCAGGAACTTTCCAGAGTTTCCTTTGAGTGCTTCTAAATTTTGCATAAATGGTATGTTGTCCCTTGTCTCTTTTTAAAACCAATAAGCCATTTTCCCTTCTTTTCCTGGAAAATTAAAGGAACAAAGACCAGGAAATAACAACGTATTAGCTAAGGTTCTGTTGATTGAAAGCAACAGAACCTAATTCTGGCTAGCTTAAACCATGCTAGGATTTAATGAAGAATACTGCAGAATCTTAGATATCTTATGACTGGGAAAGAGGAGGTTCAGGCAGTTCCTGGGATGTCAGCAACAGGTAGCTGTCAATTAACTGCCCCCACACCACCCACTGCTGCCGTCATCAATATAGCACACCACGATGGCTCCCAGCCTCTGTACGTCTGGGTTCCAGTGTTCAAATTCTAGAGACAGCAAGAGAAATCCCATTGAGTCAGGGATCCTTCCCTGGGTCACACTCCCTGCATATGGTCAGAAATGCAGGATTATGTACTAAAGACACAGCTAAAGAGGACCCACTTCACTGTTTTGGGACCATTTGCAGGGGAGGCAAAATTATGAGCTACTCACTTAAAGAGGTGATAACCATAAGTTTGCGGGAAAAAAAAAATTGGAGAAGAGAAGGATAACACTATCCTACGGTTTCTTCTGAAAATGGACGAAGGGAACAGCATTTCCATTTGGAAATTCTCTCCTGGCATTTCAATATTTATGGATTCTGAATTCTGAGAAAAATCAGTTGAGAAATTAGGAAAATGGGAAGGAACATTCTAATTTTCCTGTGAAAATTACAGCTTAATAGTCAGTATAGAGAACTTACTGGCTTGAAGAAATGCACTGACTTCAAGTCAAGCAAGATGAGGAAGCACTGACATGTGCAGATGAAAGTTAAGGTGAACAGGACAGGAGCAGTAAAGGAGCCTCAGTCAGACTTTCTTGTATCTGTTGCTGTGTTACAAGTGTGTGTTCATGGCCTTGTCCACTGCTAACAGTGAACCATTTCTGCAAATAAATATTAATGTGTTCATAGGCATAGTATATGTTTTACAAATCCTATGAGAGGTTTTCTAAGCAATGCCAAGTTTTAGAAACAAAATATGCCCTTAAATCGGCCATTTTGACAGTTGCTTCTTTCTAGTGCTATTCATCTTGCCAGGAGATCAGAATGTTATGTTATTTAAATAGTATTGGAGGGGATGATTGATGCCTTGTTTAACAATGTCATGTAAACAACGATTAAAGCATTAAGTATTTGTGGTGTTACCTTTCAATCTTTAAAGGACTTTTCTTTAGCATTTATTTTGTGATAATATTCATTTCTTTTTAATGTTTTCTCTATTAATGCTATTGGATTTTATAATCTTGTTACAATATGTTGGCTCCTAATAATAAGAAATCATCATTTGTTATCATATCTTTTAAAAACAGAAGACTACTAAAACTTTTCATATAATCCTGTTACAGAAAAAAACGACTATTTGCTTGTTATTATAGTCACTTATTATTTTTCAAAAACTTGTAAGTGAAGTGTTATGAAAATCATATGAATTTGGGAATTCCCAAGCATTCTCAGAAATTCTATTTCCTTGTTCCCAAATCCCAATGATTAATATCTGCCAGGAGTCGGAAAACAGTGAAAGGAAGTAACATCCTATGTTGGATACCTGGTAGGGTTAGTGAAGAAACGTTATTGCTGAGCTCTGTGTTACGCTCACGAATGATGCCATTGAGGAAGTCACGCTTGTTGAAAGGAACGCAGATACACAAAGAGTTTTGCTGCTGTCTGTTGGATAAGAACCCCCTGGTCGATTTCAGCTCCTACTGCAAGTTACAAAAATCAATCCAATGATAAATGAAAAGTGCCCAGTGTGCTGGGAAATAACTTATTTTTTGGCTTCAGAGGAAATTTTAGAAACAGTGCCAAGTGAAACGTAAAAACAAACTACGAAGACGTTCATGAATTTCCCTCTGAAGCTGACAGCCGTATTTTAGCAGATGGAACTCCTACTATTAGCCCAACTCTTGGGTTGAAACAGTGTGTCCAGGAAACCCTATGTTAAAATGCAATGTGTTGGGGATATTGTTCCTCTATTTGCTTGAGTTAATTTTCAAATTAGTGTACTCTTGCTTAGCTGTGCTCTGAGGGAATGAACAAAAGATTGGTAAACTCTGATGGAGAACACTGGTCAGGCAGGGCACATAGAATCCCTGGGGATGGTGGTTCCTGGCAAATGGGGGAGGAGGCCCTGAGCCAGGCTTGGGCTGGGCTGGAGGAACATGAAGATGCGATCTACTCACAACCCCCAAAACTGAGGGGTCCTGGTAACACATTATTTCACCCTCAGCCATGCAAATTTATTATTTTTATGGATAAAATAGCTTTAAAAAACTAATTTACATTGAAATGTTAAAATATTTATATAGAGATTAGAAATATTTATGTAGAGATTATTGGGAATCCCCTCCTAAAGCCCAAACATTAAAACTACCAAAAAAAGAAATTCCGTGTAGGCTAAGATTGCAAATGACTGATGGAATGTAATTTAAATTAAACATGGAAAATATATTTCCTCTTTAATAAAGATCTAAATTCTATTCTTTTTAGGAGCCTTCAGAAATGAAATTCAACTATTAAAAAAAGTATAGAGAAGCCTTTAGAAAAGAAACTTTTCTTTTGCTGTATTATATATTAAAGAACTTTGATGAGAATAGTTCTAAAGTGTTTAATACTCGATTCCACTGATGTTTCTAGGTATTGTGGGGAACACCTAGAAATTAAATCTTCATCTTTGGCAGATCAGAGGCCTATTATTTTTAGGTAAAACAATTAAAATCTGCTTTTAATAAATCACAAATTTTGCAAGTTAGCCATTAATAGTAAGTGCTTTTCAAAGTTTGGCCCAATACATGAAAAAGCCAGAAAAACATACCTGCATTAGTTTTGCCCATCACCTTCTTATGCTGGCCTCAGGAGATTTATTAACAGCATTCAATATTTTAGGTAGGCTGGATGTGGTGGCTCATGCATGTAATCCCAGCACTTTGGGAGGCTGAGGTGGGAGGATGGCTTGAGACCAGGAGTTCAAGACCAGCCTGGTCAACCTAGTGAGCCCCTCGGTCTCTCTGAAAAGAAAAAAAAATTAGGTATCCTGCGGCTACCTCCAAAAACAAACTCCAGAGGAACTGAATTTTTTTTTTATTTCATGTGTTGGGATAATGGCTTCTTTTGCAGTTACTTACGAAGAATTTAAGGGTCAGTAAAAATATTTTTTCATCCTTAATAACATGAATTCTCTAATTTGTGTGTGATATAATGCTAGATATTGTGCCAAAAGTGTTACATAGACATAATCCATGCCCATTTTCAAAGATAATACTAATATAGAGAATAAGAATCATTATTATTGTAGTAATTATTATTTTAGTAATAGTAGTAATAATCAAAACAATTACATCAAACACTTATTAAACCCTTATTATGTGATAGGTACTGTGTAAGCAATTTCCACATATTAGCTCCTTAAATGTGATCACTAACCCCATGAGGTAGGTAGCATTATGTCCATTTTATAGATGCAGAAACTGAGCTTTGAAGAGGGAAAGCAACTTGCCCAAGGCCACGCAGGCAGTAATTGATAAGGGTGGGGAGCGAGAAGTTGAAGTCTGAGATGTAAGTTCACAGACACGAGTACACAAACACGTACAAGATACTCGTATGACATGTGGGGTTGCTTGAAATATGGAATTGACTTTCCCCAGCACAAGAAAGTGTTTGGAGAGATTTCAAAGGGATCTAACACTTCCTCAGAGGACTGCCCTACGACATTTTTCCGTGTGCTTTTCTGCCTCTTGTCCTATACTTATGGCATTTCTTCTGCTCTTAGAGGCAATGAGTCAACAGCATATTTTTAGCACCTCCTGTGTGCATAGAAGTGGCCCCTGACTCAATGGGAGTGTATAACTACCATGGGCCAAATCAGTGTGCTTTCCTGTTAGCCAGGGGATTATAGAAGGACACGCTCCCCTGATTCCAACAGAACTTGCTGCCACTCTGATGTCTTCATTGTAAGGCCTCTAAATGAATGTTCAAGAAATTCATGTTAAAGGCACGTGTCATATGTGTAACTTGTAAACATTTGTGTACTTGTCTCTGTGTCCTTACACCTCAGGCTTCAACTCTTGTTTTTACCTTTATCAATGACTACCTGTGTGCTGTGTGGCTTTGGACCAATTGCTCACCCCCTCTAAAGCTCAGTTTCTGCATCTGTAAAATGGATATAATGCCATATATACATAGATATAGATATACATACACCAATATATATACACACATATATATGTGTGTATACATATATATACACACATATATATGTGTGTATATACATACATATATATGTGTGTATATACATATATATATAATATACAAACTGAAATATATAGTTATATAAATATTTCAGTTTAAGTTTCAAAAATCACTGGAGGGTATTTTTATAATACCCTTCAGCAATTTTACCTGTTGCCTTTGCACATTCTGGTGAATTTCTAAATGGAAGTCTGATAGAGATTAATCTTTTAATGCATCATAAATAAAAAAGAAAATCACAGAATGATGTAGCTGGAGAGGACCCTGGGGATCTAGTGTTTCATGAAAGATTAATGTCCTTGATCTGTTTGTAAGTGTTTTGGAAAAATCTTCCATGGTCAAATAAAACTTGGCAATGTTGGATTAAAGTTAAATAGGTTTTTTTTTTCCTGCAGAACTTCATAGTCTTTAATATGCTAATATGTTTTGTGAATCTACAAGGAATGAAGTGTTTCAATGCTTATTTTACCCAGATTCTCATTTTGGGACAGGCTGGTCAAGCTGAGTCAGATAGTATATTCTCTAGATGGAGATGATGGCTGATTCCTTTTGGAGAGCAAGAGAGTCCCCAGGGGAAGCAAGGGTATATCAGTTGCTCCATTTCATGCCAAGGATCCTCAGTCTTTAGAGGCTCAGAGAAGGCTGAAAGGCTACTCTAGGCTATCAGGGCTACCATTCATTGTGACCCATGCTACAGAGAAGCTTTGAGCTCAGTGCAAAGGAGTGACCAGCCCTTGAGAATCAGGAAAATTTATTTATTCCTGACCTAGTCCACTGAGGACATACAAGGAATGGGGCAGGGGAGTGTCACCAGCTATGGTTACAAGCTAGTCTGATTCTCTTTCATTAAGAAAACTGGTCCCTGTGAGTTTAGATTGGGAAGCACCAGGTTAAAAAAAAATTTAGGCCAGGAGTGGTGGCCACTGTACACCAGCCTGGGTGACAGAGTGAGAATCTGTCTTAAAAAAAAAAAAAAAAAAGTTAAGTGATGTCTTCTGTTGAGGACCTCTCAGAACTTTTAATATGAAAGTGTGCATTGTGAAGAATGGGAGTAGAGTGTACAGGAGTTTTAAAAGCTACTTGGTCATGAAACTCTTGCTTTGTGCAGGATTCGAGGGGCACTAACATTCTGAGGAAAATATTTTGGGAAACATTGATCTAATCCAAACTTCTCATTTTACCAGCAAACAACTGTGGGGCCCTCTAAGTTTCCTTTCTCCATCATTGTGACAAATTCATTGGAATTAATTCAATTAAACCTGGGGTCAGCTTTGAAGAGATTTATTTAGCAGGTAAATCTGTTTTGTACATTTTGAGGGAGTTCTGAGTTTCCATAGTCAAAAACCACAGATCAATTTAACCAACCTTTATGGAATATCACCTATGGCCCAAAGACCCTTTAGCTACAGTGATGGTCTACAAAAATATAAACTGTAATTCTTGCAATACAGGAGATTAGTAATAATGGTAAATATAATGATGATGACACCATGAATAGCTAACATTTATTGAATGCCTTTCTATTAGTCAGGCACTTTACTAAGTATTTTAATCCTCCCAACAATTTATGAGGTAGGGATTATAATAATTCCCATCTTATAGTGAGGACACTGAGGTTAGGAAATTATCCTAGCCTAAATGTTAAGTATAAGCATGAATAGAAAGGTGTTATTAGCCTATAAGACATTCCTTTATGAGTGATACAAAGTCCTATGTAAATTCAGAGAAAAGAAAAGTGGTTTTAGAAATCCTTGATCAGTGAGTGTGAAGCATGTGGTGGCCCGGTTACTGTTTGGTTGCCCATCTGTCCTCCCTCTGGGATCAGCACCCCCTTACTTTGGAAGAATTGTTTTCCTTTTCACTGTAAGGTTCTTTCTGGCTATGCGATGGGGCACATTGCCTCAAACTAGCCCTGTTCCAGTCTTTGAGAACCTTGAAATTGGAACCAAGGGAAGAGGATTGCCTCTTGAATGGTAATTCTCTAAAATCTAGTCTGAGGTGCTGGTGCCTAATCCCTGGGTCTGTGGAAGGAGCTGGGCTGTGAGAGGGGAGAATGATGTTGATGTCAAGAGAGAGGCAGGTGCTAGGAGCAGAGAAATGGAGGCCTGGAGGGTTTCTGGGCTTCTCTGAGGCTTAGGGTTTGGATCATTTTCTTCGTTACTGGAACAAAGGATTTACCATACCTGCTCTTCTGGGAATGAAACTGTCCTGCTTTGCAAAATAAAGTGTCATTAGAAAGAGATCTTAAAAACCCCACACCATAGACAGGTGCACAGATCCGTAGAAGTGTTAAAGTTCTGTCTGTTGGATGCTAAGCCAAGACTCTTAAGTATGTTCTAAAGAGAAACTGGTGTGTGTAGGCTGTGCACTCCCAGGGAGATAAAAAGTTAGGAACTTTATGGGTTGGGCTTGGTGGCTCCCACCTGTAATCCCAGCACTGTGGGAGGCTAAAGTGGGCAGATTGATTGAGCTGAGGAGTTCGAGACCAGCCTAGGCAACATGGTGAAACCCCATGTCTACAAAAACTACAAAAATTAGCTGGGCGTGGTGGCATGTACCTGTAGGCGGGAGGATCGCTTGAGCCCAAGAGGGAGAGGGTGCAGTGAGCCATGATTGTGCCACTGCACTCCACCTGGGTGACAGGAACTTTATGGGGAATGGGATCTTGGAGACTGAGTAGAGACTAGAGGAAAAAAAAAAAAAAAACTACCTCCCCAACTGGCCACACTATTCTTTTAAAAAATGTTAATTGACAAATTAAAATTGTATGTATTTACGGAGGTATAATGTGATGTTATGATATATGTATACATTGTGGAATAATTAAATCCAGAGAATTAATAGATTCATCACCTCAAAACCTATCTTTTTTGTGGTGAGAACATTTGAAATTTATTGTCTTAGCAATTTTGAAATACACAATACTTCATTGTAAACTACAGTCACCATGCTGTGCTGTAGATCTCAACAAATGTATTCTTCCTGTCTCAACTAAAACATTGTACTCTTTGACAACATTTTCCCATTCCTCTCACCCCCTCCAAAAACACCCATTCTTTATGTTGAAGAGAATGGCTAAAAAGTCCCAGCAGGTTTCAACTGACGGCTTCGGTGGTTGTCCCATCACACTTCAATGTTATTAATAGAAAGGGGAGGGGCAATACATAATTTGGACAGGCGGAAAGTACCACTGTAACCACTTTCCTGACTTCACAGAAAAAGTCCTCTTGTTTTCATCTGTAAAATGGGAACCGCGTGAATACCATTCTTCTTTTCTTCAGCCTCCAAAGAAAAAACAGATGCAAAGCCTTTTATCAATTGCAAAACAGTATACAATGTGTGTTATTACTCACAGTTGTCTTACTGTGACCAAACACTTTATAAGCCTGTGGCAAGTCAGCCTTACTCTGAGGAAGTGGACAATATTTGGGGAAGGAGAAGCAGCAGGATCTTTCAGGACAGTAGCCTTGGTGGGTCCAAAAATTCCTTGAGCGAAATGGGAGACAAAACTTTCTTCCTGCTTTGGGGTTTATCCTGTTAGTCTTTTCTCTCTTCACTCCTATTTTCTATGGAGAATTTCCTGGTTTTGGAGTTTGGGTGCGTTTTATGGAGAGGAGGCAGAACATCTTTAGCTCCAGCAGAATGAAAGGATACATGCAAAGGAACCTAGCACAGTATGTGGTACCCAGTTCCCCTTTAACTTGGCTTTATTCATTCACTCCTGGTAGGGCATTAATAAGGGATTTAGCCCCCTCCTATTGAAAACGATTAATTCAGGGAAGAGTTCAGGCAGTGTGGACAGATACAGTGTAGGCCAAGCCTGTTTCTAAGGCAGGAGCTGGGTAGGGAGGGTGAGAAGGGCGAGAAGAATAGGGAAATATGTGTCGTCTGTGTTGCTGCTGTTGCAACCACCACAACAAACAAACAAGTGAAAAAAAAAAAAAAGAATTGTCCATACCGGAAAGTGTGCTGTTTTGGAGGAGGCTGGGGAAAGTGTGGATGGCTCGAGTGGGTCCTGTTGGATTGAAGTCTGACAGTGGTGATTCCCTTCAACAAATGGTCGGGGTGGGAGGGTACACACACACATACAGACACACACACACACCCCACACGCAGCACCAAGCCTCCGATTTCAGCGCTGGCAGGAGATAACCATTCTTAGCTCGCCTTTCCAGGGTTATTTTTGGCTGAGGCTGTTCGCTGATGGCAAAAGGTTTCAGCCCCCTCCCAAATCCCTCCCCATGTTTGTTCTAAAGAGAAACTGGTGCGTGTAGGCTGCGCACTCCCAGGGAGACAGGGAGACGGGCCTGGCGCCGGAGAGGAACCCGGACTCTGCCCAAAGTCTCGCCGCCCACCGGCTGTTTTCTGGCGGAGGGTGTGCCCCGGAGGGCGGCGATCGCGCGTGAAGGCTGGGGCAAGGCGCGGGTGCAGGCGTCACCGGGGTCGGGCTAGCAGGCCCTGGAATCAGGCTTTTGGGACACCCCGAAAGTGAGTCCAACTTGGGGAGAAACTGAGGACACCTCGGGCAGTCTGGCAGTGGAGAAGGTGGGCGGGAGAAAACTTTACAGGAAGGCAGAAGCAATCTCCGCCGAGGGAGTCAGCGAGCGGCCGCGTGGAGTGGAGGGGCGGGCGGTCCCCAGGCGGGCGGGCGCAGGGCGCAGGGTGCCGACCTGCCGGAGAGGGGGCCCGGGCGCGAGGCGGAGTCCCGGCACGCGGCCAGGCTGGTGGAGGCCCCTGGCAGGCTGCAGATTCCCTCCGGCCCCGGGAGCCACAGCAGGACCGGCCAGGAGGCACCACGGAGGGGAGCCCCATCCCGGTGCTGACAGTGCCCACCGTGCCCTACGAGGACTCGGGGCGGGCCGGCGGCGGGGTTCTGCGGCGACCTACCGGCCTCTTCGAGGGCCAGCGCAACTACCTGCCCAAATTCATCCAGAGCGTGCTATCGTCCATTGACCTGCGCGACCGTCGGGGCTGCACCACGGTGGTGGGCAGCGAAGGCAGGTACTTTAGCAGGACGGCCATCGAGATCGTGGGGCAGATGGCCGCGGCCAATGGGGTGAGTGTCCAGATGCCCCTCGCTTCCCGCCACGCTGCCGCCATGCCCTCTCCTAGCCCTTGTCCCCCTGCTGCCTCCAGGCCCAGCTGGGAGGCCCCTGCCCGGCCCAGGCTTTGCTTCCTCACTCCCGTGTCCTCACCCTCCAGCGCCCCACTCCCACCGTGCTGGCAGCCTCCCCGGCGCACCCCGGACACTGGGTTCTATTAGTACCCACCGCCCCCAAAAGACTTGAGGGGTGTCCGTCGTTCCTGGAGCCACTCCGGGCGCCCTGGACTCTTCTCCAACTCTGCACAAATCCCGCACCTGCTCATTTTTCTTTCGGACATTCTCTTACCCGGCCCTGTAGATTCCAAGGCAGCTCCCAGTTTTCCATATTGTTCCCAACGCGTTCACTGCCCACAGTCCCCACACAAACTTCTTTCCCAGGCTCACAACATAGTCCCTCTGCCCCGTGCCCTTTTTGCAATAATCTGCCAGTCCCCTAAGTCTTAGCTCTGCCTATTTAACAGTAGTGGTGTCTCAGAACACACACACACACACACACACACACACACACACACACACACTATCCCTGACATATTTGGCAAGAGTAGGCCCTGAAGGTTTTTAATATTTTGGTTTTTTAACCCAGTGGAATTACTGAATGATTTATTTAATTAGGGTAGGGATGGAGTGGATCCATTTGTTTGATGCTAAACAGCCTGAGCTCGCAGTTCCCAGGGGGCATATCTCTAAATGGTCTGAAACGAGATTTGCAGTGGTTTTCTTAATGCAATTCCCAACTTCTCTCCAAATGCCTTTTGACATTTGACAACATTTCATGCCTCTTCCCCTTTCGCTTTTCATCCTTGTTTTCTCTCCCTTCTCCAACGACCTCGGTAGTCTTCTGCAATCCAGATTCTCAGACTTCGGGTTTTTCTCCCTCTGCCCCTTTCCTCTCTGTCCTATAACTAGAAGCACCTTTTGGCATAGACCCGTATCCCAGTTTCCTCTTTCCCAGGTCCAGCAGCATCTCAAGGACATCTACAAGAGGGATACCTAACTTCAGGGGTCTCTGAATGATATGTGGGAAACATCGTCTAAAAAAGTAATTTTATCCTTATTCATGCAACCAGACCCACACTCATAGAACTTTTCTTTAAGGGGAGTGTCTTGCAGATGTATAAATGAGTGTTAACATCTTTAAAAGCGAAACTGCACGATTCCCTGGCATTTGAATTCCCTCCTTCCTTCCCAACCCTCTCCTTTTCATTTTCTCATTTATTATTAAAAACATTTTTAAAGGATCTCCATGCTTCATATTTATCTACTATAATTCCTCCTTCTCGGTGTTGCAGGGATGGGGAAAGAGGATTTTTTTAAAAAACACAATAAAAAGCAATTGGGAGAAACAGGGCCAATGGTGTTGGGGTGGGTAGTGGAATTGTGATTTTTGACTCCAGTAGACAATGATGCTGGATATATGGGGTTTGATTTCTCTCTGGCTCCTCACTTGAGATTGATGAAGTTTGGCTAGAATCAGGGAGTTGAAGAGAGGTTGACAAATGGTCTTTCACTCTTCTCTGACAGGCTGTTCCTGTGGAGTGATGGAGAATAATGAGCCTTGGGAGAGCTATGGGAGCTCTCATACTCCTTCCCGAGCCAATTTTTTAGGGAGTGAGAGAAACATGGCCTGTCCAATACTTGTTGTGGGTCAAGATATTTTTGAAGCTACGGTTGTTGATTTGCATGGGAAAATTATTATGTCTTATTATTTCTTGTCCCACTTTACCATAAGGGCTCCTCAGCTTCTTACTTCAATGGGTCTTCCATGACACACACACTTTATTAACTCTAAGAGTGGAATTTATTTTAACAGATAATTAGCATAGGTCAATATATGCTGAAAATAGAGTCAAATTAAACCTACTAGCTGTTATAAAGGACAGATGACAAAATCCACATAGAAGCATCGACTCTTAAATAATCTGAAAGTACTACTTCTAAGAGGGGCGGGCATGGGTGAAGGGAAAGGTGGACATGTTTCAGAATTTCAAATGCCAACTTTAACCAATCGTTTCCTCATTTTGTTCACCTTCTTGGGGGCTTATGCTAAAGTGAAGTGAATAGCCATAAGGCTGGCTTCAGGAGAAAGGTGGTCTAAAAGAACTGGATAATTATAAGCAAAATTGGTCTCGAATGATTGAAAATTGATGAGAATGTGCTTGTCTCCTGATTTGGCATCCTGAGTTAGACTCAGGAATACTGAACATGGATCCCAAAGGCTTTGGTCTTTTTTGATATCCTATTGGATAATCATAAGCAGGCTAGAAAAATAGGAAACTAGAATTTATTCTCTTTGAACTGACAAATCTGACCAGTGGGCTGCATTCTCTATATCTGAAAAATCTTGGTTTTGATTGAAAAATTAATTTTACAAAGCAATTTTCTTTTTTTCAATTAAATTTCATTTTTTTTTTTTTGACACAGGGTCTCACTTTGTTGCCCAGGCTGGAGTGCAATGGTACAGTCTTGGCTCACTGTAGCCTTGACCTCCCCAGATTCAGGTGATCTTCCCACCTCAGCCTCCTGAGTAGCTGGGGCTATAGGTGCACGCCACTATGCACAGCTGATTTTTGTGTTTTTACTACTCATAGGGTTTCTCTGTTGCCCAGTCTAGTCTCAAACTCCTGATCTCAAGAGATCTGCCTGCCTTGGCCTCCTAAAGTGTCATGAACCACCATGCCCAGCCTACAAAGCAATGTTCTAGGAAAAACTACAGTTACTCTTTGATTATGTAATTGCTCGAGAAGAAAAGCATGGCATTTCTAAAATGATGAACTATATTACTTATATTTTAATATCTCATAAAGTTTGAAATAGACATTTCAAACATAAACATGTATAAAAATTTTTATAAATTATAAAATCAAAAACATTTTACAATTATTTTATTATAAAATTATTATAGAATCAAAAACATTATAAATTTAAACAACTTTTTTTAGAAATTTATTTTGGGATTTCCCATGGAGTGATGGAGAATAATGAGCCTTGGGAGAGCTATGGCAGCTCTCATACTCCTTCCTGGGCCAACTTTTTTAGGAAATGGGAGAAATATACCCTGTTCAATGTTTATTGTGGGTCAGGATATTTTTGAAGCTATAATTGTTGATTTGCTTCAAACTTTAAAAAAATTATTATAAAATTATGGGATGTAAAAAAATTTATTATAAAACTTTGAAATTTTCAAACTTTCAGAAAAGCAGACAGATGAGATTAATGGCACTCACAGGCAAGCATAGAACATAGATTGTAAACATTTTGCTATATTTGTGTCATGACTATTTTTTGCTTGTGTTTGAAAGTATATTAAAGAAAATGATATTTTACCCCTAAATTCTTTAGTACAGATTTCTAAAAAAATAAGAACATTTTCCTGTATAGTTACAAAATCATCTTTTCAAACAAAATAAAAAATGGCTTTTTTATATCATTTATTACCCAGTCCAAATTCAGATTTCCTCAATTATTATGAAATGTCCTTTTATTTTTTGAGACAAAGTCTTGCTCTTTCACACAGCCTGAAGTGCAGTGAAACAATCATAGCTCATTGCAGCCTCAAACTCCTGGGCTCAAGTGATCTTCCTGCCTCAGCTTCCTGAGTAGCTAGGACTAGAGGTGCACACCACCATGCCCAGCTAATTTATTGTTTTTGTAGAGATGGAGGTCTTACTACGTTGCCCAGGCTGGTCTCAAACTCCTGGCCTCAAGTGATCCTTCCAGCTTGGTCTCCCTGAAATATCTTTTGTGGCTGGTTTGTTCAAATTAGTTTCTTCTAATCAAGGGATACACATTGCATTTGATTATTTAGCTCAAGACTTTTTTAACCTGGAAAATACCCATACTCTTTGTTTATGTATTTATTTAGTGAAATTGACTTGTTGAAAAACTAGTCAGTTGTCCTGTAGAATATTTCCCCTTCTGGAATTTTCTGGTTGCTTTTTATGGTGTCATTTAACTTTTCACTCTGTTTTTTCCTGGTTAACTGGAAGTTAGTTCTAAAGGCTTTTAGGCCTGCTATAACAAAATACCAAAAACTGGATGACTTATAAAGAACAGAAATTTATTTCTCACAGTCCTAGAGGCTAGCAAGTTTAAAATCAAGGAGCATGAGGTTTTGATATCTGGTTAGGACCAACTTTCTGGTTCATAGATTGGCCTTCTTGCTGGGCCCTCACATAGTGGGAGAGACTAGCTAGCTCTCTGGGGCCTCTTTTATAAGGGCACTAATTCCAATCATGAAGCCTCTGTCCTTATGATCTAATGACCCCCTAAAGGCCCCACCTTTTAATACCAGCACCTTTGGGGTTAGGATGTCAACATATTAATTTGGGGAAGACATACACGTTCAGCCCATTGCAAGGTTTAGTTAGATTCAGGTTCAACTTCTTTTTTTAAAGACTATTTCATAGGCAATAATGTGTATTCACATCCCATCATTAGTGATGGTGAGATGATCGCAAGGTTAGGGTGATCACTGCCTATCTCCTCTGCTATATTCCCCCTTGGGTCAAGCCAGTAGTCTGTGACGTGAACTTTGTACCATGTGTATATTCAGTTATATTCTGTATCAATAGTTACTTGATTGTTTTAGCATTTATTAATGATCCTTGCTTGAGTTGATTATTTCATTAGGGGTTTCAAAATGGTGAATTTCTAATTCTCTAATTCTATCTACATGTTTTAGCTGGCATTTTTCTATAAGCAGACCATTTTCTTCACAACTGGGTTATTTGGCTACCCTGAAACATAGTTCCTTCCGGGAAGGCAGAACATATGTTTATTTCTGTCTTTTAAAAATTACTGGTGTTTGGAGTGAAGATTAGGTGAGCTAACTACCTCCACAGGTGACAAATGAATTTTGTTTTGTCTCACTTTTGCTTTTTTGAATATCACTGTGGCTGCTTGGATTTTTATATTTAATTTGAATGGATTAGGGAATAAATGAGAAGATAGGTTTTATCTGTTTCTGTAGTTTTTATGTGGCTGTGTGAACTTACTTTTAAAAATTCCCAGAAATATTTTAATTCCCCTTTAAAGATATAAACTATGTCATACTATAAAGCAAAAGAAAAACCAATCATGTGAAGAGTAAATAGTATCGTTTAAACGAATTGTGGTTAAGCTTAGTTTGTAACTAATTAGTTTTTTATTTTCTTTCTACTTTTATCTGCTTCAGAGCCTCTTCAGTGGTTTAGATCTTCTACGTGTCAAATTATTCTAATCTCTTAAAAAGTTTAAGAGCTAAAATACAACACAATGACTACAGGAATGCCCTTGTCCTTTTCTGGGTAGGTACACCTAAGGCAACTTCTTTTTCTCTTCTTTGTTCTCTTCTTCTTTCTTATTCTTAAATCATCTTCAATATTGGACAGATGACAGCACTATGCCTGCCTCAAGATGTTTCTGACTTTTTCTTTTTCTTTTTTTTTTTTTTTTTGAGATGGAGTCTTGCTCTGTCACCCAGGCTAGAGTGCAGTGGCACAATCTTGGCTCACTACAACTTCTGTCTCCTGGGTTCCAGTGATTCTCCCAACTCAGCCTCCTGAGTAGCTGGGGTTACAGGCATGCACCACCACACCTAGCTAATTTTTTGTATTTTTACCAGAGACGGGGTTTCACCATGTTGGCCAGGCTGGTCTTGAACTCCTGACCTCAAGGGATCTGCCTGCCTTGGCCTCCCAAAGTGCTGGGATTACACGTGTGAGCCACTGCACCCGGCCGTTTCTGACTTTTTCTAAAGTCTTCTTTCTCTGGAGATGACATTATATAATAGCACTGTTCAATAGAAGTTTCTTTGATGATGGAACTGTTCTATAATCTGCATTGTCCCAGCCACTAGCCATATGTGACTACTGTAACACTTGAAATGTGGCTAGAGCAACTGAAGAACTGAATTTTGCATTTTACTGAATTTTAATTAATTAAAATAGAAATGCAAATAACCATAAGTGGTTAGTAGCTACCATACTGGACAGCAAAGATCTATAATTCAGCATTTAAAATCGATTTTGTTTTGTTTTCAAAAATGGAGTCAGACTGTTACAACCCAAAAGAACTGTAGGTTAAATTAAGGTAAATCCCCAAATACTACATACACATTTGGGAAATCCAAACCAGATTTTTTCATGTGATAACCACACCCTCTTTTGACTTTAGCCTTGGAGGTAATGGAGTATGGCAGAAAAAACCCTGTATCAGCAGCTGGAAGACTCACCTTCTTTTCCTAGCTCTGCCATATATTGACCAAAAGAGTCAAAGTCCATTCAGATGGTTGAAGGGCCTTGGAATTTTGTTTTTGGTTTTCACATACAAGTTGGAGGGCAGATGCGTTAGCCTCTTGAAATACCCAGAAACCACTTGTTTCCTCATCTAAAAATCAGGTATGACAGGATCATTTAATTATCCTGGAAATCAGATGAAGCACTGCATATGAAAGCACTTTGTAACATCGATAGCACTGGGAAATGTAAAGACCTTTTACTGAAATATAAAGGTGTATGGTCAACTGAATATATCTCAGATAGTTAGGATTTGACTGTATATATTGAATATAACCTGTAGTGGGCCCCTTGGTAAACAGCTTACAGTTTTGTTGCAAGTTTTAGCCAAGAGAAAATTTATTTGTTGACTAGTCATGCCCTTTATTGGCCACATGATGAGCAGCCAAGATATTAACACACAGTGCACCTTGCAGAATTCAAGAATGTCTCAGTGTCTTGTGAACTAGGAAGCTGAAATGCAGTGGTATGCAGAAGGCTGGCTCAGTAGGAGCCTTGGGAGTGTCCTCCAGATAGATGTTTGTGCAGGTTGTGTTTGATTCCAGTTGGCCATGAAAAGCTGGTTGCTCTAAAGAATGAGAATATACTTGGTTTTGCATTTACTAGAACTATCTGGGGAACAAATCTTGGGGTGGAAGAAAGAAGGGAGGGAGGGAAAGCTGTGCTTCAATACCTAGGGCTTCTTTCCTGGAATGGATCTGAGAATCTGGGATTGGGTGGCTAATATCTCATCTCTAGAAGGGAGAAAGAACTGGGTGGTGATGGCTTTGTATTTTCTATTGGAGTTCACTAGAGAATAGGTGAATGGAATGGGCTGCTATGATCCAGACATTAGGGAGGACAGGTTTGTGATACATTAGAAAACTTGAATGAGCCCTTCTATGATTCTCTCTTCCCTCTTTCTGCCTCCCGTTCTTAATCACCATCCGCAGGTTGTGGAATTAGCAAATCTATTATGTGAGCAATAGCAAACTTACAGGAGCCCTTGGCTCCATCTATCTCCCTGTTTGTGTCAGTTCCTTCTGGATGCTTTTAGTCTGTGGTCTTCATTCACTCTTTTTATGGGGAAGTAAAAGGAGTGGGACAGATTATGAGAACAGCTGGGTCCTCCCAGTTGCTGGGGTGGTTATTTTAAGCTTTGTTTAATGTGTCCAGAGACCCAGATGGCATTTTTAACTAAGCTGCTTTATTAAATCTTGTGATAAAGCATAGTGATGTTTATTGAAAAGGCAGACACGCATCAGCAACATTATGCGTGAAACTTGCTCTAAGAATTTTATATAAAACATCTGTTCTCTTTGAGCCTTTTGTGAACTCTGGAAGTTTGCTAGTTTCTATACAGACTTGAGGACAAGAAGTTGGAACCCACTTTTGGAGATGTCCAAGCATAGGTATTGGAATCATTAATCCTAACCCTCTCAGTTTTAAGGCCCCGGATACCCTTCTGTTAGACAACAGTAACATGAGCAAGCACTGTAATAACCTTTAAACAAGATTATTTGGAAATAATGGACAAGAAAAATTAGTATACATTGTTTGGGGATTTTAAAATTAAAGATAAAAAGCTAGGGCTTCAATGACCTGTGCCAGCCTATAGCCTTAAGAGTCAATTTGCAAACACTCAAGATTTGACCAATATGCCTCTACTACTTCTACTTAACACAGTCAAAGGGAAATTTTTAGATTCTTTCATCTGATTTGACTCTCTTAGTTACGAATAAGAGGATATCTAGAATATATATGTGACTTGTTAAAATGAAAATCCACCTTCTCTGAGTCTTCAAATATCTTTCATATCTTACATTTTTTAGTCACATCAACTTTTGAAGTCATGTCCGTAGTTGTATGAAAAGAAAAATTTCAGGAACATTCAACCTCAAAAGTTCTTTTTCTTAGTCTGAAGTCGTAGAAGCATTTGACTTTTACTTTCTCTTTTTAAGTTGGTACTAGTAGGTATTTTGTATAAATATAATATTTAATTATGGCCTTTGTATTCTTTTTCTCTAGTAAACATCCTGGTTTTTAGCTATCAATATGTAGTTTTACATTTAGGGATTTCTAATGGAAAGAGAAAGGAATCTGAAATCAGAGGACGAGAGTTTATTCTACTTGACCAAACACATACACAATACTGGAAGGAGAGTTTTACAACAAATATTTAATATCTATGACATGTAAAACGTTTTTTGAAATCAAGAAAATTCAAACAATTCAATACAAATATCATCAATAATAACACATGAACAGGTGGCCAACCTTATTAATAACCAGAGAAATATAAATTAAAACAATCCATCAACTTGTAAAAAAGATGAAATTACCCAGAGTTGGTGTAGGTGATGGAAAATTGTCATGTTTGTATACTGTTCATAGAAGTTAAATTGACATAACTTTTTGGTCAGGCAATTTGGAAGTATATATCTAAATTAATAGAGTAGTTTTCTAATAACCTGGGAATCTCTTAATCTAAGAATCTTTACTGTAGATTTTTCTAGAACAAATGTACAAACATCTGTGTACAAGGGTACTCACTGCAGCATTTTGCTAAGGAAAAACTCAGAAAAAATCTATATGTTCAACAGAGAACAGGTACATAATTTATGACACAACTGCACAATATACACCCCTAAAATAAAGGATATAAATTTATATGTAGTATGAAAAAGATGTGAATGATAGCTTGTTGGTGAAAAACAGCAATGACTGGAATATTGTGTGTAACGTAATCCTGCTTTTCTGTATATAATGTAGGCATAGAAAATAGGATTGAAAGGACATACTCTAGTCAACAGTGTATACAGCTTGGGTGGAGGGGGTGTATAATGGGGAAGGAGAGTCCCTTTTCCTATCTATTCCATATACATCTCTGGATTTAAAAGATCATACATGCATACGCATTACCTTCAAAATTAAAATGATAAAGACAAAAGGAGAAGCTTTGGATTTGAATCATGATACTACTGTTTGCAACTTCTATGACCGTGGGGAAGTCGCCTAGCCTCCTGGGGTTTATTTCCTCATTTATAAAAATAGGGAAAGTAATAATACTTGTCTACATATCTTCTAGGGTTGTTGGGAGGATTGAATGTGATAATGGGTTACAGCATTATGAATTACTTATTCATATAACACAATTATTATAAAAATATTTTGCTCTGATTAAAATAAAAGAAGGACGAGATCGTGTGTGTTTTTCAGTCCCAGTAGCTTTACTAACCAGAAAGCGCCTGCTGATGTGGTGATCACAGTTGCTTTGGTGCAGCTTCCTGTTGACTTTTGGCAATTCTCCACGCTGCTAGCTAAGGCTGAGGTGGCGACTGTGGAAGGTGTGATCTCCTCCCCCTCCCAGCACACATTTGTGTGCATACTCACACTCATGCACACACAAACACACACATGCACACTCTATCACAGTACATGAGGTGGCAGTAGCTGCTCCGGCATAGACTTTCACACAACATAAAGGGCTTTTTTGGTGTGGTCTGTGCATTATTTCCTGTTAAGCATGAGCTGAGTCAGTGCCATGCTTTTCCATCTGAAACCTTTCTGAGGCTCAGGCTGTGTTAAGAGCAAACCCTCTCCCCTCCATGCCCACCCCATGGCCCTCTACTGAAGCCAGATCATAATCTGCTCATTTCATGAGGATTTTCAAACCGAATGGACTGGGCCATGTGAGAGATCACTGAAAGGAACAGACCAAGCAGAGGCTAAGAGACTCCACGCTAATCTGCTGAGTCATCTGAAGATGCACAGCTGTGGCAGCTCACGGTGCTTTAAAGTACTTTGGCAGGATGTTTGTTCAGGGGGCCTGTTCCTGCAGCCCTGCTGAATGTTTGGTTAGGAGGCATAATCATTTTTTGGACAGGATCTCCCAAATGTAAGGTGATAGATGCTAATGTGGAATATAATACAGAAGATCCAGCTTGGATGTCATAAATAACAATAAAGTGCTTAATCTTGCTGAGTTGTAAATCTATGATTGCCAGAGGTCTTTAGTTCACTGGAACATAGTATGGGGGCAGGGGCACTTAGCAAATAGGCAGTTATTATTTTCCAACCAGACAGAAACTGGTCTGATGAAATTTATCTAAAAAGGCATACACATGTATTTTAATTAATTGTGACAATTACTCAGAGAAAACACATGGCCCTAAAGAGGCTGAGGGTTTTTTGTTCTACCTATAAATGTATATGTATATTCACCTATATTCTACCTATGTATAAGTAAGAGAATGAGTTTTTGTTTTGGGGATATATATTTATACGTATCTATACAGACAGATATACACATACTTAATTTCTGTGTACCTATTAAGGTGCGGTGACAGATGGAAAGTATTTTTAAGCATTTAGATAGCTTATTCTATAGCATATGTGTGCATATAGCCCCCCCATAAAGCTTTGTCTCTTTTCTGGATATATTTAACAAGAGGCTAGAACAGAGTCCAAAATGTCAGAAATGTTTGAACATTCCATAGAAATGAAGGAGGTGTTTCCAAATGACCTATGTTTCTATGGCAATAAATAGAACTTGTGCTGCGTTGGATGGGTCAGGAGTAAGGAATATAAACAGTGTAAGTATGGCTATTCCAGGCAGAAATCTACCTTGTAAGAACAGCTTTGTGCAGTGAGCTCGACAACATTGATCAGTTAGCAGTCCGGTTCAGTACAACATTGATAAGGTAGCAAGACGGTTCGGCAGTGCCAGTCGGAGACACAGATGGGGACAATCAAAGAAGATGCAGGTCAGGACAAGGATGCAGACTTGTACCTGTCACTACCATGGACTTCAGCAGCTTCTCAGTGAGCAGGTTTATGATCAAAGAAGAAAGACATCATTGATATGTAAGCATGTTACAATTAATTTGCTGTTTAGTTACTAGCAAACTACATCCAGTTTTTAGTTTTTAGGTTTTTTTTCTTTTTTGAAACAGGTTCTTGTTCTGTCATCCAGGTGGGAGTGCAGTCGTTATCCAAGCTCACTGCAGCCTTAAAATCCTGGGCTCCGTAGATCCTCCCACCTCAGCCTCCCAAGAAGCTGGGACTACAGGTGCACACGACCATGGCCAGCTAATATTTCTAATTTTTTTGTAGAGATAAGGCCTTGCTGTATTGCCCAGGCTGCTCATGAGTTCATGGCAGTGTAGATATTTCCATGTTTATACAGATGATGGTGTAGATATTTCCATGTTTATACAGATGAGTGTGTAGATATTTCCATGCTTTTAAAAATGGCGGTGTAGATATTTCCATGTTTATAGAGATGGCGGTGTAGATATTTCCATGTTTATACAGATAGCGGTGTAGATATTTCCACGTTTTTAAAGATAACGGTGTAGATATTTCCATTTTTATACAGGTAGCGGTGTAGATATTTCCATGTTTACACAGATGGCGGTGTAGATATTTCCATGTTTATTGAGATAGCGGTGTAGACATTTCCATGTTTATACAGATAGTGGTGTAGATATTTCCATGTTTATAGAGATAGCGGTGTAGATATTTCCATATTTATACATATAGCGGTGTAGATATTTCCATGTTTATAGTGATAGCAGTGTAGGAATTTCCATGTTTATAGTGATAGCGGTGTAGATATTTCCATGTCTATATGGATAGCGGTGTAGATATTTCCATGTTTATACGGATAGCGGTGTTGATATTTTCATGTTTATACAGATAGCGGTGTAGGTATTTCCATGCTAATACAGATAGCGGTGTAGATATTTCCATGTTTATACAGATGGCTGTGTAGATATTTCCATGTTTATACAGATGGCAGTGTAGATATTTCCATGTTTATGCAGATGGTGGTGTTGATATTTCCGTGTTTACAGAGATAGCGGTGTAGATATTTCCATCGTTGCACAGTTTGCGGTGTAGGTATTTCCATCTTTACACAGATAATGGTGTAGATATTTGCGAATTTACAAAGATAGCTGTGTAGATGTTTCCATGTTTACACAGATGGCGTTGTAGATATTTCCATGTTTACACAGATAGCGTTGTAGATATTTCCATGTTTATACAGATAGCGGTGTAGGTATTTCCATGTTTATACAGATAGCGGTGTAGATATTTCCATGTTTATAGAGATAGCAATGTAGATATTTCCATGTTTATACCGATGGCGTTGTACATATTTTCATGTTTATAGAGATAGCGGTGTAGATATTTACATATTTATGCAGATAACGGTGTAGAAATTTCCATGTTTATACAGATATCGGTGTAAATATTTCCATGTTTATACAGATCACGGTGTAGATATTTCCATGTTTATAGAGATAGCGGTGTAGATATTTCCTTGTTTATACAGATAGCGGTGCAGATATTTCCATGTTTCTACAGATGGCGGTTTTGATATTTCCATGTATACACAGATGACCGTGTAGATATTTCCATGTTTATACAGATGGCGGCGCAGATATTTCTATGGATATGTAGATGGCGGTGTAGATATTTCCATGTATATACACATGGCTGTGCAGATATTTCCATGTTTATACAGATGGTGGTGTAGATATTTCCATGTTTATACAGATAACTTTGTAAGTATTGCCATGTTTATACAGATGGTGGTGTAGATATTTCGATGTTTATAGAGATAGCAGTGCAGATATTTCCATGTTTATACAGATAGCGGTGTAGATATTTCCATGTTTATACTGATCGTGGTGTAGATATTTCCATGTTTATAGAGATGGCGGTGTAGATATTTCCATGTTCATAGAGATAGCGGTGTTGATTTTTCCATGTTTATGGAGATAGCGGTGTGGATATTTCCATGTTTATACAGATAGGGGTGTAGATATTTCCATGTTTATAGAGATGGCGGTGTCGATGTTTCCATGTTTATACAGATCACGGTGTAGATATTTCCATGTTTATACAGATCGCGTTGTAGATATTTCCATGTTTATACAGATCATGGTGCTGATATTACCATGTTTATATGGATAGCGGTGCAAATATTTCCACATTTATACAGATAGCGGTGTAGTTATTAGCATGTTTATACAGATCGCGGTGTAGATATCTCCATGTATAAACAGATGTCTGTGTATATATTTCCATGTTTAAACAGATGGCTGTATAGATATTTCCTTGTTTATACAAATAGCGGTGTAGTTATTTCCATGTTTATACAGATAGCGGTGTAGATATTTCCATGTATATACAGATGGCTGTTTAGATATTTCCATGTTTATACAGATGGCTGTGTAGATATTTCCATGTTTATACAGATGACTTTGTAGGTATTTCCATGTTTATACAGATGGGGGTGTAGATATTTCCATGTTTATAGAGATAGCTGTGTAGATATTTCCATGTTTATACAGATCGCGGTGTAGATATTTCCATGTTTATACAGATCGCGGTGTAGGTATCTCCATATTTATACAGACAGCAGTGGAGATATTTCCATGTTTATACACATAGCGGTGTACATATTTCCATGTTTATAGACACAGCGGTGTAGGTATTTCCATGTTTATACAGATAGCGGTGCAGATATTTCCATGTTTATACAGATGCCTATGCAGTTATTTCCATATTTATACAGAGGGCCTTGTAGATATTTCCATGTTTATACAGATGGCAGTGTAGATTTTTCCATGTTCCTACACAAGACTGTGCCAGGTATTTCCATGTTTATACAGACGGCTTTGTAGATATTTCCATGTTTATAGAGATAGCGGTGTAGATATTTCGATGTTTACAGAGATAGCAGTGGAGATATTTCCATGTTTATACAGATAGCGGTGTAGATATTTCCATGTTTATATTGATCGTGGTGTAGATATTTCCATGTTTATAGAGATGGCGGTGTAGATATTTCCATGTTCATAGAGATAGCGGTGTTGATTTTTCCATGTTTACAGAGATAGCGGTGTGGATATTTCCATGTTTATACAGATAGGGGTGTAGATATTTACATGTTTATAGAGATGGCGGTGTAGATATTTCCATGTTTATACAGATCACGATGTAGATATTTC
This sequence comes from Pan paniscus, assembly GCF_029289425.2. Classification (NCBI taxonomy): domain Eukaryota; kingdom Metazoa; phylum Chordata; class Mammalia; order Primates; family Hominidae; genus Pan; species Pan paniscus. The sequence goes on from NC_073270.2 coordinate 74,870,845, forward strand.
CTTGTTTATACAAATAGCGGTGTACTTATTTCCATGTTTATACAGATAGCGGTGTAGATATTTCCATGTATATACAGATGGCTGTGTAGATATTTCCATGTTTATGCATATGGCTGTGTACATATTTCCATGTTTATGCAGATGACTTTGTAGTTATTTCCATGTTTATACAGATGCCGGTGTAAATATTTCCATGTTTATAGAGATAGCTGTGTAGATATTTCCATGTTTATACAGATAGCGGTGTAGATATTTCCATGTTTATACAGATCGCGGTGTAGACATTTCCATGTTTATACAGATCACGGTGTAGATATTTCCATGTTTATAGAGATAGAGGTGTAGATATTTACATGTTTTTACAGATATCGGTGAAGATATTTCCATGTTTACACAGATTGCGGTATAGATATTTCCATCTTTCTACAGATGGCATTGTAGATATTCCCATGTTTATACAGATGGCGGTGTAGATATTTCCATGTTTATATAGATGGCGGTGTAGATATTACCATGTTTATACAGATAGCGGTGTAGATATTTCCATGTTTATACAGATCGTGGTGAAGAGATTTCCATGTTTATACAGATCGCGGTGTAGATATTTCCAGGTTTATACAGATCGCGGTGTAGATATTTTCGTGTTTATACAGATAGCGGTGTAGATATGTCCATGTTTATACAGCTCGCAGTGCAGATATTTATATCTTTATACAGATGGCATTGTAGATATTTCCTTATTCACACAGATGGCGGTGTAGATGTTTCCATGTTTATACAGATGGCAGAGTAGTTAGTTCCATGTTTATGGAGATGGCAGTGTAGATATTTTCATGTTTATAGAGATGGCGGTGTAGATATTTCCATGTTTATAGAGATAGCAGTGTAGATATTTACATGTTTATACTGATGGCTGTGTAGATATTTCCATGTGTATACAGATGGCATTGTAGATATTTCCATGTTTATACAGATGACTGTATACGTATTTCCATGTTTTTACAGATGGCAGTGCAGATATTTCCATGTTTATAGAGATAGCGGTGTAGATATTTCCATGTTTCTACAGATGGTGGTGTTGATATTTCCATCTATACACAGATGGCCGTGTAGATATTTCCATGTTTATATAGATGGCGGCGTAGATATTTCCATGGACATGCAGATGGCGGTGTAGATATTTCCATGTTTAAACAGATAGCGGTGTAGATATTTCCATGTTTACACAGATAGTCGTGTAGATATTTCCGTCTTTATACACATGGCAGAGTAGATACTTCCATCTTTATGGAGATGGCAGTGTAGATATTTTCATGTTTATAGAGATGGCGGTGTAGATATTTCCATATTTATAGAGATAGCGGTGTAGACATTTCCATCTTTTTACAGATGTCAGTGTAGATATTTCCATATTTATACAGATGTCTGTGTAGATGTTTCCATGTGTATACAGATGGTATTGTAGGTATTTCCATGTTTATACAGATGGTGGTGTAGATATTTCCATGTTTATTCAGATGACTGTGTTGATATTTCCATGTTTTTACAGATGGCAGTGTAGATATTTCAATGTTTATAGAGATGGCGCTGTAGATATTTCCATGTTTATACAGATAACGGTGGAGATATTTCCATGTTTATACAGAGAGCAGTGGAGATATTTCCATGTTTATACACATAGCGGTGTACATATTTCCATGTTTATAGAGACAGTGGTGTAGGTATTTCCATGTTTATACAGATAGCGGTGCAGATCTTTCCATGTTTACGCAGATGCCTATGCAGATATTTCCATTTTTATACAGAGGGCTGTGTAGATATTTATATGTTTATACAGAAGGCAGTGTAGATATTTAAATGTTCCTACACATGACTGTGTAGGTATTTCCATGTTTATATAGATGTCTTTGTAGATATTTCCATGTTTATAGATACAGCGGTGTAGATATTTCCATGTTTATACAGATAGCGGTGTATATATTTCCATGTTTATACAGACCATGGTGTAGATATTTCCATGTTTATGCAGATACCGGTGTAGATATTTCCATGATTATACAGACCGCAGTGTAGATATTTCGATGTTTATAGAGATAGCAGTGTAGATATTTCCACGTTTGTACAGATGGCGGTGTTCATGTTTCCATCTATACATAGATTGCCGTGTAGGTATTTCCATGTGTATACAGATGGCATTGAAGATATTTCCATGTTTATACAGATGGTGGTGTAGATATTTCCATGTTTACACATATGACTGTATAGGTATTTCCATGTTTATACAGATGGCGGTGTAGATATTTCCATGTTTATAGAGATAGCGGTGTAGATATTTCCATATTTATAAAGATAACGGTGTAGAAATTTCCATGTTTATACAGATAGCGGTGTTAATATTTCCATGTTTATACAGATGACGGTGTAGATATTTCCATGTTTATAGAGATAGCGGTCTAGACATTTCCATGTTTATACAGATAGCGGTGTAGATATTTCCATGTTTATACAGACCGCGGTGTAGATACTTCCATGTTTATACAGATAGCGGTGCAGATATTTCCATGTTTGTACAGATGGCGGTGTTAATATTTCCATGTATACACAGATGACCGTGTAGATATTTCCATGTTTATACAGGTGGCGGCACAGATATTTCCATGGATATGTAGATGGCGGTGTAGATATTTCCATGTTTATACAGATAGCGGTGTAGCTATTTCCATGTTTATATAGATAGCGGTGTAGATATTTCCATGTTTATACACATGGCTGTGTAGATATTTCCATGTTTATACAGATGGCGGTGTAGATATTTCCATGTTTATACAGATAACTTTGTAAGTATTTCCAAGTGTATACAGATGGCGGTGTAGATATTTCGATGTTTATAGAGATAGCAGTGCAGATATTTCCATGTTTATACAGATAGCGGTGTAGATATTTCCATGTTTATACTGAACGCGGTGTAGATATTTCCATGTTAATAGAGATGGCGGTGTAGATATTTCCATGTTCATAGAGATAGCCGTGTTTATTTTTCCATGTTTATAGAGATAGCGGTGTGGATATTTCCATGTTTATACAGATAGGGGTGTAGATATTTCCATGTTTATAGAGATGGCGGTGTAGATATTTCCATGTTTATACAGATCACGGTGTAGATATTTCCTTGTTTATACAAATAGCGGTGAAGTTATTTCCATGTTTATACAGATAGCGGTGTAGATATTTCCATGTATATACAGATGGCTGTGTAGATATTTCCATGTTTATACAGATGACTTTGTAGGTATTTCCATGTTTATACAGATGGCGGTGTAGATATTTCCATGTTTATACAGATAGTGGTGTAGATATTTCCATGTTTATAGAGATAGCGGTGTAGATATTTCCATATTTATACATATAGCGGTGTAGATATTTCCATGTTTATAGTGATAGCAGTGTAGGAATTTCCATGTTTATAGTGATAGCGGTGTAGATATTTCCATGTCTATATGGATAGCGGTGTAGATATTTCCATGTTTATACGGATAGCGGTGTTGATATTTTCATGTTTATACAGATAGCGGTGTAGGTATTTCCATGCTAATACAGATAGCGGTGTAGATATTTCCATGTTTATACAGATGGCTGTGTAGATATTTCCATGTTTATACAGATGGCAGTGTAGATATTTCCATGTTTATGCAGATGGTGGTGTTGATATTTCCGTGTTTACAGAGATAGCGGTGTAGATATTTCCATCCTTGCACAGTTTGCGGTGTAGGTATTTCCATCTTTACACAGATAATGGTGTAGATATTTGCGAATTTACAAAGATAGCTGTGTAGATGTTTCCATGTTTACACAGATGGCGTTGTAGATATTTCCATGTTTACACAGATAGCGTTGTAGATATTTCCATGTTTATACAGATAGCGGTGTAGGTATTTCCATGTTTATACAGATAGCGGTGTAGATATTTCCATGTTTATAGAGATAGCAATGTAGATATTTCCATGTTTATACCGATGGCGTTGTACATATTTTCATGTTTCTAGAGATAGCGGTGTAGATATTTACATATTTATGCAGATAACGGTGTAGAAATTTCCATGTTTATACAGATATCGGTGTAAATATTTCCATGTTTATACAGATCACGGTGTAGATATTTCCATGTTTATAGAGATAGCGGTGTAGATATTTCCTTGTTTATACAGATAGCGGTGCAGATATTTCCATGTTTCTACAGATGGCGGTTTTGTTATTTCCATGTATACACAGATGACCGTGTAGATATTTCCATGTTTATACAGATGGCGGCGCAGATATTTCTATGGATATGTAGATGGCGGTGTAGATATTTCCATGTATATACACATGGCTGTGCAGATATTTCCATGTTTATACAGATGGTGGTGTAGATATTTCCATGTTTATACAGATAACTTTGTAAGTATTGCCATGTTTATACAGATGGTGTTGTAGATATTTCGATGTTTATAGAGATAGCAGTGCAGATATTTCCATGTTTATACAGATAGCGGTGTAGATATTTCCATGTTTATACTGATCGTGGTGTAGATATTTCCATGTTTATAGAGATGGCGGTGTAGATATTTCCATGTTCATAGAGATAGCGGTGTTGATTTTTCCATGTTTATGGAGATAGCGGTGTGGATATTTCCATGTTTATACAGATAGGGGTGTAGATATTTCCATGTTTATAGAGATGGCGGTGTCGATGTTTCCATGTTTATACAGATCACGGTGTAGATATTTCCATGTTTATACAGATCGCGTTGTAGATATTTCCATGTTTATACAGATCATGGTGCTGATATTACCATGTTTATATGGATAGCGGTGCAAATATTTCCACATTTATACAGATAGCGGTGTAGTTATTAGCATGTTTATACAGATCGCGGTGTAGATATCTCCATGTATAAACAGATGTCTGTGTATATATTTCCATGTTTAAACAGATGGCTGTATAGATATTTCCTTGTTTATACAAATAGCGGTGTAGTTATTTCCATGTTTATACAGATAGCGGTGTAGATATTTCCATGTATATACAGATGGCTGTTTAGATATTTCCATGTTTATACAGATGGCTGTGTAGATATTTCCATGTTTATACAGATGACTTTGTAGGTATTTCCATGTTTATACAGATGGGGGTGTAGATATTTCCATGTTTATAGAGATAGCTGTGTAGATATTTCCATGTTTATACAGATCGCGGTGTAGATATTTCCATGTTTATACAGATCGCGGTGTAGGTATCTCCATATTTATACAGACAGCAGTGGAGATATTTCCATGTTTATACACATAGCGGTGTACATATTTCCATGTTTATAGACACAGCGGTGTAGGTATTTCCATGTTTATACAGATAGCGGTGCAGATATTTCCATGTTTATACAGATGCCTATGCAGTTATTTCCATATTTATACAGAGGGCCTTGTAGATATTTCCATGTTTATACAGATGGCAGTGTAGATTTTTCCATGTTCCTACACAAGACTGTGCCAGGTATTTCCATGTTTATACAGACGGCTTTGTAGATATTTCCATGTTTATAGAGATAGCGGTGTAGATATTTCGATGTTTACAGAGATAGCAGTGGAGATATTTCCATGTTTATACAGATAGCGGTGTAGATATTTCCATGTTTATATTGATCGTGGTGTAGATATTTCCATGTTTATAGAGATGGCGGTGTAGATATTTCCATGTTCATAGAGATAGCTGTGTTGATTTTTCCATGTTTACAGAGATAGCGGTGTGGATATTTCCATGTTTATACAGATAGGGGTGTAGATATTTACATGTTTATAGAGATGGCGGTGTAGATATTTCCATGTTTATACAGATCACGATGTAGATATTTCCTTGTTTATACAAATAGCGGTGTACTTATTTCCATGTTTATACAGATAGCGGTGTAGATATTTCCATGTATATACAGATGGCTGTGTAGATATTTCCATGTTTATGCATATGGCTGTGTACATATTTCCATGTTTATGCAGATGACTTTGTAGTTATTTCCATGTTTATACAGATGCCGGTGTAAATATTTCCATGTTTATAGAGATAGCTGTGTAGATATTTCCATGTTTATACAGATAGCGGTGTAGATATTTCCATGTTTATACAGATCGCGGTGTAGACATTTCCATGTTTATACAGATCACGGTGTAGATATTTCCATGTTTATAGAGATAGAGGTGTAGATATTTACATGTTTTTACAGATATCGGTGAAGATATTTCCATGTTTACACAGATTGCGGTATAGATATTTCCATCTTTCTACAGATGGCATTGTAGATATTTCCATGTTTATACAGATGGCGGTGTAGATATTTCCATGTTTATATAGATGGCGGTGTAGATATTACCATGTTTATACAGATAGCGGTGTAGATATTTCCATGTTTATACAGATCGTGGTGAAGAGATTTCCATGTTTATACAGATCGCGGTGTAGATATTTCCAGGTTTATACAGATCGCGGTGTAGATATTTTCGTGTTTATACAGATAGCGGTGTAGATATGTCCATGTTTATACAGCTCGCAGTGCAGATATTTATATCTTTATACAGATGGCATTGTAGATATTTCCTTATTCACACAGATGGCGGTGTAGATGTTTCCATGTTTATACAGATGGCAGAGTAGTTAGTTCCATGTTTATGGAGATGGCAGTGTAGATATTTTCATGTTTATAGAGATGGCGGTGTAGATATTTCCATGTTTATAGAGATAGCAGTGTAGATATTTACATGTTTATACTGACGGCTGTGTAGATATTTCCATGTGTATACAGATGGCATTGTAGATATTTCCATGTTTATACAGATGACTGTATACGTATTTCCATGTTTTTACAGATGGCAGTGCAGATATTTCCATGTTTATAGAGATAGCGGTGTAGATATTTCCATGTTTCTACAGATGGTGGTGTTGATATTTCCATCTATACACAGATGGCCGTGTAGATATTTCCATGTTTATATAGATGGCGGCGTAGATATTTCCATGGACATGCAGATGGCGGTGTAGATATTTCCATGTTTAAACAGATAGCGGTGTAGATATTTCCATGTTTACCCAGATAGTCGTGTAGATATTTCCGTCTTTATACACATGGCAGAGTAGATACTTCCATCTTTATGGAGATGGCAGTGTAGATATTTTCATGTTTATAGAGATGGCGGTGTAGATATTTCCATATTTATAGAGATAGCGGTGTAGACATTTCCATCTTTTTACAGATGTCAGTGTAGATATTTCCATATTTATACAGATGTCTGTGTAGATGTTTCCATGTGTATACAGATGGTATTGTAGGTATTTCCATGTTTATACAGATGGTGGTGTAGATATTTCCATGTTTATTCAGATGACTGTGTTGATATTTCCATGTTTTTACAGATGGCAGGGTAGATATTTCAATGTTTATAGAGATGGCGCTGTAGATATTTCCATGTTTATACAGATAACGGTGGAGATATTTCCATGTTTATACAGAGAGCAGTGGAGATATTTCCATGTTTATACACATAGCGGTGTACATATTTCCATGTTTATAGAGACAGTGGTGTAGGTATTTCCATGTTTATACAGATAGCGGTGCAGATCTTTCCATGTTTACGCAGATGCCTATGCAGATATTTCCATGTTTATACAGAGGGCTGTGTAGATATTTATATGTTTATACAGAAGGCAGTGTAGATATTTAAATGTTCCTACACATGACTGTGTAGGTATTTCCATGTTTATATAGATGTCTTTGTAGATATTTCCATGTTTATAGATACAGCGGTGTAGATATTTCCATGTTTATACAGATAGCGGTGTATATATTTCCATGTTTATACAGACCATGGTGTAGATATTTCCATGTTTATGCAGATACCGGTGTAGATATTTCCATGATTATACAGACCGCAGTGTAGATATTTCGATGTTTATAGAGATAGCAGTGTAGATATTTCCACGTTTGTACAGATGGCGGTGTTGATGTTTCCATCTATACATAGATTGCCGTGTAGGTATTTCCATGTGTATACAGATGGCATTGAAGATATTTCCATGTTTATACAGATGGTGGTGTAGATATTTCCATGTTTACACATATGACTGTATAGGTATTTCCATGTTTATACAGATGGCGGTGTAGATATTTCCATGTTTATAGAGATAGCGGTGTAGATATTTCCATATTTATAAAGATAACGGTGTAGAAATTTCCATGTTTATACAGATAGCGGTGTTAATATTTCCATGTTTATACAGATGACGGTGTAGATATTTCCATGTTTATAGAGATAGTGGTCTAGACATTTCCATGTTTATACAGATAGCGGTGTAGATATTTCCATGTTTATACAGACCGCGGTGTAGATATTTCCATGTTTATACAGATAGCGGTGCAGATATTTCCATGTTTGTACAGATGGCGGTGTTAATATTTCCATGTATACACAGATGACCGTGTAGATATTTCCATGTTTATACAGGTGGCGGCACAGATATTTCCATGGATATGTAGATGGTGGTGTAGATATTTCCATGTTTATACAGATAGCGGTGTAGCTATTTCCATGTTTATATAGATAGCGGTGTAGATATTTCCATGTTTATACACATGGCTGTGTAGATATTTCCATGTTTATACAGATGGCGGTGTAGATATTTCCATGTTTATACAGATAACTTTGTAAGTATTTCCAAGTGTATACAGATGGCGGTGTAGATATTTCGATGTTTATAGAGATAGCAGTGCAGATATTTCCATGTTTATACAGATAGCGGTGTAGATATTTCCATGTTTATACTGAACGCGGTGTAGATATTTCCATGTTAATAGAGATGGCGGTGTAGATATTTCCATGTTCATAGAGATAGCCGTGTTTATTTTTCCATGTTTATAGAGATAGCGGTGTGGATATTTCCATGTTTATACAGATAGGGGTGTAGATATTTCCATGTTTATAGAGATGGCGGTGTAGATATTTCCATGTTTATACAGATCACGGTGTAGATATTTCCTTGTTTATACAAATAGCGGTGAAGTTATTTCCATGTTTATACAGATAGCGGTGTAGATATTTCCATGTATATACAGATGGCTGTGTAGATATTTCCATGTTTATACAGATGACTTTGTAGGTATTTCCATGTTTATACAGATGGCGGTGTAGATATTTCCATGTTTATACAGATGACTTTGTAGGTATTTCCATGTTTATACAGATGGCGGTGTAGATATTTCCATGTTTATACAGATAACTTTGCAAGTATTTCCATGTTTATACAGATGGCGGTGTAGATATTTCGATGTTTATAGAGATAGCAGTGCAGATATTTCCATGTTTATACAGATAGCGGTGTAGATATTTCCATGTTTATACTGAACGTGGTGTAGATATTTCCATGTTAATAGAGATGGCGGTGTAGATATTTCCATGTTCATAGAGATAGCAGTGTTGATTTTTCCATGTTTATAGAGATAGAGGTGTGGATATTTCCATGTTTATACAGATAGGGGTGTAGATATTCCCATGTTTATAGAGATGGCGGTGTAGATATTTCCATGTTTATACAGATCACGGTGTAGATATTTCCTTGTTTATACAAATAGCGGTGAAGTTATTTCCATGTTTATACAGATAGCAGTGTAGATATTTCCATATATATACAGATGGCTGTGTAGATATTTCCATGTTTATACAGATGGCTGTGTAGATATTTCCATGTTTATACAGATGACTTTGTAGGTATTTCCATGTTTATACAGATGGCGGTGTAGATATTTCCATATTTATAGAAATAGCTGTGCAGATATTTCCATGTTCATACAGATAGCGGTGTAGATATTTCCATGTTTATACAGATCGCGGTGTGGATATTTCCATGTTTATACAGATTGCGGTCTAGATATTTCCATGTTTATAGAGATAGCGGTGTAGAAATTTCCATGTTTTACAGATATCGGTGTAGATATTTCCATGTTTACACAGATTACGGTGTAGATATTTCCATCTTTCTACAGATGTCATTGTAGATATTTCCATGTTTATACAGATGGCGGTGTATATATTTCCATGTTTATTTAGATGGCGGTGTAGATATTTCCATGTTTATACAGATTGTGGTGAAGATATTTCCATGTTTATACAGATCGCGGTGTAGATATTTCCATGTTTATACAGATAGCGGTGTAGCTATTTCCATGTTTATATAGATAGCGGTGAAGATATTTCCATGTTTATACACATGGCTGTGTAGATATTTCCATGTTTATACAGATGGCGGTGTAGATATTTCCATGTTTATACAGATAAATTTGTAAGTATTTCCAAGTGTATACAGATGGCGGTGTAGATATTTCGATGTTTATAGAGATAGCAGTGCAGATATTTCCATGTTTATACAGATAGCGGTGTAGATATTTCCATGTTTATACTGAACGCGGTGTAGATATTTCCATGTTAATAGAGATGGCGGTGTAGATATTTCCATGTTCATAGAGATAGCCGTGATTATTTTTCCATGTTTATAGAGATAGCGGTGTGGATATTTCCATGTTTATACAGATAGGGGTGTAGATATTTCCATGTTTATAGAGATGGCGGTGTAGATATTTCCATGTTTATACAGATCACGGTGTAGATATTTCCTTGTTTATACAAATAGCGGTGAAGTTATTTCCATGTTTATACAGATAGCGGTGTAGATATTTCCATGTATATACAGATGGCTGTGTAGATATTTCCATGTTTATACAGATGACTTTGTAGGTATTTCCATGTTTATACAGATGGCGGTGTAGATATTTCCATGTTTATACAGATAACTTTGCAAGTATTTCCATGTTTATACAGATGGCGGTGTAGATATTTCGATGTTTATAGAGATAGCAGTGCAGATATTTCCATGTTTATACAGATAGCGGTGTAGATATTTCCATGTTTATACTGAACGTGGTGTAGATATTTCCATGTTAATAGAGATGGCGGTGTAGATATTTCCATGTTCATAGAGATAGCAGTGTTGATTTTTCCATGTTTATAGAGATAGCGGTGTGGATATTTCCATGTTTATACAGATAGGGGTGTAGATATTCCCATGTTTATAGAGATGGCGGTGTAGATATTTCCATGTTTATACAGATCACGGTGTAGATATTTCCTTGTTTATACAAATAGCGGTGAAGTTATTTCTATGTTTATACAGATAGCAGTGTAGATATTTCCATATATATACAGATGGCTGTGTAGATATTTCCATGTTTATACAGATGGCTGTGTAGATATTTCCATGTTTATACAGATGACTTTGTAGGTATTTCCATGTTTATACAGATGGCGGTGTAGATATTTCCATATTTATAGAAATAGCTGTGCAGATATTTCAATGTTCATACAGATAGCGGTGTAGATATTTCCATGTTTATACAGATCGTGGTGTGGATATTTCCATGTTTATACAGATTGCGGTCTAGATATTTCCATGTTCATAGAGATAGCGGTGTAGAAATTTCCATGTTTTACAGATATCGGTGTAGATATTTCCATGTTTACACAGATTGCGGTGTAGATATTTCCATCTTTCTACAGATGTCACTGTAGATATTTCCATGTTTATACAGATGGCGGTGTATATATTTCCATGTTTATTTAGATGGCGGTGTAGATATTTCCATGTTTATACAGATTGTGGTGAAGATATTTCCATGTTTATACAGATCGCGGTGTAGATATTTCCATGTTTATGCAGATCACGGTGTAGATATTTCCATGTTTATGCAGATAGCGGTGTAGATATTTCCATGTTTATACAGATAGCGGTGTAGATATTTCCATGTTTATACAGATAATGGTGTAGAAACTTCGATGTTTATACACATAGCGGTGTAGATATTTCCATGTTTATACAGATCACGGTGTAGATATTTCCATGTTTATAGAGATAGCAGTGTAGATATTTTCATGTTTATACACATAGCTGTGTAGATATTTCCATGTTAATACAGACCGTGGTGTAGACATTTCCATGGTTATGCAGATAGCGGTGCATATATTTCCATGTTTGTACAGATGGAGGTGTTGATATTTCCTTCTATACACAGATGACCGTGTAGATATATCCATGTTAATACAGATGGCGGTGCAGATATTTCCATGGATATGTAGATGGCGGTGTAGATATTTCCATGGTTATACAGATAGCGGTGTAGATATTTCCATGTTTATACTGATCGTGGTGTAGATATTTCCATGTTTATAGTGATGGTGGTGTGGATATTTCCATGTTCATAGAGATAGCGGTGTTGATTTTTCCATGTTTATAGAGATAGCGGTGTGGATATTTCCATGTTTATACAGACAGGGGTGTAGATATTTCCATGTTTATAGAGATGGCGGTGTAGATATTTCCATGTTTATACAGATCACGGTGTAGATATTTCCTTGTTTATACAAATAGCGGTGAAGTTATTTCTATGTTTATACAGATACCGGTGTAGGTATTTCCATGTATATACAGATGGCTGTGTAGAAATTTCCATATTTATACAGATGGCTGTGTAGATATTTCCATGTTTATACAGATGACTTTGTAGGTATTTCCATGTTTATACAGATGGCGGAGTAGATATTTCCATATTTATAGAAATAGCTGTGTAGATATTTCCATGTTCATACAGATAGCGGTGTAGATATTTCCATGTTTATACAGATCGCGGTGTAGATATTTCCATGTTTATACAGATCGCGGTGTAGATATTTCCATGTTTATAGAGATAGCGGTGTAGATATTTCCATGTTTTTACAGATATCGGTGCAGATATTTCCATGTTTACACAGATTGCGGTGTAGATATTTCCGTCTTTCTACAGATGGTATTGTAGATATTTCCATGTTTATACAGATGGCGGTGTAGATATTTCCGAGTTTATATAGATGGTGGTGTAGATATTTCCATGTTTATACAGATGGTGGTGAAGATATTTCCAAGTTTATACAGATCGCGGTGTAGATATTTCCATGTTTATACAGATCGAGGTGTAGATATTTCCATGTTTATACAGATAGCGGTGTAGATATTTCCATGTTTACACAGATAGCGGTGTAGATATTTCCATGTTTATACAGATAACGGTGTAGAAATTTCCATGTTTATACACATAGCGGTGCAAATATTTCCATATTTATACAGATCACGGTGTAGATATTTCCATGTTTATAGAGATAGCTGTGTAGATATTTCCATGTTTATACAGATAACGGTGTAGATATTTCCATGTTTATACAGATCGCGGTGTAGATATTTCCATGTTTATAAAGATAGCGGTGCAGATATTTCCATGTTTGTACAGATGGAGGTGTTGATATTTCCATCTATACACAGATGACCGTGTAGATATATCCATGTTTATACAGATGGCGGCGCAGATATTTCCATGGATATGTAGATGGCGGTGTAGATATTTCCATGGTTATACAGATAGCGGTGTAGTTATTTCCATGTTTATATAGATAGCTGTGTAGATATTTCCATGTATATACAGATAACTTTGTAAGTATTTCCATGTTTATACAGATGGCGGTGAAGTTATTTCGATGTTTATAGAGATAGCAGTGCAGATATTTCCATGTTTATACAGATAGTGGTGTAGATATTTCCATGTTTATACTGATCGTGGTGTAGATATTTCCATGTTTATAGTGATGTTGGTGTAGATATTTCCATGTTCATAGAGATAGCGGTGTTGATTTTTCCATGTTTATAGAGATAGCGGTGTGGATATTTCCATGTTTATACAGATAGGGGTGTAGATATTTCCATGTTTATAGAGATGGCGGTGTAGATATTTCCATGTTTATACAGATCACGGTGTAGATATTTGCTTGTTTATACAAATAGCGGTGTAGTCATTTCCATGTTTATACAGATAGCGGTGTAGTTATTTCCATGTATATACAGATGGCTGTGTAGATATTTCCATGTTTATAACGATGGCTGTGCAGATATTTCCATGTTTATAAAGATGACTTTGTAGGTATTTCCATGTTTATACAGATGGCGGTGTAGATATTTCCATGTTTATCGAGATAGCTGTGTAAATGTTTCCATGTTTATACAGATAGCGGTGTAGATATTTCCATGTTTATACAGATCGCGGTGTAGATATTTCCAAGTTTATACACATCGCAGTGTGGATATTTCCATGTTTATACAGATAGCGGTGTAGATATTTCCATGTTTTTACAGATATCGGTGTAGATATTTCCATGTTTACACAGATTGCGTTGTAGATACTTCCATCTTTCTACAGATGGCATTGTAGATATTTCCATGTTTATATAGATGGCGCTGTAGATATTTCCATGTTTATATAGATGGTGGTGTAGTTATTACCATGTTTATGCAGATATCGGTGTAGATATTTCCATGTATATACAGATCGTGGTGAAGATATTTCCATGTTTATTCAGATCGCGGTGTAAATATTTCCATGTTTATACAGATCGCGATGTAGATATTTCCATGTTTATAGAGATAGCGGTGTAGTTATTTCCATGTTTATACTGATAGCGGTGTAGATATTTCCATGTTTACACAGACCGCGGTGTAGATATTTCCATGTTTATACAGATAGCGGTGCAGATATTTCCATGTTTGTACAGATGGCGATGTTGATATTTCCATCTATACACAGATGACCGTGTAGATATTTCCATGTTTATACAGATGGCGGCACAGATATTTCCATGGATATGTAGATGGCGGTGTAGATATTTCCATGTTTATACAGATAGCGGTGTAGTTATTTCCATGTTTATACAGATAGCGGTGTAGACATTTCCATGTTTATACTGATCGTGGTGTAGATATTTCCATGTTTATAGAGATGGCGGTGTAGATATTTCCATGTTCTTAGAGATAGCGGTGTTGATTTTTCCATGTTTATAGAGATAGCGGTGTGGATATTTCCTTGTTTATATAAATGGCGGTGTAGTTATTTCCATGTTTATACAGATAGCTTTGTAGATATTTCCATGTATATACAGATGGCTGTGTAGATATTTCCATGTTTATACAGATGGCTGTGTAGATATTTCCATGTTTATACAGATGACTTTGTAGGTATTTCCATGTTTATACAGATGGCGGTGTAGATATTTCCATGTTTATACAGATCGCGGTGTAGATATTTCCATGTTTATACAGATCGCGGTGTAGACATTTCCATGTTTATAGAGATAGCGGTGTAGATATTTCCATGTTTTTACAGATATCGGTGTAGATATTTCCATGTTTACACAGATAGAGGTGTAGATATTGCCATGTTTATACAGAAAACTTTGTAAGTATTTCCATGTTTATACAGATGGCGGTGTAGATATTTCGATGTTTATAGAGATAGCAGTGGAGATATTTCCATGTTTATACAGATGGAGGTGTAGATATTTCCATGTTTATACAGAGTTCTCTGTAGATATTTCCATTTTTATATAGATGACAGTGTAGATATTTCCAGGTTTATACAGATGACTGTGAAGATATTTCCATGTTAATACAGATGGCGGTGTAGGTATTTCCATGTTTATAGAGATAGCGGTGTAGATATTTCCATGTTTATAGAGATAGCGGTTTAAATATTTCCATCTTTATACAGATAGCGGTGTAGATATTTCCATGTTTATACAGATCGTGGTGAAGATATTTCCATGTTCATACAGATCGTGGTGTAGATATTTCCATGTTTATACAGATCGTGGTGTTGATATTTCCATTTTTATACAGATAGCAGTGTAGATATTTCCATGATTATACAGATAGCGGTGTAGATATTTCCATGTTTATACAGAAGGTGGTGTAGATAATTCCATGTTTATAGAGATGGCAGTGTAGATATTTCCATGTTTATTTAGATAGCGGTGTAGGTATATCCATGTTCATAGAGATAGCAGTGAGGGTATTTCCATGTTTATACAGATAGCAGTGTAGATATTTCCATTTTTATAGAGATAGCGGTTTAGATATTTCATATTTATACAGATAGCGGTGTAGATATTTCCATGTTTATACAGATTGCGGTGTAGATATTTCCGTGTTTATACAGATAACTTTGTAAGTATTTCCATGTTTATACAGAAGGCGGTATAGTTATATCCTTGTTTATATAGATATCGGTGTAGATATTTCCATGTATATACACATGGCTGTGTAGATATTTCCATGTTTATACCGATGGCGGTGTAGATATCTCCATGTTTATACAGATAACTTTGTAAGTATTTCCATGTTTATACAGATGGCGGTGTAGATATTTCGATGTTTATAGAGATAGCAGTGGAGATATTTCCATGTTTATACAGATAGCGGTGTAGATATTTCCATGTTTATACAGATGGCTGTGCCGATATTTCCATGTTTATTCAGAGTTCTCTGTAGATATTTCCATGTTTATATAGATGACAGTGTAGATATTTCCAGGTTTATACATATGACTGTGTACATATTTCCATGGTAATACAGATGGCGGTGTAGATATTTCCATGTTTATAGAGATAGCGGTGTAGATATTTCTATGTTTATAGAGATAGCGGTTTAAATATTTCCATCTTTATACAGATAGTGGTGTAGATATTTCCATGTTTATACAGATGTCGGTGTAGATACAGCCATATTTCTGAATATGGCATTGTAGATATTTTCATGTTTACATAGATGGTGTTGTAGATATTTCCATGTTTACAGAGATTGCGGTGTAGATATTTCCATGTTTATAGTGCAAGTGTTGTAGGTATTTGCATGTTTATAGAGACAGCGGTGTATACATTTCCATATTTATACAGGTAGCGGTGTAGGTATTTCCATGTTTATGCAGATAGCTGTGTAGATATTTCCAAGTTTCTAAAGATGGCGGTGTAGACATTTCCTTGTTTATACAGATAGCGGTGTAGATATTTCCATGTTTATACAGATAGCGGTGTAGATATTTCCATGTTTATACAGATAGCGGTGTAGATATTTCCATGTTTATACAGATGGCTGTGTAGATATTTCCATGTGTATACAGATGGCAGTGTAGATATTTCCACGTTTATACATATAGCGGTGTAGATATTTCCATGTTTACAGATATAGCGGTAAAGATATTTCCATCTTTGCACAGATTGCGGTGTAGACATTGCAAACTTTACACAGATGGAGGTGTAGATATTTCCAGGTTTACACAGATAGCTGTGTTGATATTTCCATGTTTACAGAGATATCATTGTAGATATTTCCATGTTTATACAGATAGCTGTGTAGATATTTCCATGTTTATACAGATAGCAGTGTAGATATTTCCATGATTATACAGATAGCGGTGTAGATATTTCCATGTTTATACAGATGGCGGTGTAGATAATTCCATGTTTATAGGGATGGCAGTGTAGATATTTCCATGTTTATTTAGATAGCGGTGTAGGTATATCCATGTTCATAGAGATAGCAGTGAGGGTATTTCCATGTTTATACAGATAGCAGTGTAGATATTTCCATTTTTATAGAGATAGCGGTTTAGATATTTCATATTTATACAGATAGCGGTGTAGATATTTACATGTTTATACAGATTGCGGTGTAGATATTTCCATGTTTATACAGATAGCGGTGTAGATATTTCCACGTTTATACAGATGGCGGTGTAGATATTTCCATCTTTCTACATATGGCAGTGTAGATATTTCCATGTATATACAGATAGTGCTGTACTTATTTCCATTTTTATATAGAGAGCGGTGTAGATATTTCCATGTATGTACCATGGCTGTGTAGATATTTCCATGTTTATACACATGGCTGTGTAGATATTTCCATGTTTATACAGATAACTTTGTATGTATTTCCATGTTTATACAGATGGCGGTGTAGATATTTCGATGTTTATAGTGATAGCAGTGGAGATATTTCCATGTTTATACAGATGGCGGTGTAGATATTTCCATGTTTATATTGATGGTGGTGTAGATATTACCATGTTTATACAGATCACGGTGTAGATATTTCCATGATTATACAGATCGCGGTGTGGATATTTCCATGTTTATACAGATAGCGGTGTAGATATTTCCATGTTTACACAGATAGCGGTGTAGATATTTCCATGTTTATAGAGATAGCGGTGTAGTTATTTCCATGTTTATAGACATAGCGGTGTAGATATTTCCATGTTTATATAGATGGCGTTGTAGATATTTCCATGTTTATTCCGATAGCGGTGTTGGTATTTCCATGTTTATACAGATAGCGGTGCAAATATTTCCAAGTTTATACAGATGCCTATGCAGATATTTCCATATTTATACAGATGGAAGTGTAGATATTTAAATGTTCCTATACATGACTGTGTAGGTATTTCCATGTTTATACAGATGTCTTTGTAGATATTTCCATGTTTATAGAGATAGTGGTGCAGATATTTCCATGTTTATTCAGATAGCGGTGTATATATTTCCATGTTAATACAGATCGTGGTGTAGATATTTCCATGTTTATACAGATACCGGTGTAGATATTTCCATGTTTATACAGACGCAGTGTAGATATATCCATGTTTATAGAGATAGCACTGTAGATTTTCCCATGTTTGTACAGATGGCGGTGTTGATGTTTCCATCTATACACAGATTGCCTTGTAGGTATTTCCATGTGTATACAGATGGCATTGTAGATATTTCCATGTTTATACAGATGGTTGTGTAGATATTTCCATGTTTACACAGATGACTGTATAGGTATTTCCATGTTTATACAGATGGCGGTGTAGATATTTCCATTTTTATACAGATAACGGTGTAGAAATTTCCATGTTTATACAGATAGCGGTGTAAATATTTCCATGTTTATACAGATCACGGTGTAGATATTTCCATATTTATAGAGATAGCGGTGTAAATATTTCCAAGTTTATACAGATAGCGGAGTAGATATCTCCATGTATATACAGACCACGGTGTAGATATTTCCATGTTTATACAGATAGCGGTGCAGATATTTCCATGTTTGTACCGATGGCGGTGTTGATATTTCCATCTATACACAGATTACCGTGTAGATATTACCATGTTTATACAGATGGCGGCGCAGATATTTCTATGGATATGAAGATGGTGGTGTAGATATTTCCATGTTTATACAGATAACATTGTAAGTATTTCCATGTTTATACAGATGGCGGTGTAGATATTTCGATGTTTATAGTGATAGCAGTGGAGATATTTCCATGTTTATACAGATAGCGGTGTTTTTATTTCCATGTTTATATAGATATCGGTGTAGATATTTCCATGTATATACACATGGCTGTGTAGATATTTCCATGTTTATACCGAAGGCGGTGTAGATATCTCCATGATTATACAGATAACTTTGTAAGTATTTCCATGTTTATACAGATGGCGGTGTAGATATTTCGATGTTTATAGAGATAGCAGTGGAGATATTTCCATGTTTATACAGATAGCGGTGTAGATATTACCATGTTTATACAGATGGCTGTGCCGATATTTCCAAGTTTATTCAGAGTTCTCTGTAGATATTTCCATGTTTATATAGATGACAGTGTAGATATTTCCAGGTTTATACATTTGACTGTGTTGGTATTTCCAAGTTAATACAGATGGCGATGTAGATATTTCCATGTTTATAGAGATAGCGTTGTAGATATTTCCATGTTTATAGAGATAGCGGTTTAAATATTTCCGTCTTTATACAGATAGTGGTGTAGATATTTCCATGTTTATACAGATGTCGGTGTAGATACAGCCATGTTTCTGAATATGGCAGTGTAGATATTTTCAAGTTTACATAGAT
The DNA here is from genome assembly GCF_029289425.2 of Pan paniscus. NCBI lineage: Eukaryota > Metazoa > Chordata > Mammalia > Primates > Hominidae > Pan > Pan paniscus. Next base: position 74,890,727 of record NC_073270.2, read on the forward strand.
GGCATTGTAGATATTTCCATGTTTACAGAGATTGCGGTGTAGATATTTCCATGTTTATAGTGCAAGTGGTGTAGGTATTTCCATGTTTATAGAGACAGCGGTGTATACATTTCCATATTTATACAGGTAGCGGTGTAGGTATATCCATGTTTATACAGATGGCGGTGTAGATATTTCCAAGTTTCTAAAGATGGCGGTGTAGACATTTCCTTGTTTATACAGATAGCGGTGTAGATATTTCCATGTTTATACAGATAGCGGTGTAGATATTTCCATGTTTATAAAGATAGCGGTGTAGATATTTCCATGTTTATACAGATGGCTGTGTAGATATTTCCATGTGTATACAGATGGCAGTGTAGATATTTCCTCGTTTATACATATAGCGGTGTAGATATTTCCATGTTTACAGATATAGCGGTAAAGATATTTCCATCTTTGCACAGACTGCGGTGTAGACATTGCAAACTTTACACAGATAGAGGTATAGATATTTCCTGGTTTACACAGATAGCTGTGTTGATATTTCCATGTTTACAGAGATATCATTGTAGATATTTCCATGTTTATACAGACAGCGGTGTAGATATTTCCATGTTTATACAGATCGTGGTGAAGATATTTCCATGTTTATACAGATCGTGGTGTAGATATTTCCATGTTTATACAGATAGCGGTGTAGATATTTCCATGATTATACAGATAGCGGTGTAGACATTTCCATGTTTATACAGATGGCGGTGTAGATAATTCCATGTTTACAGGGATGGCAGTGTAGATATTTCCATGTTTATTTAGATAGCGGTGTAGGTAAATCCATGTTCATAGAGATAGCAGTGAGGGTATTTCCATGTTTATACAGATAGCAGTGTAGATATTTCCATTTTTATAGAGATAGCGGTTTAGATATTTCATATTTATACAGATAGCGGTGTAGATATTTCCATGTTTATACAGATTGCGGTGTAGATATTTCCATGTTTATACAGATAGCGGTGTAGATATTTCCACGTTTATACAGATGGCGGTGTAGATATTTCCATCTTTCTACAAATGGCAGTGTAGATATTTCCATGTATATACAGATAGCGCTGTACTTATTTCCATGTTTATATAGAGAGCGGTGTAGATATTTCCATGTATGTACACATGGCTGTGTAGATATTTCCATGTTTATACAGATGGCGGTGTAGATATTTCCATGTTTATACAGATAACTTTGTAAGTATTTCCATGTTTATACAGATGGCGGTGTAGATATTTCGATGTTTATAGTGATAGCAGTGGAGATATTTCCATGTTTATACAGATGGCGGTGTAGATATTTCCAAGTTTATATAGATGGTGGTGTAGATATTACCATGTTTATACAGATCGCGGTGTAGATATTTCCATGTTTATACAGATCGCGGTGTGGATATTTCCATGTTTATACAGATAGCGGTGTAGATATTTCCATGTTTACAGAGATAGCGGTGTAGGTATTTCCATGTTTATAGACATAGCGGTGTAGATATTTCCATGTTTGTATAGATGGCGTTGTAGATATTTTCATGTTTATACCGATAGCGGTGTTGGTATTTCCATGTTTATACAGATAGCGGTGCAGATATTTCCATGTTTATACAGATGCCTATGCAGATATTTCCATATTTATACAGATGGCAGTGTAGATATTTCCATGTTTATACAGATGGCAGTGTAGATATTTAAATGTTCCTATACATGACTGTGCAGGTATTTCCATGTTTATACAGATGTCTTTGTAGATATTTCCATGTTTATAGCGATAGTGGTGCAGATATTTCCATGTTTATACAGACCGCAGTGTAGATATTTCCATGTTTATAGAGATAGCACTGTAGATATTCCCATGTTTGTACAGATGGCGATGTTGATGTTTCCATCTATACACAGATTGCCGTGTAGGTATTTCCATGTGTATACAGATGGCACTGTAGATATTTCCATGTTTATACAGATGGTGGTGTAGATATTTCCATGTTTACACAGATGACTGTATAGGTATTTCCATGTTTATACAGATGGCGGTGTAGATATTTCCATTTTTATACAGATAACGGTGTAGAAATTTCCATGTTTATACAGATAGCGGTGTAAATATTTCCATGTTTATACAGATCACGGTGTAGATATTTCCATATTTATAGAGATAGCGGTGTAAATATTTCCAAGTTTATACAGATAGCGGAGTAGATATCTCCATGTTTATACAGACCACGGTGTAGATATTTCCATGTTTATACAGATAGCGGTGGAGATATTTCCATGTTTGTACAGATGGCGGTGTTGATATTTCCATCTATACACAGATGACCGTGTAGATATTACCATGTTTATACAGATGGCGGTGCAGATATTTCTATGGATATGAAGATGGTGGTGTAGATATTTCCATGTTTATACAGATAACATTGTAAGTATTTCCATGTTTATACAGATGGCGGTGTAGATATTTCGATGTTTATAGTGATAGCAGTGGAGATATTTCCATGTTTATACAGATAGCGGTGTATTTATTTCCATGTTTATATAGATATCGGTGTAGATATTTCCATGTATATACACATGGCTGTGTAGATATTTCCATGTTTATACCGATGGCGGTGTAGATATCTCCATGATTATACAGATAACTTTGTAAGTATTTCCATGTTTATACAGATGGCGGTGTAGATATTTCGATGTTTATAGTGATAGCAGTGGAGATATTTCCATGTTTATACAGATAGCGGTGTAGATATTTCCATGTTTATACAGATGGCTGTGCCGATATTTCCATGTTTATTCAGAGTTCACTGTAGATATTTCCATGTTTATATAGATGACAGTGTAGATATTTCCAGGTTTATACATATGACTGTGTAGGTATTTCCATGTTAATACAGATGGCGGTGTAGATATTTCCATGTTTATAGAGATAGCGTTGTAGATATTTCCATGTTTATAGAGATAGTGGTTTAAATATTTCCGTCTTTATACAGATAGTGGTGTAGATATTTCCATGTTTATACAGATGTCGGTGTAGATACAGCCATGTTTCTGAATATGGCAGTGTAGATATTTTCAAGTTTACATAGATGGCATTGTAGATATTTCCATGTTTACAGAGATTGCGGTGTAGATATTTCCATGTTTATAGTGCAAGTGGTGTAGGTATTTCCATGTTTATAGAGACAGCGGTGTATACATTTCCATATTTATACAGGTAGCGGTGTAGGTATATCCATGTTTATACAGATGGCGGTGTAGATATTTCCAAGTTTCTAAAGATGGCGGTGTAGACATTTCCTTGTTTATACAGATAGCGGTGTAGATATTTCCATGTTTATACAGATAGCGGTGTAGATATTTCCATGTTTATACAGATAGCGGTGTAGATATTTCCATGTTTATACAGATGGCTGTGTAGATATTTCCATGTGTATACAGATGGCAGTGTAGATATTTCCTCGTTTATACATATAGCGGTGTAGATATTTCCATGTTTACAGATATAGCGGTAAAGATATTTCCATCTTTGCACAGACTGCGGTGTAGACATTGCAAACTTTACACAGATAGAGGTATAGATATTTCCTGGTTTACACAGATAGCTGTGTTGATATTTCCATGTTTACAGAGATATCATTGTAGATATTTCCATGTTTATACAGACAGCGGTGTAGATATTTCCATGTTTATACAGATCGTGGTGAAGATATTTCCATGTTTATACAGATCGTGGTGTAGATATTTCCATGTTTATACAGATAGCGGTGTAGATATTTCCATGATTATACAGATAGCGGTGTAGACATTTCCATGTTTATACAGATGGCGGTGTAGATAATTCCATGTTTACAGGGATGGCAGTGTAGATATTTCCATGTTTATTTACATAGCGGTGTAGGTAAATCCATGTTCATAGAGATAGCAGTGAGGGTATTTCCATGTTTATACAGATAGCAGTGTAGATATTTCCATTTTTATAGAGATAGCGGTTTAGATATTTCATATTTATACAGATAGCGGTGTAGATATTTCCATGTTTATAGAGATTGCGGTGTAGATATTTCCATGTTTATACAGATAGCGGTGTAGATATTTCCACGTTTATACAGATGGCGGTGTAGATATTTCCATCTTTCTACAAATGGCAGTGTAGATATTTCCATGTATATACAGATAGCGCTGTACTTATTTCCATGTTTATATAGAGAGCGGTGTAGATATTTCCATGTATGTACACATGGCTGTGTAGATATTTCCATGTTTATACAGATGGCGGTGTAGATATTTCCATGTTTATACAGATAACTTTGTAAGTATTTCCATGTTTATACAGATGGCGGTGTAGATATTTCGATGTTTATAGTGATAGCAGTGGAGATATTTCCATGTTTATTCAGATGGCGGTGTAGATATTTCCAAGTTTATATAGATGGTGGTGTAGATATTACCATGTTTATACAGATCGCGGTGTAGATATTTCCATGTTTATACAGATCGCGGTGTGGATATTTCCATGTTTATACAGATAGCGGTGTAGATATTTCCATGTTTACAGAGATAGCGGTGTAGGTATTTCCATGTTTATAGACATAGCGGTGTAGATATTTCCATGTTTGTATAGATGGCGTTGTAGATATTTTCATGTTTATACCGATAGCGGTGTTGGTATTTCCATGTTTATACAGATAGCGGTGCAGATATTTCCATGTTTATACAGATGCCTATGCAGATATTTCCATATTTATACAGATGGCAGTGTAGATATTTCCATGTTTATACAGATGGCAGTGTAGATATTTAAATGTTCCTATACATGACTGTGCAGGTATTTCCATGTTTATACAGATGTCTTTGTAGATATTTCCATGTTTATAGCGATAGTGGTGCAGATATTTCCATGTTTATACAGACCGCAGTGTAGATATTTCCATGTTTATAGAGATAGCACTGTAGATATTCCCATGTTTGTACAGATGGCGGTGTTGATGTTTCCATCTATACACAGATTGCCGTGTAGGTATTTCCATGTGTATACAGATGGCACTGTAGATATTTCCATGTTTATACAGATGGTGGTGTAGATATTTCCATGTTTACACAGATGACTGTATAGGTATTTCCATGTTTATACAGATGGCGGTGTAGATATTTCCATTTTTATACAGATAACGGTGTAGAAATTTCCATGTTTATACAGATAGCGGTGTAAATATTTCCATGTTTATACAGATCACGGTGTAGATATTTCCATATTTATAGAGATAGCGGTGTAAATATTTCCAAGTTTATACAGATAGCGGAGTAGATATCTCCATGTTTATACAGACCACGGTGTAGATATTTCCATGTTTATACAGATAGCGGTGGAGATATTTCCATGTTTGTACAGATGGCGGTGTTGATATTTCCATCTATACACAGATGACCGTGTAGATATTACCATGTTTATACAGATGGCGGTGCAGATATTTCTATGGATATGAAGATGGTGGTGTAGATATTTCCATGTTTATACAGATAACATTGTAAGTATTTCCATGTTTATACAGATGGCGGTGTAGATATTTCGATGTTTATAGTGATAGCAGTGGAGATATTTCCATGTTTATACAGATAGCGGTGTAGATATTTCCATGTTTGTACAGATGGCGGTGTTGATATTTCCATCTATACACAGATGACCGTGTAGATATTACCATGTTTATACAGATGGCGGCGCAGATATTTCTATGGATATGAAGATGGTGGTGTAGATATTTCCATGTATATACAGAGAGCGCTGTTCTTAATTCCATGTTTATATAGAGAGCGGTGTAGATATTTCCATGTATGTACACATGGCTGTGTAGATATTTCCATGTTTATACCGATGGCGGTGTAGATATCTCCATGATTATACAGATAACTTTGTAAGTATTTCCATGTTTATACAGATGGCGGTGTAGATATTTCGATGTTTATAGAGATAGCAGTGGAGATATTTCCATGTTTATACAGATAGCGGTGTAGGTACTTCCATGTTTATACAGATGGCTGTGCCGATATTTCCATGTTTATTCAGAGTTCTCTGTAGATATTTCCATGTTTATATAGATGACAGTGTAGTTATTTCCAGGTTTATACATATGACTGTATAGATATTTCCATGTTAATACAGATGGCGGTGTAGATATTTCCATGTTTATAGAGATAGCGGTGTAGATATTTCCATGTTTATAGAGATAGCGGTTTAAATATTTCCATCTTTATACAGATAGTGGTGTAGATATTTCCATGTTTATACAGATCTCGGTGTAGATACAGCCATGTTTCTGAATATGGCAGTGTAGATATTTTCAAGTTTACATAGATGGCATTGTAGATATTTCCATGTTTACAGAGATTGCGGTGTAGATATTTCCATGTTTATAGTGCAAGTGGTGTAGGTATTTCCATGTTTATAGAGACAGCGGTGTATACATTTCCATATTTATACAGGTAGCGGTGTAGGTATATCCATGTTTATACAGATGGCGGTGTAGATATTTCCAAGTTTCTAAAGATGGCGGTGTAGACATGTCCTTGTTTATACAGATAGCGGTGTACATATTTCCATGTTTATACAGATAGCGGTGTAGATATTTCCATGTTTATAAAGATAGCGGTGTAGATATTTCTATGTTTATACAGATGGCTGTGTAGATATTTCCATGTGTATACAGACGGCAGTGTAGATATTTCCTCGTTTATACATATAGCGGTGTAGATATTTCCATGTTTACAGATATAGCGGTAAAGATATTTCCATCTTTGCACAGACTGCGGTGTAGACATTGCAAACTTTACACAGATAGAGGTATAGATATTTCCTGGTTTACACAGATAGCTGTGTTGATATTTCCATGTTTACAGAGATATCATTGTAGATATTTCCATGTTTATACAGATAGCGGTGTAGATATTTCCATGTTTATACAGATCGTGGTGAAGATATTTCCATGTTTATACAGATCGTGGTGTAGATATTTCCATGTTTATACAGATAGCGGTGTAGATATTTCCATGATTATACAGATAGCGGTGTAGATATTTCCATGTTTATACAGATGGCGGTGTAGACAATTCCATGTTTATAGGGATGGCAGTGTAGATATTTCCATGTTTATTTAGATAGCGGTGTAGGTATATCCATGTTCATAGAGATAGCAGTGAGGGTATTTCCATGTTTATACAGATAGCAGTGTAGATATTTCCATTTTTATAGAGATAGCGGTTTAGATATTTCATATTTATACAGATAGCGGTATAGATATTTCCATGTTTATACAGATAGCGGTGTAGATATTTCCACGTTTATACAGATGGCGGAGTAGATATTTCCATCTTTCTACAAATGGCAGTGTAGATATTTCCATGTATATACAGATAGCGCTGTACTTATTTCCATGTTTATATAGAGAGCGGTGTAGATATTTCCATGTATGTACACATGGCTGTGTAGATATTTCCATGTTTATACAGATGGCGGTGTAGATATTTCCATGTTTATACAGATAACTTTGTAAGTATTTCCATGTTTATACAGATGGCGGTGTAGATATTTCGATGTTTATAGTGATAGCAGTGGAGATATTTCCATGTTTATACAGATGGCGGTGTAGATATTTCCAAGTTTATATAGATGGTGGTGTAGATATTACCATGTTTATACAGATCGCGGTGTAGATATTTCCATGTTTATACAGATCGCGGTGTGGATATTTCCATGTTTATACATATAGCGGTGTAGATATTTCCATGTTTACAGAGATAGCGGTGTAGGTATTTCCATGTTTATAGACATAGCGGTGTAGATATTTCCATGTTTACAGAGATAGCGGTGTAGGTATTTCCATGTTTATAGACATAGCGGTGTAGATATTTCCATGTTTGTATAGATGGCGTTGTAGATATTTTCATGTTTATACCGATAGCGGTGTTGGTATTTCCATGTTTATACAGATAGTGGTGCAGATATTTCCATGTTTATACAGATGCCTATGCAGATATTTCCATATTTATACAGATGGCAGTGTAGATATTTCCATGTTTATGCAGATGGCAGTGTAGATATTTAAATGTTCCTATACATGACTGTGCAGTTATTTCCATGTTTATACAGATGTCTTTGTAGATATTTCCATGTTTATAGAGATAGTGGTGCAGATATTTCCATGTTTATACAGACCGCAGTGTAGATATTTCCATGTTTATAGAGATAGCACTGTAGATATTCCCATGTTTGTACAGATGGCGGTGTTGATGTTTCCATCTATACACAGATTGCCGTGTAGGTATTTCCATGTGTATACAGATGGCACTGTAGATATTTCCATGTTTATACAGATGGTGGTGTAGATATTTCCATGTTTACACAGATGACTTTATAGGTATTTCCATGTTTATACAGATGGCGGTGTAGATATTTCCATTTTTATACAGATAACGGTGTAGAAATTTCCATGTTTATACAGATAGCGGTGTAAATATTTCCATGTTTATACAGATCACGGTGTAGATATTTCCATATTTATAGAGATAGTGGTGTAAATATTTCCAAGTTTATACAGATAGCGGAGTAGATATCTCCATGTTTATACAGACCACGGTGTAGATATTTCCATGTTTATACAGATAGCGGTGCAGATATTTCCATGTTTGTACAGATGGCGGTGTTGATATTTCCATCTATACACAGATGACCGTGTAGATATTACCATGTTTATACAGATGGCGGCGCAGATATTTCTATGGATATGAAGATGGTGGTGTAGATATTTCCATGTATATACAGAGAGCGCTGTTCTTAATTCCATGTTTATATAGAGAGCGGTGTAGATATTTCCATGTATGTACACATGGCTGTGTAGATATTTCCATGTTTATACCGATGGCGGTGTAGATATCTCCATGATTATACAGATAACTTTGTAAGTATTTCCATGTTTATACAGATGGCGGTGTAGATATTTCGATGTTTATAGAGATAGCAGTGGAGATATTTCCATGTTTATACAGAGAGCGGTGTAGATATTTCCATGTTTATACAGATGGCTGTGCCGATATTTCCATGTTTATTCAGAGTTCTCTGTAGATATTTCCATGTTTATATAGATGACAGTGTAGTTATTTCCAGGTTTATACATATGACTGTGTAGATATTTCCATGTTAATACAGATGGCGGTGTAGATATTTCCATGTTTATAGAGATAGCGGTGTAGATATTTCCATGTTTATAGAGATAGCGGTTTAAATATTTCCATCTTTATACAGATAGTGGTGTAGATATTTCCATGTTTATATAGATCTCGGTGTAGATACAGCCATGTTTCTGAATATGGCAGTGTAGATATTTTCAAGTTTACATAGATGGCATTGTAGATATTTCCATGTTTACAGAGATTGCGGTGTAGATATTTCCAAGTTTATAGTGCAAGTGGTGTAGGTATTTCCATGTTTATAGAGACAGCGGTGTATACATTTCCATATTTATACATGTAGCGGTGTAGGTATATCCATGTTTATACAGATGGCGGTGTAGATATTTCCAAGTTTCTAAAGATGGCGGTGTAGACATGTCCTTGTTTATACAAATAGCGGTGTAGATATTTCCATGTTTATACAGATAGCGGTGTAGATATTTCCATGTTTATAAAGATAGCGGTGTAGATATTTCCATGTTTATACAGATGGCTGTGTAGATATTTCCATGTGTATACAGACGGCAGTGTAGATATTTCCTCGTTTATACATATAGCGGTGTAGATATTTCCATGTTTACAGATATAGCGGTAAAGATATTTCCATCTTTGCACAGACTGCGGTGTAGACATTGCAAACTTTACACAGATAGAGGTATAGATATTTCCTGGTTTACACAGATAGCTGTGTTGATATTTCCATGTTTACAGAGATATCATTGTAGATATTTCCATGTTTATACAGATAGCGGTGTAGATATTTCCATTTTCATACAGATCGTGGTGAAGATATTTCCATGTTTATACAGATCGTGGTGTAGATATTTCCATGTTTATACAGATAGCGGTGTAGATATTTCCATGATTATACAGATAGCGGTGTAGATATTTCCATGTTTATACAGATGGCGGTGTAGATAATTCCATGTTTATAGGGATGGCAGTGTTGATATTTCCATGTTTATTTAGATAGCGGTGTAGGTATATCCATGTTCATAGAGATAGCAGTGAGGGTATTTCCATGTTTATACAGATAGCAGTGTAGATATTTCCATTTTTATAGAGATAGCGGTTTAGATATTTCATATTTATACAGATAGCGGTGTAGATATTTCCATGTTTATACAGATTGAGGTGTAGATATTTCCATGTTTATACAGATAGCGGTGTAGATATTTCCACGTTTATACAGATGGCGGTGTAGATATTTCCATCTTTCTACAAATGGCAGTGTAGATATTTGCATGTATATACAGATAGCGCTGTACTTATTTCCGTGTTTATATAGAGAGCGGTGTAGATATTTCCATGTATGTACACATGGCTGTGTAGATATTTCCATGTTTATACAGATGGCGGTGTAGATATTTCCATGTTTATACAGATAACTTTGTAAGTATTTCCATGTTTATACAGATGGCGGTGTAGATATTTCGATGTTTATAGTGATAGCAGTGGAGATATTTCCATGTTTATACAGATGGCGGTGTAGATATTTCCAAGTTTATATAGATGGTGGTGTAGATATTAAAATGTTTATACAGATCGCGGTGTAGATATTTCCATGTTTATACAGATCGCGGTGTGGATATTTCCATGTTTATACAGATAGCGGTGTAGATATTTCCATGTTTACAGAGATAGCGGTGTAGGTATATCCATGTTTATAGGCATAGCGGTGTAGATATTTCCATGTTTGTATAGATGGCGTTGTAGATATTTTCATGTTTATACCGATAGCGGTGTTGGTATTTCCATGTTTATACAGATAGCGGTGCAAATATTTCCATGTTTATACAGATGCCTATGCAGATATTTCCATATTTATACAGATGACAGTGTAGATATTTCCATGTTTATACAGATGGCACTGTAGATATTTAAATGTTCCTATACATGACTGTGCAGGTATTTCCATGTTTATACAGAGGTCTTTGTAGATATTTCCATGTTTATAGAGATAGTGGTGCAGATATTTCCATGTTTATACAGACCGCAGTGTAGATATTTCCACGTTTATAGAGATAGCACTGTAGATATTCCCATGTTTGTACAGATGGCGGTGTTGATGTTTCCATCTATACACAGATTGCCGTGTAGGTATTTCCATGTGTATACAGATGGCACTATAGATATTTCCATGTTTATACAGATGGTGGTGTAGATATTTCCATGTTTACACAGATGACTGTATAGGTATTTCCATGTTTATACAGATGGCGGTGTAGATATTTCCATTTTTATACAGATAACGGTGTAGAAATTTCCATGTTTATACAGATAGCGGTGTAAATATTTCCATGTTTATACAGATCACGGTGTAGATATTTCCATATTTATAGAGATAGCGGTGTAAATATTTCCAAGTTTATACAGATAGCGGAGTAGATATCTCCATGTTTATACAGACCACGGTGTAGATATTTCCATGTTTATACAGATAGCGGTGCAGATATTTCCATGTTTGTACAGATGGCGGTGTTGATATTTCCATCTATACACAGATGACCGTGTAGATATTACCATGTTTATACAGATGGTGGCGCAGATATTTCTATGGATATGAAGATGGTGGTGTAGATATTTCCATGTATATACAGATAGCGCTGTTCTTAATTCCATGTTTATATAGAGAGCGGTGTAGATATTTCCATATTTGTACACATGGCTGTGTAGATATTTCTATGTTTATACAGATGGCGGTGTAGGTATTTCCATGTTTTTACAGATAACATTGTAAGTATTTCCATGTTTATACAAATGGCGGGGTAGATATTTCGATATTTATAGAGATAGCAGTGGAGATATTTCCATGTTTATACAGATAGCGGTGTAGTTATTTTCATGTTTATATAGATATCGGTGTAGATATTTCCATGTATATACACATGGCTGTGTAGATATTTCCATGTTTATACAGATGGCGGTGTATATATTTCCATGTTTATACAGATAACTTTGTAAGTATTTCCATGTTTATACAGATGGCGGTGTAGATATTTCGATGTTTATACAGATATCAGTGGAGGTATTTCCATGTCTATACAGATAGCGGTGTAGATATTTCCATGTTTATACAGATGGCTGTGCCGATATTTCCATGTTTATACAGAGTTCTCTGTAGATATTTCCATGTTTATATAGATGACAGTGTAGATATTTCCAGGTTTATACAGATGACTGTGTAGATATTTCCATGTTAATACAGATGGCGGTGTAGATATTTCCATGTTTATAGAGATAGCGGTGTAGATATTTCCATGTTTATAGAGATAGCGGTTTAAATATTTCCATCTTTATACACATAGCGGTGTAGATATTTTCAGGGTTATACAGATAGTGGTGTAGATATTTCCACGTTTTACACATAGCTGTGTAGATATTTCCCTGTTTACACAGATAGCGTTGTAAATATTTCCTTGTTTACACAGATAGCATTGTAGATATTTCCATGATTACACAGATTGCGGTGTAGATATTTCCAAGTTTACACAGATAGCTCTGTAGATATTTGCATGTTTACACAGATAGCGTTGTAGATATTTCATTGTTTACAGAGATAGCGGTGTAGATATTTCCATGTTTTTAAAGACACCGGTGTAGGTATTTCCGTGTTTATAAAGATAGCGGTGGAGATATTTCCATGTTTATACAGATAGCGGTGTAAAAATTTCCATGTTTATACAGATAGCGGTGTACTTATTTCCATGTTTATACAGATGGCGGTGTAGGTATTTCCATGTTTCTACATTTGGCGGTGTAGATATTTCCTTGTTTATACAGATAGCGGTGTAGTTATTTCCATGTTTATACAGATAGCGGTGTAGATATTTCCATGCTTTCAGAGATAGCGGTGTAGATATTTCCCTCTTTGCAGAGGTTGCCGTGTAGGTATTTCCATGTTTACACAGATACCTGTGTAGATATTTCCAAGTTTACACATATAGCTGTGTAGATATTTCCATGTTTACGCAGATAGTGTTGTAGATATTTCCATGTTTATACAGAAAGCGGTGGAGATATTTCCCTGTTTATACAGATCGCAATGTAGGTATTTCCAAGTTTATACAGATAGCGGTGTAGATATTTCCATGTTTATAGAGATAGCAGTGTAGATATTTCCATGTTTATACAGAAGGCTGTGTAGATATTTCCATGTTTATAGAGATAGCGGTGTAGATATTTCCATCTTTATACAGATAACGGTGTAGATAATTCCATGTTTATACAGATGGCGGTGTAGATAGTTCCAAGTTTATGGAGATGGCTGTGTATATATTTTCATGTTTACATAGATGGCGGTGTAGATATTTCCATGTTTGTAGAGACTGTGCTGTTGATAGTTCCATGTTTATAGAGATAGCGCTGTAGGGATTTCCCTGTTTATTGAGATAGTTGTGTAGGTACATCCATGTTTATATAGATGGCTGTGTAGACATTTCCATGTGTATACAGATGACTCTGTTGATATTTGTATGTTTACACAAATGGCGTTGTAGATATTTCCATATTTATACAGATAGCGGTGTAGATATTTCCATGTTTATACAGGTAACGGTGTAGATATATCCATGTTTATAAAGATAGCAATGTAGATATTTCCAAGTTTATACAGATAGTGGCGTAGATATTTCCATGTTTACAGAGATAGCAGTGTAGATATTTCCATCTTTACACATATAGCGGTGTAGATATATTCATATTTATACAGATCGTGGTGTAGATATTTCCAGCTTTCCACAGATGGCAGTTTAGATATTTCCATGTTTACACAGATGACAGTGTAGATATTTCCATGTTTATACAGATAGCGGTGTAGATATTTCCATGTTTATAGAGACAGCTTTGTAGATATTTCCATGTTTATACAGATAGCGGTGTAGATATTTCCATGTTTATACAGATCGCGGTGTAGGTATTTCCATGTTTAAACAGATCGCGGTGTCGACATTTCCATGTTTATACAGATAGCGGTGTAGATATTTCCATGTTTTTACAGATATCGGTGTAGATATTTCCATGTTTACACAGATTGCGGTGCAGATATTTCCATCTTTCTACAGATGGCATTGTAGATATTTCCATGTTTATACAGATAGCAGTGTAGATATTTCCATGATTATACAGATAGCGGTGTAAATATTTCCATGTTTATACAGATGGCGGTGTAGATAATTCCATGTTTATAGAGATGGCAGTGTAGATATTTCCAAGTTTATTTAGATAGCGGTGTAGGTATATCCATGTTCATAGAGATAGCAGTGAGGGTATTTCCATGTTTATACAGATAGCAGTGTAGATATTTCCATTTTTATAGAGATAGCGGTTTAGATATTTCATGTTTAAACAGATAGCGGTGTAGATATTTCCATGTTTATACAGATTGCGGTGTAGTTATTTCCATGTTTATACAGATCGTGGTGAAGATGTTTCCATGTTTATACAGATCGCGGTGTAGATATTTCCTTGTTTATACAGATAGAGGTGTAGATATATCCATGTTTTTACAGATATCGGTGTAGAAATTTCCATGTTTACACAGATTGCGGTGTAGATATTTCCATCTTTCTACAGATGGCATTGTAGATATTTCCATGTTCATACAGATGGCGGTGTAGATATTTCCATGTTTATACAGATCGTGGTGAAGATATTTCCATGTTTATACAGATCGCGGTGTAGATATTTCCATGTTTATACAGATCGTGGTGTTGATATTTCCATGTTTATGCAGATAGCGGTGCAGATATTTCCATGTTTATATAGATAGCGGTATAGATATTTCCATGTTTATACAGATAGTGGTGTAGGTATTTCAATGTTTTTAGACATAGCGGTGTAGATATTTCCATGTTTATATAGGTGGCGTTGTAGATATTTCCATGTTTATACCGATAGCGGTGTTGGTATTTCCATGTTTACACAGATTGTGGTGTAGATATTTCCGTGTTTATACACATGGCGGAGTAGATACTTCCATCTTTATGGAGATGGCAGTGTAGATATTTTCATGTTTATAGAGATGGTGGTGTAGATATTTCCATATTTATAGAGATAGCGGTGTAGATATTTCCATTTTCTACAGACGGCAGTGTAGATATTTCCATGTTTATACTGATGGCCGTGTAGATATCTCCAAATTTATAAAGAAGTCTGTGTAGATATTTCCATGTGTATGCAGATGGTATTGTAGGTATTTCCATGTTTATACAGATGGTGGTGTAGATATTTCCATGTTTATACAGTTGGCGGTGTAGATATTTCCATGTTTTTACAGATGGCAGTGTAGATATTTCAATGTTTATAGAGATGACGTTGTGGATATTTCCATGTTTATACAGATAACGGTGGAGATATTTCCATGTTTATACAGAGAGCAGTGGAGACATTTCCATGTTTATACACATAGCGGTGTACATATTTCCATGTTTATAGAGACAGCGGTGTAGGTATTTCCATGTTTATACAGATAGCGGTGCAGATATTTCCATGTTTACACAGATGCCTATGCATATATTTCCATATTTATACAGAGGGATGTGTATATATTTCCATGTTTATACAGATGGCATTGTAGATATTTAAATGTTCCTACACATGACTGTGTAGGTATTTCCATGTTTATACAGATGTCTTTGTAGATATTTCCATGTTTATAGAGATTGCGGTGCAGATATTTCCATGTTTATACAGATAGCGGTGTATATATTTCCATGTTTATACAGATCATGGTGTAGATATTTCCATGTTTATACACATACCGGTGTAGATATTTCCATGTTTATACAGACCGCAGTGTAGATATTTCCATGTTTATAGAGATAGCAGTGTAGATATTTCCATGTTTGTACAGATGGTGGTGTTGCTGTTTCCATCTATACACAGATTGCCGTGTAGGTATTTCCATGTGTATACAGATGGCATTGAAGATATTTCCATGTTTATACAGATGGTGGTGTAGGTATTTCCATGTTTACACAGATGACTGTATAGGTATTTCCATGTTTATACAGATGGCGGTGTAGATATTTCCATGTTTATAGAGATAGCGTTGTAGATATTTCCATATTTATACAGATAACGGTGTAGAAATTTCCATGTTTATACAGATAGCGGTGTAAATATTTCCATGTTTATTCAGATCACAGTGTAGATATTTCCATGTTTATACAGATAGCGGTGCAGATATTTCCATGTTTGTACAGATGGCGGTGTTGATATTTCCATCTATACACAGATGACCGTGTAGATAATTCCATGTTATACAGATGGCGGCACAGATATTTCCATGGATTTCTAGATGGCGGTGTAGATAATTCCATGTTTATGCAGATAGCGGTGTAGTAATTTCCATGTTTATATAGATAGCGGTGTAGATATTTCCATGTATATACACATGGCTGTGTAGATATTTCCATGTTTATACAGATGGTGGTGTATATATTTCCATGTTTATACAGATAATTTTGTAAGTATTTCCATGTTTATACCAACGGCGGTGTAGATATTTCGATGTTTATAGAGATATCAGTGGAGATATTTCCATGTTTATACAGATCGGGCTGTAGATATTTCCATGTTTATACTGATAGTGGTGTAGATATTTCCATGTTTATAGAGATGGCGGTGTAGATATTTCCATGTTCATAGAGATAGCGGTGTTGATTTTTCCATGTTTATAGAGATAGCGGTGTGGATATTTCCATGTTTATACAGATAGGGGTGTAGATATTTCCATGTTCATAGAGATGTCGGTGTAGATATTTCCATGTTTATACAGATGACGGTGTAGATACTTCCTTGTTTATACAAATAGCAGTGTAGTTATTTCCATGTTTATACCGATAGCGGTGTAGTTATTTCCATATTTATAGAGATAGCGGTGTAGATATTTCTATCTTTCTACAGATGGCAGTGTAGATGTTTCCAAGTTTATACAGATGGCCGTGTAGATATTTCCATATTTATACAGATGTCTGTGTAGATAATTCCATGTGTATACAGTTGGTATTGTAGGTACTTCCATGTTTATACATATGGTGGTGTAGATATTTCCATGTTTATTCAGATGACTGTGTAGATATTTCTATGTTTTCACAGATGGCAGTGTAGATATTTCAATGTTTATATAGATGGCGCTGTAGATATTTCCATGTTTAAACAGATACCGGTGAAGATATTTCAATGTTTATACAGACCGCAGTGAAGATATTTCCATGTTTATAGAGATAGCAGTGCAGATATTTCCATGTTTGTACAGATGGCGGTGTTGAAGTTTCCATCTATACACAGATTGCCATGTAGGTATTTCCATGTGTATACAGATGGCATTGTAGATATTTCCACGTTTGTACAGATGGTGGTGTAGATATATCCATGTTTACACAGAAGACTGTATAGGTACTTCCATGTTTATACAGATGACGGTGTAGATATTTCCAAGTTTATAGAGCTAGCGGTGTAGATATTTCCATATTTATACAGATAACGGTGCAGAAGTTTCCATGTTTATACAGATAGCTGTGTAAATATTTCCATGTTTATACAGATCACGGTGTAGATATTTCCATGTTTATAGAGATAGCGGTGTAGATATTTCTATGTTTATAGAGATAGCGGTGTAGATATTTCCATGTTTATACAGACCGCGGTGTAGATATTTCCATGTTTATGCAGATAGCGGTGCAGATAGTTCCATGTTTGACCAGATGGCGGTGTTGATGTTTCCACCTATACAGAGATTGCCGTGTAGGTATTTCCATGTGTATACAGATGGCATTGTAGATATTTCCACGTTTATACAGATGGTGGTGTAGATATTTCCATGTTTACACAGATGACTGAATAGGTACTTCCATGTTTATACAGATGGCGGTGTAGATATTTCCATGTTTATACAGATCGCGGTGTAGATATTTCCATGTTTATCCAGATCGCGGTGTAGATATTTCCATGTTAATACAGATAGCGGTGTAGATATTTCCATGTTTTTACAGATAGCGGTGTAGATATTTCCATGTTTACACAGATTGCGGTGTAGATATTTCCATCTTTCTACAGATGGCATTGTAGATATTTCCATGTTTATACAGGTAGCGGTGTAGATATTTCCATGTTAATACAGATTGTGGTGAAGATAATTCCATGTTTATACAGATCGCTCTGTAGATATTTCCATGTTTATACAGATCGCGGTGTATATATTTCCATGTTTAAAGAGATAGCGGTGTTAATATTTCCATGTTTATACAGATAGCGGTGCAGATATTTCCATGTTTATACAGGTAGCGGTGTAGATATTTCCATGTTAATACAGATTGTGGTGAAGATAATTCCATGTTTATACAGATCGCTCTGTAGATATTTCCATGTTTATACAGATCGCGGTGTATATATTTCCATGTTTAAAGAGATAGCGGTGTTAATATTTCCATGTTTATACAGATAGCGGTGCAGATATTTCCATGTTTATACAGACCGCGGTGTAGATATTTCCATGGTTATACAGATAGCGGTGCAGATATTTCCATGTTTGTACAGATGGCGGTGTTGATATTTCCATCTATACACAGATGACCGTGTAGATATTTCCATGTTTATACAGACGGCCGCGCAGATATTTCCATGGATATGTAGATGGCAGTGTAGATATTTCCATGTTTATACAGATAGCGGTGTAGTAATTTCCATGTTTATATAGATAGCGGTGTAGATATTTCCATGTATATACACATGGCTGTGTAGATATTTCCATGTTTATACAGATGGCGGTGTAGATATTTCCATGTTTATACAGATAAATTTGTAAGTATTTCCATGTTTATACAGATGGTGGTGTAGTTATTTCGATGTTTATAGAGATAGCAGTGCAGATATTTCCATGTTTATACAGATAGCGGTGTAGATATTTTCATGTTTATACTGATCGTGGTGTAGATATTTCCATGTTTATAGAGATGGCGGTGTAGATATTTCCATGTTCATAGAGATAGCGGTGTTGATTTTTCCATGTTTATAGAGATAGTGTTGTGGATATTTCCATGTTTATACAGATAGCGGTGTAGATATTTGCATGTAAATACAGATGGCTGTGTAGGTATTTCCATGTTTATACCGATGGCTGTGTAGATATTTCCATGTATATACAGATGACTTTGTAGGCACTTCCATGTTTATACAGATGGCGGTGTAGATATTTCCAGGTTTATAGAGATAGCTGTGTAGATATTTCCATGTTTATACAGATAGCGGTGTAGATATTTCCATGTTTATAGAGATAGCGGTGTAGATATTTCCATGTTTATACAGATAGCGGTGTAGATATTTCCATGTTTATACAGACCGCGGTGTAGATATTTCCATGTTTATGCAGATAGCGGTGCAGATAGTTCCATGTTTGACCAGATGGCGGTGTTGATGTTTCCATCTATACACAGATTGCCGTGTAGGTATTTCCATGTGTATACAGATGGCATTGTAGATATTTCCACGTTTATACAGATGGTGGTGTAGATATTTCCATGTTCACACAGATGACTGAATAGGTACTTCCATGTTTATACAGATGGCGGTGTAGATATTTCCCTGTTTATACAGATCGCGGTGTAGATATTTCCATGTTTATACAGATCGCGGTGTAGATATTTCCATGTTAATACAGAGAGCGGTGTAGATATTTCCATGTTTTTACAGATAGCGGTGTAGATATTTCCAGGTTTACACAGATTGCGGTGTAGATATTTCCATCTTTCTACAGATGGCATTGTAGATATTTCCATGTTTATACAGATGGCGGTGTAGATATTTCCATGTTTATATAGATGGTGGTGTAGATATTCCCATGTTTATACAGGTAGCGGTGTAGATATTTCCATGTTAATACAGATTGTGGTGAAGATATTTCCATGTTTATACAGATCGCTTTGTAGTTATTTCCATGTTTATACAGATCACGGTGTATATATTTCCATGTTTAAAGAGATAGCGGTGTAAATATTTCCATGTTTATACAGATAGCGGTGCAGATATTTCCATGTATATACAGACCGCGGTGTAGATATTTCCATGGTTATACAGATAGCCGTGCAGATATTTCCATGTTTGTACAGATGGCGGTGTTGACATTTCCATCTATACACAGATGACCGTGTAGATATTTCCATGTTTATACAGATGGCTGCGCAGATATTTCCATGGATATGTAGATGGCAGTGTAGATATTTCCAAGTTTATACAGATAGCGGTGTAGTAATTTCCATGTTTATATAGATAGCGGTGTAGATATTTCCATGTATATACACATGGCTGTGTAGATATTTCCATGTTTATACAGATGGCGGTGTAGATATTTCCATGTTTATACAGATAACTTTGTAAGTATTTCCATGTTTATTCAGATGGTGGTGTAGATATTTCGATGTTTATAGAGATAGCAGTGGAGATATTTCCATGTTTATACAGATAGCGGTGTAGATATTTCCATGTTTATACTGAACGTGGTGTAGATATTTCCATGTTTATAGAGATGGCGGTGTAGATATTTCCATGTTCATTGAGATAGCGGTGTTGATTTTTCCATGTTTATAGAGATAGCGTTGTGGATATTTCCATGTTCATAAAGATAGGGGTGTAGATATTTCCATGTTTATAGAGATGGCGGTGTAGGTATTTCCAGGTTTATACAGATCACGGTGTAGATATTTGCTTGCTTATACAAATAGCGGTGTAGTTATTTCCATGTTTATACTGATAGCGGTGTAGATATTTCCATGTAAATACAGATGTCTGTGTAGGTATTTCCATGTTTATACCGATGGCTGTGTAGATATTTCCATGTATATACGGATGACTTTGTAGGCACTTCCATGTTTATACAGATGGCGGTGTAGATATTTCCAGGTTTATAGAGATAGCTGTGTAGATATTCCCATGTTTATACAGATCGTGGTGTAGATATTTCCATGTTTATAAAGATACCGGTGTAGATATTTCCATGATTGTACATACCACAGTGTAGATATTTCCATGTTTATACAGATAGCGGTGTAGTTATTTCCATGTCTGTACAGATGACGGTGTTGATGTTTCCATCTATACATAGATTGCTGTGTAGGTATTTCCATGTGTATACAGATGGCATTGTAGATATTTCCATGTTTATACAGATAGCGGTGTAGATATTTCCCTGTTTATACAGATAGCGGTGTAGATATTTCCATGTTTATAGAGATAGCGGTGTAGGTATTTCCATGTTTATAGACATAGCGGTGTAGATATTTCCATGTTTATATAGATGGCTTTGTAGATATTTCCATGTTTATACCGATAGCGGTGTTGGTATTTCCACGTTTATACAGATAGCGATGTAGATATTTCCATGTTTATACAGCTCGTGATGCAGATATTTATATCTTTATACAGATGGCATTGTAGATATTTCCTTATTCACACAGATGGCGGTGTAGATGTTTCCATGTTTATACAGATGGCGGAGTAGTTAGTTCCATGTTTATGGAGATGGCAGTGTAGATATTTTCATGTTTATAGAGATGGCGGTGTAGATATTTCCATGTTTATAGAGGTAGCAGTGTAGATATTTACATGTTTCTACAGATGGCTGTGTAGATATTTCCATGTGTATACAGATGGCATTGTAGATATTTCCATGTTTATACAGATGACTCTATAGGTATTTCCATGTTTTTACAGATGGCAGTGCAGATATTTCCATGTTTATAGAGATAGCCGTGTAGATATTTCCATGTTTCTACAGATGGCGGTGTTGATATTTCAATCTCTATACAGATTGCCGTGGAGGTATTTCCATGTGTATACAGATGGCATTGTAGATATTTCCATGTTTATACAAATGTTGATGTAGATATTTCCATGTTTACACAGATGACTGTATAGGTATTTCCATGTTTATGCAGATGGCGGTGTAGATATTTCCAAGGTTATAGAGATTGTGGTGTAGATAATTTCATATTTATACAGATAACGGTGTAGAAGTTTCCATGTTTATACAGATAGGGTATAAATATTTCCATGTTTATACAGATCACGGTGTAGATATTTCCATGTTTATAGAGATAGCGGTGCAGATATTTCCATGTTTATACAGATAGTGGTGTAGATATTTCCATGTGTATACAGACCGCGTCATAGATATTTCCATGTTTACACAGATAGCGGTGCAGATATTTCCATGTTTGTACAGATGGCGGTGTTGATATTTCCATGTATACACAGATGACCGTGTAGATATTTCCATGTTTATACAGACGGCGGCGCAGATATTTCCATGGATATGTAGATGGTGTTGTAGATATTTCCATGTTTATACAGATAGCGGTGTTGTTATTTCCATGTTTATATAGATAGGGATGTAGATATTTCCATATTTGTACACATGGCTGTGTAGATATTTCCATGTTTCTACAGATGGCGGTGTATATATTTCCAGGTTTGTAGAGATAACTTTGTAAGTATTTCCATGTTTATACAGATGGCCGTGTAGATATTTCGATGTTTGTAGAGATAGCAGTGGAGATATTTCCATCTTTATACAGATCGCGGTGTAGATATTTCCATGTTTATACAGATCGCGGTGTAGATATTTCCATGTTTATACAGATATCGGTGTATATATTTACATGTTTACTCAGATTGCGGTGGAGATATTTCCATCTTTCTACAGATGGCATTGTAGATATTTCCATGTTTAAACAGATGGCGGTGTAGATATTTCCATGTTTATATAGATGGTGGTGTAGATATTACTATGTTTATAAAGATATCGGTGTAGATATTTCCATGTTTATACAGATCGTGGTGAAGATATTTCCATGTTTATACAGATCGCGGTGTAGATATTTCCTTGTTTATAGAGATAGCGGTGTAGTTATTTCCATGTTTATAGACATAGCGTTGTAGATATTTTCATGTTTATATTGATGGCGTTGTAGATATTTCCATGTTTATACCGATAGCAGTGTTGGTATTTCCATGTTTATACAGATAGCGGTGTAGTTATTTCCATGTTTATACAGATAGCGGTGTAGATATTTCCTTGTTTATAGAGATAGCGGTGTTGGTATTTCCATGTTTATAGACATAGCGTTGTAGATATTTCCATGTTTATATAGATGGCGTTGTAGATATTTCCATGTTTATACCGATAGCAGTGTTGGTATTTCCATGTTTATACAGATAGCGATGTAGTTATTTCCATCTTTATACAGCTCGCGGTGCATATATTTATATCTTTATACAGATGGCATTGTAGATATTTCCTTATTCACACAGATGGCGGTGTAGATGTTTCCATGTTTATACAGATGGCGGAGTAGTTAGTTCCATGTTTATGGAGATGGCAGTGTAGATATTTTCATGTTTATTGTGATGGCGGTGTAGACATTTCCATGTTTATAGAGATAGCAGTGTAGATATTTACATGTTTCTACAGATGGCTGTGTAGATATCTCCATGTGTATACAGATGTCATTGTAGATATTTCCATGTTTATACAGATGACTGTATAGGTATTTCCATGTTTTTACAGATGGCAGTGCAGATATTTCCATGTTTATAGAGATAGCGGTGTAGATATTTCCATGTTTCTACAGATGGCGGTGTTGATATTTCCATCTCTACACAGATTGCCGTGTAGGTATTTCCATGTGTATACAGATGGCATTGTAGATATTTCCATGTTTATACAAATGGTGGTGTAGATATTTCCTTGTTTACACAGATGACTGTATAGGTATTTCCATGCTTATGCAGATGGCGGTGTAGATATTTCCAAGTTTATAGAGATTGTGGTGTAGATATTTTCATATTTATACAGATAATGGTGTAGAAGTTTCCATGTTTATACAGATAGCGGTGTAAATATTTCGATGTTTATACAGATCACGGTGTAGATATTTCCATGTTTATAGAGATAGCGGTGTAGATATTTCCATGTTTATTCAGATAGCGGTGTAGATATTTCCATGTGTATACAGACCGCGGCGTAGATATTTCCATGTTTATACAGATAGCGGTGAAGATATTTCCATGTTTGTACGGATGGCGGTGATGATATTTCCATGTATACACAGGTGACCGTGTAGATATTTCCATGTTTATACAGATGGCGGCGCAGATATTTCCATGGATATGTAGATGGTGGTGTAGATATTTCCATGTTTATACAGATAGCGGTGTTGTTATTTCCATGTTTATATAGATAGGGGTGTAGATATTTCCATATTTGTACACATGGCTGTGTAGATATTTCCATGTTTCTACAGATGGCGGTGTAGTTATTTCCAGGTTTATACAGATAACTTTGTAAGTGTTTCCATGTTTATACAGATGGCGGTGTAGATATTTCGATGTTTGTAGAGATAGCAGTGGAGATATTTCCATGTTTATACAGATCACGGTTTAGATATTTTCATGTTTATACAGATCGCGGTGTCGATATTTCCATGTTTATACAGATATCGGTGTAGATATTTACATGTTTACTCAGATTGCGGTGGAGATATTTCCATCTTTCTACAGATGGCATTGTAGATATTTCCATGTTTAAACAGATGGCGGTGTAGATATTTCCATGTTTATATAGACGATGGTGTAGATATTACTATGTTTATAAAGATATCGGTGTAGATATTTCCATGTTTACACAGATGGTGGTGAAGATATTTCCATGTTTATACAGATCGCGGTGTAGATATTTCCATGTTTATACAGATATCTGATATTTCCATGTTTACTCAGATTGCGGTGGAGATATTTCCATCTTTCTACAGATGGCATTGTAGATATTTCCATGTTTATACAGATGGCGGTGTAGATATTTCCATGGTTATACAGACCGCAGTGTAGATAATTCCATGTTTATAGAGATAGCAGTGTAGGTATTTTCATGTTTGTACAGATGGCGGTGTTGGTGTTTCCATCTATACAAAGATGGCCGTGTAGGTGTTTCCATGTGTATACAGATGGCATTGTAATTATTTCCATGTTTATACAGATGGTGGTGTAGATATTTCCATGTTTATACAGATGGCGGCGCAGATATTTCAATGGATATGTAGATGGCGGTGTAGATATTTCCATGTTTTTACAGATAGTGGTGTAGTTATTTCCATGTTTATATAGATTGCGGTGTAGAAATTTCCATGTACATACACATGGCTGTGTAGATATTTCCATGTTTATAGAGATAGCGGTGTAGATATTTCCATGTTTATACAGATAACTTTGTAAGTATTTCCATGTTTATACAGATGGCGGTGTAGATATTTCGATGTTTATAGAGATAGCAGTGGAGATATTTCCATGTTTATACAGATAGCAGTGTAGATATTTCAATGTTTATACTGATCGTGGTGTAGATATTTCAATGTTTATAGGGATGGTGGTGTAGATATTTCCATGTTTATACAGATCGCGGTGTAGATATTTCCATGTTAATACAGATATCTGATATTTCCATGTTTACTCAGATTGCGGTGGAGATATTTCCATGTTTCTACAGATGGCATTGTAGATATTTCCATGTTTATACAGATGGCGGTGTAGATATTTCCATGTTTATATAGATGGTGGTGTAGATATTACTTTGTTTATAAAGATATCGGTGTAGATATTTCCATGTTTATACAGATCGTGGTGAAGATATTTCCATGTTTATACAGATCGCGGTGTAGATATTTCCATGTTTATACAGATAGCGGTGTAGATATTTCCATGTTTATACAGATATCGGTGTAGTTATTTACATGTTTATACAGATAGCGGTGTAGATATTTCCATGTTTATAGAGATAGCGGTGTAGATATTTCCATGTTTATAGACATAGCGTTGTAGATATTAACATGTTTATATACATGGCGTTGTAGATATTTCCATGTTTATACCGATAGCGGTGTTGGTATTTCCATGTTTATACAGATAGCGATGTAGATGTTTCCATGTTTATACAGGTCGCGGTGCATATATTTATATCTTTATACAGATGGCATTGTAGATATTTCCTTATTCACACAGATGGCGTTGTAGATGTTTCCATGTTTATACAGATGGCGGAGTAGTTAGTTCCATGTTTATGGAGATGGCAGTGTAGATATTTTCATGTTTATGGAGATGGCGGTGTAGATATTTCCATGTTTATAGAGATAGCAGTGTAGATATTTACATGTTTATACAGATAGCTCTGTAGATATTTCCATGTGTATACAGAGGGCATTGTAGATATTTCCATGTTTATACAGATGACTGTATAGGTATTTCCATGTTTTTACACATGGCAGTGCAGATATTTCCATGTTTATTCCGATGGCGGTGTAGATATTTCCATGTTTATAGAGATGTCGGTGTAGACTTTTCCATGTTTATAGAGTTAGCGGTGTAGATATATCCATGTTCATAGAGATAGCAGTGAGGATATTTCCATGTTTATACAGATAGCGGTGTAGATATTTCCATGTTTATACAGATGGCGGTGTAGATATTTCCATCTTTCTACAAATTGCGGTGTAGATATTTCCATGATTATACAGATTGCAGTGTAGATATTTCCATGTTTATACAGATAGCGGTGTAGATATTTCCACGTTTATACAGATGGCGGTGTAGATATTTCCATCTTTCTACAAATTGCAGTGTAGATATTTCCATGTTTACAGAGATGACGGTGTAGATATTTCCATGTTTATATAGATGGCAGTGTAGGTATTTTCTTGTTTATGTAGATGGCGTTGTAGATACCTCCATGTTTAAAGAGATGACGGTGTGTACATTTCCATGTTGATGGAGATAGCGGTGTAGATATTTCCATGTTTATAGAGATAGCGGTGTAGTTATTTCCATGTTTATAGAGATAGCGTTGTAGATATTTCCATGTTTCTACAGATGACTGTGTAGATATTTCCATGTTTGTACAGATGGCAGTGAAGATATTTCCATTTTTATAGAGATAGCCGTGTAGGTATTTTCATGTTCATACAGATTGCGGTGGAGGTATGTCCATGATTATACAGATAGAAATGGAGATATTTCCTCATTAATACACATAGCGGTGTAGATATTTCCATGTTTATACAGATAGCGGTGTTGATATTTCCATGTTTATACAGATGGCTGTGCCGATATTTCCATGTTTATACAGACTTCTCTCTAGATATTTCCATGTTTATATAGATGACATTGTAGATATTTCCCGGTTTAAAAAGATGAATGTGTAGATATTTCCATGTTAATACAGATGGCGGTTTAGATATTTCCATGTTTAGAGAGATAGTGGTGTAGGTATTTCCATGTTTATAGAGATAGCGGTTTAAATATTTCCAACTTTATACAGATAGTGGTGTAGATATTTCCATGTTTAAACAGATGATGGTGTAGATACAGCCATGTTTCTGAAGATGGCACTGTAGATATTTTCATGTTTACATAGATGGCGGTGTAGATATTTCCATGTTTACTGAGATTGCAGTGAAGATATTTCCAAGTTTATAGTGCAAGTGGTGTGGATATTTCCATGTTTATAGAGATAGCGCTGTAGACATTTACATATTTATACAGGTAACGGTGTAGGTATTTCCGTGTTTAAACACATGGCGGTGTAGATATTTCCAAGTTTCTAAAGACGGCGGTGTAGATATTTCCTTGTTTGTACAGATAGCGGTGTAGATATTTCCATGTATATACAGATAGCGGTGTAGATATTTCCATGTTTACACAGAAAGCGGTGGAGATATTTCCATGTTTATACAGATAGCGATGTAGATATTTCCATGTTTATACAGATAACGGTGTAGATATTTCCATGTATATAGAGATACCGGTGTAGATATTTCCATGTTTATACAGATGGCTGTGTAGATATTTCCATGTGTATACAGATGGCCGTGTAGATATTTCCATGTTTAATCATATAGCGGTGTAGATATTTCCATGTTTACCGATATAGCGGTAAAGCTATTTCCATCTTTGCACAGATTGCGGTGTAGATATTTCCAAGTTTACACAGATAACTGTGTCGGTATTTCCATGTTTACAGAGATATCATTGTAGATATTTCCATGTTTTTACAGATAGCGGTGTAGTTATTTACATGTTGATTCAGATAGCGGTGTAGATATTTTCAGGGTTATACAGATAGTGATGTAGATATTTCCACGTTTTACAGATAGCTGTGTAGATATTTCCCTGTTTACTCAGATAGCGTTGTGAATACTTCCATGTTTACACAGATAGCATTGTAGATATTTCCATGCTTAGACAGATTGCGGTGTAGATATTTCCAAGTTTACACAGATAGCTGTGTAGATATTTCCATGTTTACACAGATAGCGTTGTAGATATTTCATTGTTTACAGAGATAGCGGTGTAGGTATTTCCATGTTTATACTGATCGCGGTGTAGATATTTCCATGTTTATAGAGATGGCGGTGTAGATATATCCATGTTCATAGAGAGAGCGGTGGTGACTTTTCCATGTTAATAGAGATAGCGGTGTGGATATTTCCTTGTTTATACAGACAGGGGTGTAGATATTTCCATGTTTATAGAGATGGCGGTGTAGATATTTCCATGTTTATACAGATCACGATGTAGATGTTTCCATGTTTATACACATCATGGTGTAGGTATTTCCATGTTTATACAGATCACGGTGTTGATATTACCATGTTTATAGGGATAGCGGTGCAAATATTTTCACATTTATACAGATAGCGGTGTAGTTATTAGCATGTTTATACAGATAGCGGTGTAGATATTTCCATGTATAAACACATGTCTGTGTATATATTTCCATCTTTAAACAGATGGCAGTGTAGATATTTCCTTGTTTATACAAATAGCGGTGTAGTTATTTCCATGTTTATGCAGATAGCGGTGTAGATATTTCCATGTATATACCGATGGCTGTGTAGATATTTCCATGTTTATACAGATGGCTGTGTAGATATTTCCATGTTTACACAGATGACTTTGTAGGTATTTCCATGTTTATACAGATGGCGGTGTAGATATTTCCATGTTTATAGAGATAGCTGTGTAGATATTTCCATGTTTTTACAGATAGCGGTGGAGATATTTCCATGTTTATACAGAACGAGGTGTAGATATTTCCATGTTTATACAGATAGCGGTGTATATATTTCCATGTTTATACAGATCGCGGTGTAGATATTTCCATGTTTATACAGATAGCGGTGTAGACATTTCCATGTTTATACAGATAGCGCTGTAGGTATTTCCATGTTTATACAGATGGCAGTGTAGATATTTCCACGTTTATAGAGATGGCGGTGTAGTTATTTCCATGTTTATAGAGATAGCGATGTAGATATATCCATGTTCATAGAGATAGCAGTGAGGATATTTCCATGTTTATACAGATAGCAGTGTAGATATTTCCATTTTTATAGAGATAGCCGTTTAGATACTTCATATTTATACAGATAGCTGTATAGATATTTCCATGTTTATACAGTTTGCGGTGTAGATATTTCCATGTTCCTACACATGACTGTGTTGGTATTTCCATGTTTATACACATGGCTTTGTAGATATTTCCATGTTTATAGAGATAGCGGTGCAGATATTTCCATGTTTTTACGGATAGCGGTGTAAATACTTCCATGTTTATACAGATCGTGGTGTAGATATTTCCATGTTTATACAGATACCGGTGTAGACATTTACATGTTTACACATACCGCTGTGTAGGTATTTCCATATTAATAGAGATAGCGGTGTAGATATTTCCATGTTTGTACAGATGGCGGTGTTGATGTTTCCATCTATACACAGATTGCCGTGTAAGTATTTCCATGTGTATACAGATGGCATTGTAGATATTTCCATGTTTATACAGATGGAGGTGTAGATATTTCCAAGTTTATACAGATGACTGTATAGGTATTTCCATGTTTTTACAGATGGCATTGTAGATATTTCCATGTTTAGGGAGATAGCAGTGTAGATATTTCCATGTTTATACAGATGGCGGTGTAGATATTTCCATGTTTATAGAGATAGCGGTGTAGATATTTCCATTTTTATAGACATAACTGTGAAGATATTTCCATGTTTATACAGATAGCGGTGTAAATATTTCCATGTTTATACAGATCATGGTGCTGATATTTCCATGTTTATATAGATAGAGGTGTAGATATTTCCATGTTTATACAGATAGCGGTGTAGATATTTCCATGTTTTTACACACCGCGGTGTAGATATTTCCACGTTTGTACAGATAGTGGTGTAGATATTTCCATGTTTGTACAGATGGTGGTGTTGGTATTTCCATCTATACACAGATGATCGTGTAGATATTTCCATGTTTATACAGATGGCGGCACTGATATTTCTATGTATATGTAGACGGCGGTGTAGATATTTCCATGTTTGCACAGATAGCGGTGTAGTTATTTCCATGTTTATATAGATAGCGGTGTAGATATTTCCATGTATATACGCATGGCTGTGTAGATATTTCCATGTTTATACAGATGGCGGTGTAGATATTTCCATGTTTATACAGATAACTTTGTAAGTATTTCCATGTTTATACAGATGGCGGTGTAGATAATTCGATATTTATACAGATAGCTGTGGAGATATTTCCATGTTTATACAGATAGCGGTGTAGATATTTCCGTGTTTATACTGATCGCGGTGTAGATATTTCCATGTTTATACAGATAGCGGTGTAGATATTTCCAGGTATAAACGGATGTCTGTGTATATATTTCCATGTTTAAACAGATGGCGGTGTAGATAATTCCTTGTTTATAAAAATAGCGGCGTAGATATTTCCATGTTTATACAGCTCGCGGTGTAGATATTTCCATCTTTATACAGATGGCAGTGTAGATATTTCCATGTTTATACAGATAGCGGTGTAGATATTTCCATGTCTATAGAGAGAGCGGTGTAATTATTTCCAAGTTTACACAGATATCTTTGTTGGTATTTCCATGTTTACAGAGATAGCATTGTAGATATTTCCATGTTTATGCAGATTGCGGTGTGGTTATTTCCATGTTGATACAGATAGCGGTGTAGATATTTCCATGTTTATACAAGTAGCGGTGTAGAAGTTGCCATGTTTATATAGATCGCTTTGTAGAGATTTTCATCTTTCTACAGATGTCAGTGTAGATATTTCCAAGTTTATACAGATGGCAGTGTAGATATTTCCATGTTTATACAGATGTCTTTGTAGATATTTCCATGTTTATGCAGATGGCGGTGTAGATATTTCCATGTGTATACAGATGGCAGTGTAGATATTCCCATGTTTATACAGATGGAGGTGTAGATACTTCCATCTTTATACAGATGGCTGTGTAGATATTTCCATGTTTAAACAGATAGCACTGTGGCTATTTCCATGTTTATACAGATAGCGATGCAGATATTTCCATGTTTATAGAGATGGCTGTGTAGATATTTCCATGTTCATAGAGATGGCGGTGTAGATATTTCCATGTTTATAGAGATAACCATGAAGATTTTCCATAATTTTACAGATAGCGTTGTAGACATTTTCATGTTTATAGAGATAGCGGTTTAGATATTTCCATATTATACAGATAGCATTGTAGATATTTCCATGTTTATACTGATAGCGGTGTAGATTCATCCATGTTTATACAGATAGCGGTGTAGTTTTTTCCATGTTTATACAGACGGTGGTGTATATATTTGCAAGATTATACAGATGGCGGTGTAGATATTTCCATGTTTATACAGATGGTGGTGCAGATATTTCCATGTTTATAGAGATAGCTGTGTAGATATTTCCATGTTTATAGAGATAGCGGTGTAGATATTTCCATATTTATATACATAGCCGTGTAGTTATTTCGATGTTTATTCAGATGGAGGTGAAGATACTTCCATGATTATACACATAGCGGTGTGGCTATTTCCATGTTTATACAGATGGCAGTGTAGATATTTCCATGTTTATGCAGATTGCGATGTAGATATTTCCCTGTTTATACAGATAGCGGTGGAGATATTTCCATGTTAGACAGATAGCGGTGGATACATTTCTATGTTTATAGAGATGGCGGTGTAGATATTTCCAAGTTGAAACAGATAGCGTTGTAGATATTTCCATGTTTATACAGATAGCGATGTAGACATTTCCAGGTTTACAGAGATGGCTGTGTAGATAATTCCATGTTTATACAAATGGCAGTGTAGATATTTCCATGTTTCTACAGATAGTGGTGTAGATATTTCCATGTTTATACAGATTATTGTTTAGGTATTTCCATGTTTATACAGATGGTGGTGTAGATATTACCATGTATATAGAGATAGCGGTGTAGATATTTCCATGTTTATGCAGATAGCGGTGTAGACATTTCCATGTTTATAGAGATGGCGGTGTAGATATTTCCATATACATACAGATAGCGGTGTAGATATTTCCAAGTTTATACAGATAGCGTTGAAGATATTTCCATGTTTACAGATAGCGGTGGAGATATTTCCGAGTTTACACAGATAGCAGTGGAGATATTTACATATTTACACAGATAGTGGTGGATATATTTCCATGTTTATAGAGATGGCAGTGTAGATATTTCCAAGTTTATGCAGATAAAGGTGTAGATGTTTCCATGGTTATACAGATAGCGGTGTAGATATTTCCATGTATATACAGATAGCGGTGTATATATTTCCATGTTTATAGAGATAACAGTGTAGATATTTCCAGGTTTATGCAGATGTCTGTGTAGATATTTTCATTTGTATACAGATGTCAGTGCAGATATTTCCCTGTTTATACACTTCGAGGTGTAGATACTTCCATGTTTATACAGATAGCGGTGGAGATATTTCCATGTTTATACAGATAGCTGTGTATATATTTCCATGTTTATAGAGATAGCGGTGTAGATATTTCCATATTTATACATAAAGCTGTGTAGATATTTCCAAGTTTATTCAGATGGCGGTGTAGATATTTCCATGTTTATACAGATAGCGGTGTAGATATTTCCAGGTTTACAGATAGCGGTGTGGCTATTTCCATGTTTATACAGATAGCGATGTAGATATTTCCAGGTTTATAGAGATGGCTGTGTAGGTATTACCATGTGTATACAGATGGCGGTGTAGATATTTCCATGTTTATACAAATAGCTGGGTAGGTATTTCTATGTTTATACAGATAGCGGTGTAGATATTTCCATGTTTTTAGAGATAGCGATGTAGATATTTACATGTTTATACAGATGGCGGTGTAGATATTTCCAAGTTTATACAAATAGCGGTGTAGGTATTGCTATGTTTATACAGATAGCGGTGTAGATATTTCCATGTTTTTAGAGATAGCGGTATAGATACTTACATGTTTATACAGATAGCCGTGGAGATATTTCCATGTTTATACAGATAGCGTTGGAGATATTTACATGTTTATACAGATGGCGGTGTAGGGATTTCCAAGTTCATACAGATGGCGGTGTAGATATTTCCATGTTTATACAGATAGCGATGTAG